>NC_031782.1:12722409-12879538 GCF_001522545.3 Parus major | reverse complement strand
ATCCCATCCCATCCCATCCCATCCCATCCCATCCCATCCCATCTCACACACTGTATTTTTCTCTTGTCCCACTCAGCCACCATCTCCATCGAGGCCCCTGTGGTCACAACACTCCACTACAGCCAACTGAAAGAATCCTGAACAGCACACCTGTATTTATTCCAAACAAACTTTCATCTCTCCCCTTTCTCATCTTACTCTCTCTCTTTCCTTTTGCTCTTCTCTTAGTTCTTAATTCCTTTTTCTGTTACTTTCTTCCAGTAAGCCATAAATGATGAATACATCATTTCCACACATTTTAAACAAAGCAGTGCCTGGTAGTTACAAACAACTTGGTGATGCTAAACAGTGATGGGAACTTTTCATTGTGGTCTCAGGAAGACTTCTGTGAAAGCAGCAGCTGTGGGTCTGAAGGCAAGCCTAAATATATTCCAGTTTTTAAAGTGCAGTCACATACCAGTGACGGGGAGTGCAGCTCCTGGGTCACACTGCAGTTGCTAACATGTGCAGGAGAATTGCAGGTCACAGCAAGAGCCATCTGAAGATATGGAGAAATAAAGTGCAGCCTGGAATTTAACATCCATAGCAACTGCACAAAACAGCAAAGTTCCTTAGCTGTGATCCCACAAACTGTTCTGTGAATCATTTGAGTAGAGTCAGTAGGTCTATATAGCCAAATATGAAAAACCCCAAACAATAAAGATGGAACCCCAAAGAACACCACATTTCTTGCCCCTGAGTTTTTACAGCACAATTGTGAACAAATGGCACACTTTTCTCAAAATAGCCTGAGGGATAACCTTGTCTTTCTTTTATATGAGTACAAAGTTATTAGCTTTGTCAGCATCTTACAAGACATCAAAGTAATTGTTTTGGTTCCTGATTTCACATCTGTTTACAGTGATCAGAAAAAAAATAAAATTATCATATAATATTCAACCATCAGATTTACTCAGTGAAACTTCCAGTAAGCTAACCAATGCACTTAGTTAAAAATTCCTAGAGATGCTGTCTTCTGAATTCCTACACCACCTTGTCTAACCTGTACCCATCCTAGCTGCTTACAAAATGTATTGTTGTGGCTTATAATGTGATTATGAGAAGTGATTGTCATAGCTTTATTCAGCTTTCAGAACCACAAGAGAATTTAAAAATTGTATTTCAGTTTTAGAAGGCTGAACACTTCTTCCTAGTATAAGAAAAGAATTAAAATTCTACCAATAGATAAATTATTTTCCTACATGACTGTTAAGTACAAAGACTTCCCAAAAGCTTTGGAATATATCTAAGGAAAGTTCCCTTAAAATAAAAATATCCTGAAACAGTTGAATATCCTTCTGTGCTCAGCTGAAATACAGTCAGGTCCAGGCCAAGATAGATAGACACACACTGTTCATTAGGTTATTTAACATATTTGTAATTTGGCAAATAAAACATCCCCCCAATAAAATGCATGAAGTAGTGATATGATGCAGTAATTACACTCTTTTCAGAACTGCAGAAATTTTGGGCTGTCATCTTGTAAATTCTTACATGACTTGCTCCAGTGGTGATGCCAGTGACTGTTCTGAATTCTATTGCTTTGAATGCAATTTAAATCCTATTTTTATACAAATGGGAATTTTTTAATGGCCAGACATGTTGTGCCACAACAATCAATGCAGCATATTTAGTACTGCCAGTACTCTAAACCATGACTTGTTGAACTTGTAGCAAAGTCCTGTAGAAGTTTTACTGACTAAATCTAAACATTCTCTACGTATGACTCACTTAATTATCAGCATCATCTGTAGAAGAATGATTCATGTAAATGTCTTGCAGGATGTAATGCTCCATATGGAAAAATTTCCATTTATTTTAGAAACTGAGGATTAAATAATGGACAAGAATTCAGGAAAATAGTCCCCATTTTCATTCCAGTTTGTTTTGCTAAAATTTTCAGCAGTGTACTGTGCATTTATTTTAGACTTAAAGGAGATGTGTAAAAGAAAACTTTTGATGTTCTTAAAGAGTAAGGAAAAGAAAAAGTTATACCTTTATTATATTCATACCTGTCTAGTTACTATTTTAACCTTAACTCCTCTGGGTTCTGTTTGCACTATTCTTCTCACCTTAACTGATCTTTTTGGGAAGTGTGCCATCTTTTATGTGTTTGTGTAGCTGTAGTTGGAGGAACTGTAGCTCCTACGTACCACAAACTCCAGTGAGGCTGCTCATCTGCTTTCAATTATGTATTAAGTATGTGCTGAATCATGTTAAAAAGATCTTTCTCTTAATGTTGAATTAAATACATTTATTCCTCTTCATCCTACAGATGTATCATTTTCATTTCACCGGGGACCATTCCACATATCTCAGATACTTTTCTCTTCTGCCCTCCCAAATTGGCACCACCTGTCAAACTGACTGACATCATTTAAATAACCTTATCAAATACAAATTTGTAGTGGAAATACTGAAAGACTTACACAGAAAAGTTCCAGGTAAAAAAAAAACCCAACCTGATTACTTCTCCTACAGGGGTCCTTTTTGGAATAAAGGAGTATATAAACCAAACGTCTGCCACCAATTTTGTACTTTTTACAGGCACTAACATTTTAACAGCAGAAATGTTAAATATCAAAGTAATAGATGAGCATTCCACTAGAAGGCAATTTCACTAAATACCACAGGTATTAATCTTTCTGAATCTTAATTACACCCTTCTGACATATTATCCTTATCTGACCTTTCTTCCAGAGCTGCATGAGGAGATGTGAGGTTGGCAGGCAGGCTCAGTCCTGCTTGCCACCCAACATGCATCAGTTTAATGCAAAGATGAATGGACATAAAGATGCAGCTCATGTGCAGCACAGGAAGTCATTAAGCCACTATTTTCTGAAAGTCATCTTCTGAGACCCAGCTCTTGTTCCAGGATTTTCCATCACCCTCCCTTTCCTCTCCTTGGTCATGCCTCAGAACATAGAGTTTTAATGAATTACTAGGACTGTAGAACTATAAGATATTGCTGAAGAACTAAACTTTTTGAACTGGAACCATCCAAGCAACATTTAAAAACAATTAGTAATGGCAGGCCTTAATCGAAGAAACTGAATTTCAGTTTAGATTAGTAAAAGCTGGCAGTTCCAAGATTAAAAAAGTAATGATTCTGCCACTAAGCCACATTTTCACCAATCAATACTGAAAAGTATCCAGATTTGATTAGATCAACCAAATAAGCAAAAGTGGGTAACTTGGGCATATAAGATTTAGGAAGTTTTGTGTGAGAGGTGGAGCATGGGAGAGCCAAGTCCTACTCTGACATAAAGGAAGTTCCTTCATGTTAATTGGTCACAGATTTCACAGCCACAGACATGTTTGAGACATTCTTTCCCAAAGTAATCCACTCTGTCTGATGCTCAAATTGTTCTTGTCACAAATCTAGGGCAACTTTTTATCCTGTTCTCCCATTTGGTGCTCAGGACGGGGTTTTGCACTGCACATTCTCAGCTGGAAGAACGTACAGCACTAAACTCTGGGTATCTTACACCAACTTTATAGCAATCCATGCTGTCCACATGGTTCCTGTGAGACAACATCAGTCCCTGCCTGGACCTCTCAAGGCCTTTCAGAAAACCTCTGAGACCTCTAAAGTAAGTGAAGGGAGGATGGCACTTTGTAAACCAAACCAAATTATGATACTGCATTAAAGCTGAAAGTCAAATATGAATTGTTGCTTCAAACTAGAGGAAAAGAAGAAAAGCCCATGCAAATTTTTTGAGTCAAAATGCTTGCCAAGTCAGCCTGAGACTTATGGTTGATTTTTTAGAATTTTTACCTTATTAATTACCTTGTCAGCAATTTTGGAGATGCATAATCGCCCTCATGTGCATTATTAAGCTGAATATAGCCTGAAGATGAATTCTTACAATTTTTTTCTGCACAATTCTACTTGATTAGAAACAAATTGAACAAATAATATTTGATAAATATTTACTTTGTAAACCTGCACTGCTTGATTTTTCTTAATATTCTGTTTAAATTTATATTGCATTAAGAATTGCCATTTTTTTTCTGCTGTTTTGTTCATTCAAAAAGGTTAAATGATTATTAATTCTGAGTAGCAGAGTAAGTGTCCTTGAAATCTGTGATAGTTTGATTGGGGCTGTTGTTTCACTTTGTTGTATTCTTCACTTCCTCTCATGTTCCACTATCAAAGTGACTTTCATAGTTTATATCCATGCACTGGACAGAATTAAGCAGAGAGCTCTGATTTTGTGCAAATCCTAAACAGCTTTAATAAGAGAATACAAAATTGCATCCCTATAATCACAAAAGTATTCATAAATGGCATCTTTTTTTCAGGATTAAACCTGTTGGATTACATATAATCAGTGCATACGGTGATCCAGGATTGTTTTTTTCTGAGAAATTAGATCACTTCTGGGAATGGGGCTGGCTCTTAAAATTCCAACCCTGGACTTTCAAGTCTGTGGGAAAGGTGAGAAACAGGACAAGGTGACAGTTTGGCACACACATGAGGATGATGGGGAGAAAGATACTCAAGGATGGCCCAATTTCTTCAGCTCTAACGAAAGGTATGGCCGTGAAGATGCCTCCAATTATTAACACCAAATACACACAAACGTTATTAAAAATGTAATTCTTTTAATTAGTTTAATGTGGATGGTGTCTGTACAAGTTGGATTTCATTGATTGTGGAGGTAAGAGAAGATTTTCAGTATTGATGTAGAGCAATATTTATTATTGCTCCATGGATTAACTCTCTCTCACATTACTGGTGTCTTACCCAAAGGTGTCGTACCTAGTGGATTAGGACTTCAAATACTTTGAGGACACAAAAGCTCTTTACAGTAAAATCCAAGACTCTAGTACCTATTATCCAAGTCTTTCAATGATTTTTTGATGTTTGGGCTGAGCTTTCGGCAAGAAGATTAGAAAAGAGAGGAAAAAAAAGGCAAAAAAATATTTTCAGTTGATATAAGAGTCTTCAATGTCTCATCTATTGATTTTCTTCAGATCTTTAAATTCACAGTGTGACTTATATTCCATGAAATAGGGTCACTGACATCTGAAAACATACTACAAAAAATATATACTTCATATCCCATGGACTGAAACACATAATTGTCTAATGAAAAGGTTATCCAGTGTGTTAAATCCATCACTTACAGAAATTCTTTTCTTGCTTCTAAATGAATAGATTTTGCTGCATTTTAAGAGAGGAAAAGCTTCATGGTGACTGAAAAAGTCCGTGGGCACTGTACTGTTTGACTGTGAGCTTAGAGCCTTGGTTCTAATTTTATTTAATGTAAGATTTTGTACAGTGATATTCCTGAATTAGCCACCACGTGAAAACACTCCCTGACCTGAAAACTTATTTTTGTACTACTTACTTTCCTATTGCCTACATTTGTCAAAATAGAAAATAAAGCTCTAGGATTTAAAGAAAACCTTGAATTATCTACTGATGAACAAAAGCAGTCAAAACCATTTGCTGTTTGACAACATTAAACCGTCTTTACAAAGTTCAACCTCTAAACAAGCCCTTTTTGTAATCTTATTTATTCCCCCCCATAGAATATTTTTAGTTCATTTTCAAGCTTTTCTCTTTATGCACGTGAAAGCTTTGATGCTCAATAATCAAATAATTTCCACAGCAGAGGTTTTAAGAAAACCATCACATAATGTATGATTAACATTTCTCTTCCCAGTTGTATTGCTACTGCAGAGTAAATAAAAACCTGCACTTTTCTATACAACAAAATTACAAATAATAGAATATGGTAGGCATTTTGTAAACTATTAAAGTAACTAGTTTATGCTGTAAAGCAATGAACAATTTTACACATATTTAACCTTTCATTAATCCCAATGAAGTCAAATAAGTTACTAACATTACTGTAATTTAATCACACCTGTATTTATCCAATTAGACTTTAAAGTTTTGTTTTTTGAAGCAGACTAATTACTAGAAGAGTTTTTTATTTTTCCAATAAGTCTTACCTCTTCCTTATTTGCATTTAATTAACTAAAGATGCACAATGGTTTCTTCTTAGAAAGAGGAAGAACGGTTTTCTTCTTCTTTCTAAAAAGAAACCATTGTGCATCTTTAGTTAATTAAAATTAACCTAATTTAATCCTTCTAGATTGACTTTAATTTAACTTAATCCTTCTAGAGGCCTCTAGAAGGAAAGATTGCCCCAGCACTTCGTGGCAGTGAAATCAGTGAAAGTGCCTGAAAAGAGTCACTGCTATTAAACACCAAACATAGAAACAAACAGAAAAAACCCAACAGCTGCCATCCCAAACACCTTTCCTAAACCTTGTGGTCACCATGACTCACGTGCACCTAAAAAACCACACTCTGGATTGCACAAATCCTAGAATCTCTCTTCCACTTATAGAAAAATTCAACTTTGTTCTTTGAGGGGATTTACTACTTTAGAAACTGTTGCTTTTTTGTGGCCTGACTGATAAAATACAGTAGTAAAGAAGCTAAAATTACCACTGTAGTCCCAGCTTCAATATAGATTGTTGCTACAGATAGACATTTTTCATTTTTTCATAGGCTTGTAAGGCTCTGACTTTGAGAAAAGGAATGAGATTGCTCTACACAAGGGCAAACCTTGCTGGAACTATTCCCACCCTTAGATTTGGTCATGTTTACACCTCCTGCTGGACATGGACTTCATGTTTCATGAAGTCTGTGGAAGAGTTTTGACTGATTTCAAATGATTTTAGATTATACATTCATAGACATGATGACAGTATCTCACTTCTGTGTGCTCATGTGTTTATCTCTGTCACACAAAGCATCCAGACCAAAGAAAATCAGAATTTACTGGGGAAAGCAGTAGTGGAGTCAGTTCAAGGGAAGGGATGTTAAATCACAAAAAACTATCTAGAGATGACAGAGTTTGAATGTTTTCAGTTTAGAAAATGATCAATTTATTTAATGGTTCTTTAGCATTAACATTCTGAGGGATCAAATCCTGATATCTCTAAATAATTAGCCATTCTGTAAAGGGGAGCTGGAATCAGAGTTTTACAGATTCCCTGGACTCTTGCCCTATAAAATAAAGATAGACCTAGAGTTATTCTCTTAAGCAAGACTAAGAACATTTTCTGAGTTAAGACAGAAATTGACCTTTGTTTTGATTTGGTCATTTACAGGGCTTATTGGGAGCCACAACCACACAAAATTAAAGAAAGCTTAAATGAATCAAGGAGAACTCCCCCTGTACTGGAAGATGAGCCCTTGTGTGGGAGATGTGGAGGCAGCTCCCAGATGGTTTTCCCAACACCTCGTGAACAAAGTCTCCTGACACCCCACTCTGGGAGTAACCAGCTTTTCCCAGCTGAAGCAGGCGAGCCTTAAGGACCTTTGTAACCAGGTACAAACAAGTCAAGAAATAACTGATGGGACAGTGGGAAATATCCTTTACTGGTTTGGGGTAACAATTCCTCAGTTTATTGACAGTGTTCAAATTAGCACGAGAAGAAAAGCACTGCAGGAATTTATTAAAAATAGATTTATCAGTGAATAAGAATTCATGATGTTTAACCCTAAGGCAAAAGCAACCAGGGAAGTTTGAGTAACAGCTTCAAGTGGATGATTAGCTAATGGGATTCAACACTTAATAGCCAAAATAAATTAGTATAATTATTTTATTACCTATGCTAACTGATTTCATTGTTTTTATAGAAATAACAGCTCCCTAAGGAATGGAATGCTGCTTCAAAGAATCCCAGCTGCAAGCTTCTGTGTTCTCTTGAGGCAATCAAAAACAACAACAAAAATAGCTGTCATTAATAATGGTATTAGTAAATGTGCTACCACCACATCTTAGAGATGCATTCTAGATTTGCCTGCACACCTGGACTTGAATATGAAGTTTTCTAGCCACTGGAGGGTTTTATATACAATTGAAATAAACCTGTAAAGCACTTATTAAAATAAACATTAATATTTATAGAGAACAATGGAATGTTTTAAATAGATTTTTAATAAATGAGTGTATGATTAGTTGAGGAGATTGAGAAATCTTTTAATTTGACCTCAGAAGAATTATTTAAAAGTCTATTTTTTTCTGCTTTTGCTCCCACTGTGAAGTGTTAACAATATATCCTCTACACAAGAATAAGTTTCACAGAACCTTACTGAAACATAAAGTGAATTTTTATAGAGTTCATCTCTATCACTTTCAAGCCTCTACCCAGATCTAACTTTGAGCTGATCTGTATTCCTACCAGTCTGTGCTGCTGCTCAATACCTGCTGTACCCTCCCTTTCCCCCTCTGCAGGACCTTACAACCCACTACAAATTAGAACCTACTGGAAAAACTGCTGCCAGGACCCACACATGGGCTGTGCTCCCATCATCTCACAGCCTTATAAAAGCAGTGGTAGTACACAAAATAGATCCTGATGGCTTCATTTGCAGGCGGTGCCTCAGTGCCCTGCACCAGCTGTGCCCCAGTCAGACGCCCTGGGATGCTCCTGCAGTGGGAGCCCAGCCACAGCTGTGATGCTGTAAGGCAGCAAGACAGAGAAATAAGTTCTCTACAATATACAAAACAGAGCCAAAGAATTCTGGGACTGAATCCAGTAGTAAAAATGCACATCCTAGGGACACTGATCAACAGCAGATTTTGACTGACTGTGTCTATGTTCCCCTGCTTTTTAATGCCTTAACAAATGCCCAATCCCCCTGCACAGCTGGGGAAACTCATTATCATTCTAATTGGTAGTGGTGGGGTTTTTTTGTTATTTTGTAAAATATAATATACTAGTACACACAAATTGGACATGGAGATTTCCTCATTTCTTACTTGTTGAGGCTTCACCATGTAATTCTGGACGTAACAGATGTTACCCTGAACAAACCACTACCTACAGTACAGCTCATCATCCCTGTCACAGGAGCTGGGACTGGAAATCAAAACAAGGAATGAAGGAGTCACAGCAGGAACAAGAACTACAGAGGGGCTCACTGAGCCACAGCCTTTGGCACCACGGAAATCATCTGGTGACCTTCACAGGAACATCAGGTCTGGAATCTGGCCTAAACTCCATTTGGAGAAACAGTTCTCAGAGTGCTGACAAGGCTTCAACATTGTATCATGAGCCCAATTAACTGATTGTAAAATTCAGTACATATCTCCTTAGTGGTGTAGAATCAAAAGAAAACAGCATGATGAACTTCCAGCTAGTGTGCAAAATACTGGAGAATTTCCTCACGCTCTTTATTAGTGGTCCTAAAAACTGTCCAAAAAGGCTTACCATGATTCCATCTCTTTGGTTTGGCTTGGGGTTTTTTGTTTTGTTTTCCATGGAAATCAACCTTCTTGAAAGGAAAAATAAAATAATGAATGTGAAAAGAAACTATTTAAAAATTAAAAATCACTGTCATTTGACAACAATTCTGGCAAAATTTCAGGCAATGCTGTTAAAAAAAAATTAGTGCACATTCAGTAAGAGCTGGCATTAATTAAACCAAAGTTTTAACCTTCAAAATATGTTATGGCTTCTCAGGATCATTAAATCATAGTCACCATGTGTATCTTCTGACATTTTCAAAGTTAATATTTGGACATTTAACTCTGATAATAATATAATTCTCACAGGGTTCTGAAAAAGTAATATTTGCATTAGTAGTCACATTCTAGCTGGGAATGGAATGGTATGGTTATGGTGGAACTCAACAAGCCCCTGCACCAACCCAGTGGGGAGGTGGACAAGGATTAGCAGGGAGGGACCTCTGAAAACACCAGGTGGTTTTGAGACCTGTGCTATGATTTCTTACATGTTAACTCTTGGATTTGTGTTTGCATTTCCTCTGCACTGAAATTCAATCTCTTTGCATATATCTCTATAAGTCAACAAAATATTCTGTAGTGAAGTTGTCAACTAAGTTGGGTATAAATACTCTAAATCCTACTTCATCTCTTTAGGACAAATATATCCTAGGTGCACAAATTGCCTTTTATCTTTCATATAACATCACATTTGAGTATTTTTTTTTCAGTCATCGCCTTTAAATTGCCTCTTTGAACAATTCTATTTAAAATTATTTATTTTTGTCTATTCACTTCGTTGTTCACTTCTGATGTCTGGGTCCTCACCTGTGCCTGTGCATCACAGAAGCAACTTCCCTCCTAATCAGTCTGTTCCTTCTCAGCTCCAGGCACAGGAAGAAAACAATGATTCTGTGACATCAAACCCACTTATGCAGTAACGAACCGTGATGCTACAAATGCTTGATTGAGGCAACCTGGAATGAATCACAGATAGGAAAAGATGATGAGCACAGAAATGCTTTTTTAAATGCACATTTTGGTAATTAGCTGCAGCAGCCAAAGGCATGAAGCAGCAAACACTGTGCTTCTTGAAAGTGCTTCTGGATTCAAACAACTTCATGAATTAAAAACTGTCTGGAAAAGCAAACAATCACTAACACTGTGGTCATTTGCTTGGACATAACTAAAAAACTTTACCCCAAAATCAGGACCAAAGGAGACTGTTGATTCAAAATATTGGTTATGTAAAGCAGTGTGAAATGATTGCAATTTAAATTCTTTGGTTTTTAAATTTTAAGCCTGGAGGTAAACCTGAATCATAAAGGATGTAAATCAGTCAAACACTGGAGACTGACTTATGCCAGCTGAAGACCTACCTCCATTTATTAAATCAGTCTTTGCACAGAGTGATCTCACAGTGGTCATGAAATCACAGGGATGAGAGAAACAAGCCCAAGTTAAAGGAAAACAAACCAAGAGTAGTACAGGCACGTTCAAAAGCTGTTTAATAGCTCTCACAAGAAAGAGGCAATGGGGAATGTCTTGCCCCTACTGCCACTCGTCTTGCAGTAACTAACACTCAAACAGTGTAAAACAGGAAGGCAACAAAACCCTTCTATTTGTAGTTTCCATTCAGTGCTCTCAGTGACTGCCCAAAGGACATCTCCCACTGCCAGCTCGGGTCTGCCCTTCCCAGGCAGAGCCCTTTGCTTTCAAGTTCCTCACATCCCCTCTGTACGAAGAACAGAAGCACACAGGGGAAAGCTTCACACCGGGCTCCTGGCAAACACTTTGTTTAATGTAGCTAAACAGTGTCTACTTCAAGGCACAGAGAAATTCCAGTCTTGATTTTATGTAGAGATCCAAACCTCAGAAGAAATGCAGGTACTCTTTATGTAAACGTTTGCCTAACTGATTGCTAAATCCAGGGAGGAGCAGCTATTTCTGTTATCTGTATCAGTTTTACATCTCCTGCTGCTCAGCAGCTGAAAAGTATACAGCAAGAAAAAATCCAAACATGTCATAAACCAGGATATAAATTACGAATCAGCTGAAAAAGGAGAGATGGAACTGAAGTACTAAAAACAAACAAACAAAGAAACAAAAAAAGATTAAATTAATAAACCAAACATACAGTCAAGAATTTCTGTAATGTTTTTCTTAAACCCTTAGTCTTGCCACTTTGTGCATTTTTATGGATTTACAGCCTTTCTCTGGCTCTGCCTGAATGTGATAACGAAAGCAATTGCTGTTGTGGCCATGAGAAAATTACTTCTAACAGTGAAAGTTCCCCTCCCTCCCACCCACAACAGGACAACTGTCCACTCCCCAGATTTAAATGCAGACACTCAAGTAGTCTCCCTTTTGAGTAACCCTGGATGAATTTCAAAACAGAGGTATGGAAGATGTCACAGCATCACATTCTCCCCAAGCAACAGCAGGTGAAAATGTGGACAGCCAGTTTATTCTGCTGCTGCCATCAGGGACTCCCTCTCTACCCCCCTCTCTAAATCAAACTTGCAGGACTAAAAATCTCAGAAGATATAAACCATTTCAATCATTCAGAGCTGTTTCTACTAGACCTCTGCTACTGCCCTTTAAATGATTTTAAAGTCACCAAAGAGCTGGTGTCAGACTATTTATATTTACATGTCATTTCCAAAGACACGCTCCTACCCAGGTTTCAGTTGTTTAGATCACTGCTGGCTTTAGACACAGCACACACCTCTGGGAATTACACAAACCATATTGCCATACTTAAAATTTCATGTGATACCAACGTGACTGCATTTATGTCCAAAAGCAAATGTTTTCAGACAGAGGAACAGAGGAAAAAAGAAGAATGCCAAACCCAATAAGTGGGAACGCTGCTATCTGCTAGCATAACACTAAAGATCCTGCAGTACAATACTTTCTGCCTTTCTATAATTTAACAGTGGTTTAAAAATACAAGAAAGAAAAACAGAAAGGAAGCATGAAGAGGCCAAAGTTTACACTAGAAAGAGAAATTCTAGTTTTACATCTAGCAGTAAAAAAGAATGTACACACAGGTCCACACTGCAATATAGGTATTCTACTGTTTCTTTAATTCAGCTCATGCACTAAAACTTCGTGTGACACTTTTTCTAACTGCTCCAGAAGTACAGCCCAGCAGAGCTGTCAGGTACTTTGCCAGTTTCTCCTAGGTTATAACCAGAAGGAATTGAAATGTTTAAGTCTGTAGACCAGAGTATTCTGTGACATCCAGAGGAACTAAGCTATGGCAGGATATAGTTCTTATGGCAGAACACTTAAGCTCTCTTTCCTGCTGATGATCATGATGTATTTCAGGGATACATAACAAAGCTCATGTACTCATGTGGCAGAAGGCTGTGGATAATTTTTTAGGAAGGAGGTCTGAAAGGAACCACTGCAAAAGGAAAAATTGTAATTCCTAGGAAAAACCTATCAAATTCTTTTATGATGTGGCCCTTTGCAACTTTAGTAGCGGTACTTAGCTCTTGGGAAAAAAAAAAAAAAGGAGCACAAGTAATGAATGCTGCACTTAGAGCAAGGATGTTAATATCAGGAATCAAAATCTAGTTTGATAACAGCACTGTTTATGTGAGCCTGGTCCCAAAAGACACAGTTTTGCACATCTTCACCTCTTAAAATAAGTTGAGACCTGGTTATAGAATTATTCTGGGAAGGATCTCCAGACTGTGGCAGTCAAAGAATGGTACCTTGATGTGAACAGTTTCAAACATGCAAAGCAAAGTAATGTTTATTTCTTCTAGTGAGAAAATGACAGCATACAGAGAGAAACCCGAGAAATGATCATATCCTATTTTTAATAATGTGGCTACAATTCTCTCTGATTAGCACTGAACAGAATTTACTTCAACAGCACAAAATATTACAATTCCACCCAAGCCTAGTCTTCAAAGACCTTTTAATCTTCAGTGATCTTGCTTTTCCTAAGGCTGTGGCCTACTTGGGATTACTTCTTTGCTTGCCCAGAGATGATGTGAACATGCCACGGTATATTCAAGCTACAAAATTGT
Source organism: Parus major (assembly GCF_001522545.3). Classification (NCBI taxonomy): domain Eukaryota; kingdom Metazoa; phylum Chordata; class Aves; order Passeriformes; family Paridae; genus Parus; species Parus major. The sequence goes on along the minus strand of NC_031782.1, from coordinate 12,866,193 downwards.
CTTCAACAACACAATACAAGAATGCATTTGGCCCTGCACACCCATCTGCTATAATCAAATATCATTTAAGCTACACTAGACAAGAAGCTGTGGGAGCATTCAAGTACTTTTTACTTTCTTTTTAACTCTTGCTAGAGATGAAGACAAGTAAAGACATTACCCAGAACTCTTATTTACTGATTAATTACTCCAAATGTATTTGTTTGGTATTTTGTTTTATGCTGGGCCATGTTCCCAAGAAGTGTTCAGTGCTATCTACAAAAGCCCTACCACTCACATTCCCTACAGGGGCCTCACAACCACCAGGCTCAGAGAGAGGGATGCTATGAGTGACACAGCAATGCAACCAGGGATCAAATGTTGAAAAGGTTCCTCTAATAGTTTCTAAAATAGTAGTGGAAGGGAGAACTCATCAGAGAAAATATATGGCAGTTACAGTAAGAAGGCATTTACATTTGTTATGTAACATAAAAGGAAAGCAGTATTTGTGGGGAGAAGGAAGCACACAGCACTGTGCATATCCATCCTCGGTAACCTCAGCTGCAGCCTTGATGAGTGGATCAGAATTCTCCATCTCACAGATTGCAAACGGGCACAGTTCCAGAAAATGTTATCAGAACTACAGAATACAAAGAAAGATTCCTCATCTGAATGGTAACTGACCAACAAGTAACTGAGGAAGGGTGAAAGCAAAGCATTTGTTACAATTTTAATGAACATCTACTTTGATCAAATTACAGTAAGAACTCAGTGACTTCCAGACAGCTCTGAGTGAATCAGGGCCTGAATCTGTTCATGCATTATTTTAAAACACTGGTATCAGCAGTCCAAGGTCTAGCCCTGCTTTTAAAACTTTGTTTTTGCACACATATCTATTTCAAATTTAATACCAATAAGATGATGCATGGACAGTGTTCCAAAACTGACATGGCATAGTAACATCCAAAATAACAAAAAAAAAAAAAAATAACATAAAAGGATGGCCCTGTGAAAATGTACTTATCAATTTTACAGGAAATGCATCAAAAGTCACTAAGCTCAGAAGTGTGATGCAATACCTGTATACCTGGTAGTCATAACAGTGTAAAATTTTTTCAGTGTTGCCATCCCAGGTTATCAGATGGTTGTGTGCTCCTGCACAGCCTGGCAGGGTATAGCTCCACTATAACCAGTAAAATAACATTTTGCAGCCAACTTTAAAAAAAAGAAAAAATATTCTATCTGCCTCCCAAGTGCGATTAGAATGTCAGCTCCAGCTGCTGCCTTGTTCTAACACCCCCACACTTCTCAGTGCACAAGGACACGTTCAATGAGAGAATGGCCTGCATTCATTGTGTAATTATCAACCTCACACACCTTGGAAACAGAGAAAGCTCCAACACGTGTATGACTAAAAACACTACCGTGAGATTATGGGCTGCAACAATAAAACTATTTCCTACTGTACTTAATAGACTATTATAACGGGAAAATAATGGGAATATAAAACCTTTTCATTATCTTGACTTTTTATAGAACGATTTATCATTGGAAAATTGTGTGATTCAGATAAGAGGAAAAAAACAAAAAGGAGTCAAATGCTGGAAGAGGAGGTCCAAGAACTCGCTCATGGGTTGGCAGGCTGCCGAAAGCACCTCTGTTGGGGAATATGCAACTTTAATCTTTATTATGGAATGATCACAAATGGACTGTTTCAGAATACCATCTGTTCTCACTGAAACATTGGATCAGCAGGCTGCATGCTTCAGTCTGTCCTTCACCTTGTATCTGGGTTTTCAGCAAAGCTCCCATTTTGGAAAGGGTTTGCAAAAAGAAGCCTTTTGGAAAGGCTGGCATAGCATCTTATTTAAATTTAATTTGTTTTTATTTTTATTTTTACAGTGTCTCTATTTTGACTTTCCACATTTCTCTGAGGTAAGCTCTAAATGAAATACTCATTGAAAGAAAGCACTTAAGATTTCTATTTTCCCTTTGTGAAAAACTAAGTGTTTTTACCAGCTGTAGTGTCCAAACAAGCTCTTGACAGTCTCACATTCCTCCCAGCCCTCATTCCAGAGTATCACAGCACTTAAATGTCTGTATCTCTGCATCTACAGGCCATGTTTATGAGCAGACCCGAACTTACTACTAATTCCAAATGCTAATATCTAAAACATGGTAAGGAAATGACAAATGTAAAGGGACTTAGTTCAGCACTCCCCATCCCTGTGTAGAGGGCACTCAGCTGCACAGCTGCCTAAGCCACTGCAAAGCCATCAGCCCATCAGCAATTAATCACTGATCCTGTTCCACATCTGCCTAGAGATGCAATAGAGCAACTGAACCTGCTCCTGAGCTTTGAGCACTCCCAGGAGGAGTCAAACAGAGGAAAAAGGGACAAACCTTTTTAACTGAAATAAAGATTCAGAAAAATCTTTGAAGGATTAAAAAATGGGAGAAAGGAGAAAAGATTTATCAGCAAAGTGAAATGTAACAAAGGCACGTTAGAAATACAGAGGATGTGAAGTTTAGCATGGCTAAGGTGTCATTTTCTCCTCTGAACACACCTGGGCTGTAAGGTGTGTGTATTCTGACAAAGCCTCACCAGAGGGGGGATGTGTTTGTCTGTAAGGTCCAAACTCAAAGATAGAGAGAGGCCTCTTAAATGCAGGTTTTGAATAAACATAGTTTAACTGAATGTTTTGCAAGTCCTAGACAGCTGCTCTTTTAAAGATTTAGTTTCCAATTTTATGAATAATTACCTCAGTCTGTAGTAATGGTGATTTACCAGTAGGAGCAAACAGAAAATGAGACATGCTACATGAGCAGCAACCCTTAAGCACTGGGTACCCAAACACTTCTAAGGAGTATTTGAGGAAACTCAGCATTACCAAAGTATTCTCAGAGCAATGGGATGCTCTCCCCATTTACATCCACAAGCTACAATGCAGGGAGCAGGACTGGGGATTTGGGAAGAAGCACTTTCTGAAAATCACTGCTAAATTATCACCCCAGAAGCTGGAAGTTATTAGAAAAAGTGCTTAACTCTCAGCAGGTTTGTGAGAAGCCTGGTGATGTCCAGCACACGTTTCATTTTCACCCCTTTCACTGCACTTTATGCAGCTGGAAAACATCTCTGTGGTGTTAAGGTCTAGTCCTGTCAACTTTGATCCACACAAACATGAAGAAAGCTATTGCTCTGGAGAATGATACCAATTAAAACTGTCAGCTGATAAATCCTCTTACCTTGCTTAAGAAACTAGATCTGGCTGTGCAAACCGACAGGCAGTTTCCTGAGAAACTTTCACATTGGAGAGGGGAGAAGAAAAAGAACCTAAAAAAATAAACATTTGGGGCATCAAGGTGTTTTTGTATGTAATTTTCAATGTCTGGCAAATGAAGAACACAAAATTACTAGTTACTTCTGGGAAAATCTTAGCTAAGTTCTCATATCCTACTGGGGCCTTCTGGGCACACAAAGGAAACACAGACAAATGGAGGGAAGTTTTCTTTAAAAATACAAATTTTCTGTAGAAAATACAAACCTAGTTTTGCTCTATCTAAAGTAAATGTGTTTTCATTCTTTTTTCTTTTATTAGGATAAGCCTTGAAAAAAATTGTGACAGTTTTATATAAATCATATATTTCAGAAAAATTAAAGCATGAAGATTCTCTGTTATATTTCCATTTTCAAAATTTTATTGAATATTCAAAGATTTTTAGTCTATCAACAGGCAGAAAAAATTACTATTTTACTGCTTTGTAGTGATGAAAAAAGTGACATTTTTTCTGTTCCCTGTCCTTCTTCTTCTTCTCCTGTCATCTTCCCTCCAAATCAACATCAAAGTAAAAGAAATTGGAAATAATTTCATGAATGGATTATTGACCCAGTTGATAAGCAAAATTACAGCCTACCTTCCCATTTCTTAAATGAAAAAATCTTTAGAAAGATCATTCTCTACAGAATCACATTTTTTTACTCTTTTTTTTTTTTCCCTTGGTTCCTCACCAGCTACAGTTCACCTGTGTTAAAATATTATTGTCAAATGCATACTTACAGCTGAGTGTAATCAATATCTTCTGACAACATTTCTAGCATGTTCTCCTACTGAGATTGGAGTATTCATTAAAACAAGCTTTGGAAGAAATTAAAAGCGTGCTAACGAAATCTTAATTTGCCAAGGTGAAAAGAAGGGACTGTAGCCTCTTGTTAATGTGATTATGAAGGATCATGTTCTATGTATGTTTTTTCCCCAAAGAGGACTTTTAAGCAGAGTCTTGTTTAAAGCTGGGAATATTTCTTGTCTGAAGCTGTCCTTGTGCAATGCTCACAATGACAAAGAGAAGGCAGCCTGGGAGAGAGGTGAAAATATTAAATACATGGAGTGAAAAATTATTTTTCAATAATTTTTTTTTTAAGAAAAAGGTTTTAATTTATAATACCCATTAAAGGATGCAAGTCAAGCAATAACTCAGATCCAACCAATTATTTTGTTTTTAAGCTAAAAGAAACATGTAAGTCATGTTTCTCATTAGTACACCACTAAGAGTTCATCTTAATTTAGTACATGGACTGCAAGATTAGAGAAAAGATTTTGTCCTTATTGGTGTAAATGGCCATGTTTCTGTGGCTTTTGTCAGCCGGGGTTACACCTCATGTTGGTGATTTACATAAGATCAGAGTGAATTTTTTCCCTTGATTGCCATAGCAATTCTGCTGTTAGAGGCTGTGCAGTTTAGGGCAGGCAGATCCCCAAACCTCCACTCAGCTCCTGGGGCTCAGTGAGGCTTCACCTCTGCTGTGCCCATCACAAGGACCATGGCACGGCACTTTCTGACACTCAGGGACACTGCCAGGACCCTGCAGGGCAGACACTGAGCTGTGCTGGGCACTCCCCTCGCTGGAGCTGCTACAGAACCTCCTGAATTTCCAGCATCCTTCTGGAACACTGCTTGCAGCTGCAGACTTACAGCTCCAGCCCTGCCCCGAGCAGCATCACCCTGCCTCTTGTTCTGGGTGAAGCTATGCTAAGTGAGCTGAGTGAACTGAGAATACTGTATGAACTAAACCCAGAATAATTCCACAGAAAATCTCATGGGATTATCAGATTTGAGGTGAACTGTAAGGGAGAACCCAGCTGCTGTGAAGGCAGTCCCTGCCCTGGCCAGGCACCCAGCACAGGCACTGCCAGCCCACAGCCAGGGACCCTGAGCTGAGCTCCACAAAACCCAACCTGGACTGCCTGGCAGTGCTGCTGTGCTTTATTTTATTAGAAACCATCATGGGAGAAAAGCCAGCTCCTGACAAACTAACATGATGTGAAGTGAACTAGGATGAGTAGCCAAGTGATGATGTAAACAATAGGTTTTCTAATATAATGTCACACAAATGCCCTAGAACACAGAAAAGAATCTGCTTTGTGTGTAGGAAGAGCCAAAATCCAATGCCTTTGCTATAAGAACATTTATGTCTACACTTAGGAGAAGAACATTGCTGCACTTGACAGTGTTTTTTTAAGGTCTTGCTACTATTAAAAAGGATAAATGAATGAAAGAAAGCTTTCTGAAATTAGATGATACTAGATTATTTTTTTACCTAGATTAACTCCCTTATCCCTTTCATGGTACAGCTGCACAAATGCTTGTCGTGGCTGAGAGCAAGAGGCTGGAGTGAATGGACAGTTTGGAAAACACAGGAGAGGACAGACAGGTTTTTTCCATAGCAATGCTGGATGTGTGACCTAAGTTATCTTGCTATTGAAAACATCAAGCCTTTTATTCCGCTGCAACATATTTGCAATCAACCAGAGGTAATGATGACTATCTTTGAATTCATCCTGTATTTTGCTTATGGAAGGTTAATTAAATTAAATGTTTAGTGTGCACATGCTCATTACAACTTACTGTGCGCTCTGTATCTGAAAAACAAAAAGAGTAATTTTCCTTTGGAAATACATTTCATCAGCTGCACAGGTGATCTTCAGAATAAAGGAATTGTTGGCAGATTACTGACTATGGTTTTCTAAGTCAGTTGTATAATTTAGAACTCCAGCAACTCCAGTGCTTTAAATTAATTCCATGGGTCACAGCTGTCCATGCACATTCCCTCCTTGCTGATAAATGCTTCTGAGCCTCCATCCCATAAGAGAAGGATGCTTTTCAACACCATATAATAAATTCCATGCATTGCCACAATATCAAACCCAAATTCCAAGTTTGTTAAATATGCTTCATTAAAAAATATTCAAACTCTTCATTATTACCCTTAATCACTGTTCATCTCAAATGATGAATACAACTTCCCAGCTTGTGCTAGTCTGGAAATAATACTGGACAAGCTTCTAAGGAGTTAGCTGGGGAGTAAACTTTCCATCAGCAATATTAATAAGGAAAAAAAAAAAAATCCTGCAATGCTTGCCTCTATTTACATCTCAGGCCTTTTTCTTAGCTGTGATGTTGGAAAAGAATGGAAAATTTGTGGTGAGTGTTTGAATGTGGATTGGAATTAAAAAGTGAAACAAAACCAGATAATTAGTTTTTATTCTCACTATATTTTATGTGATTTATCACTATATATCTCCATGGCACACCTAAGTAACACAAAATATGTAGAAATATGACTGAGCAATACAAAGGGTCAGGAATTGGCAGAAATGTCCTATGCCCCAGTATACTTGCTTATGGATCCTTCAGTTCTGCAGGTCAAAGATTGCCAGCTCCCTGTAAATTACACTTTTTCTAGGTAGTGCACATTTCTCAGTGAGCACACAGGTCCATCCCTGCTCCAGCTGCTGCTACCCCACAGCCTGGCAAGAGAGGCAAACAGCTCTGTAAAACCTGCAGCTTGCCAAAACCTGTTTGCAGGTGACCCACGAATATCTGCTTCCCACAAACACAGCAGAACACTCCTTGACTGATAATTACTGATGATGTAATTTTTGAAAAGACTGTAAACTGCTGAAATAGAAGGAAAAGTGCTGAATTTCCCCTTCTTTCCTGATGGTTTGCAGGGAGCCCAGCACAGAGTACTGAGTGCTGAACACAAAACCTTCTGTGTGATGCTGGAGCTGCTTTCTGTACATGAGCTCTGGTCTCTGGCAAGAGAATATCAATGGCAAGACAAATTGTTCTAACCAGCTGAAATAATCTAGGCTTTAATCAACACTGCTGAAGGACAGTTAGATGTTTTGCTTATCCTGTACATAGTTTCAGGCAGTTTGGAAATAAGTGCTTAATAATAAAGAATTCATTTCTCTATAACTGTCATGCAAGAGAGATTCCCAGAGTCTTATAACTTGAACTTCCAGGCAATATTGATGAGGTAAAACACTTTACTCAACCCTGTGGAGTAACAGATAAGGACTGATGCTGAAAACTCATCAAGAGAAGCTTTGCCTACCCTGTTTTGAATCACATAAAATACCTGCTGCTGCAAAAGAGCTCCCAAGACATCTCAACTTGTCGGCTTTGCTTCCCCACTGACACAGCAGATCCTCCTGGTTTCCATAAGGACTGGACACTGTCTCCTGTCACTAGGCAGCAGTGGCTCTGGCTGATTATAAATGAATGGTGCTGATGGGCTCTGAAGGAAGTTTCATTAAGCCTGTCCATACCAGAGGAAAGTTTAATTCTATTTGAAAAGTGTTTTCTAACATAGCTGAACTGTGTTAGCAAAACAAATTAGCTTGTCCTGGGCACTCCACTAACTGCTTTCAGGGGCACATTCTCTTCCCACTGAAGTGAAAAACAAAACTCTACTGCATTCCAGGGATCAAGGTTTAACTCTAAGTGTTTTCGACAGTGTTGTCAAGGAGAAGCATCCAAGAAATGCTTCTCTCCCCAACGCCTACCCTGACACCTAAAGAGCCAATGCACCTCTTGATGTATTCACTGGGCAGCTGCCAACGCAACACAAGTGCATAAACTTGGTCTCAGACTTAATTTGTAGCATAAATCAAGATCTTTTGTATACCACAATAGCAGCAAAGTAGAAATTCAATCCTTGGAGTAGAGGTGGCTTTGTATTTCTCTGTCACTGAAGCTGGAGTTTACAGGTGGTAAGAAATAAGGGAATTTTGTGAGCAAAAGGGTTTGAACCATAATAAGAAATTCAGCAATCAGCTTATTCCTTACCACAGCAGTCCTATTTCCAGTGCATTCCATTTTCTTGGAATGTCCCTAGAATGACTCAAAAGGCTCAGAGGAATAAACATAGGACAATTCTCAAGACGACTTTTTCTTTTAAACTGACCATCAATTTGAGTGCAGTGACGTTCCAGAAACATTGATTATTTTCTATCCAATTTTCAGTGATATATGTCTATAAGTTGTATGTAATTATGGAAGTTTTAAATAGTAAATACACTTTAAAAATAGGGGTTTTAAATAAAATACCCAAGTTTTTTCACTGACATATAATAATTGACTTTAGCTATAACTATTGAAACAAAATAGTGTTGACAAGATTGTATGTACAGGTTATGTATATTATAATGACAATTTCAATTCAGAACTGCTTGTTTATTGACTGCTGCAGAACCTCTGCTGGAGAAGCAAATCTGCCTCACAATGGGGTTTAGGAGGAAGGTGATTTAGAAAGACACAGTTAGTTTTTCAGCCCTTTTCTGTTCCAAAACTTAGAGAGAGAAGCCCTGTGGGATATAAAGTTATAATTTAAAGCTGTTAAGGTTTATGCTGACCAGAAGGCCCTGTGGGAAGGCCCAGCTGGAGCTGGGGGGCTGGAAGTGGCTTTGGGGGGTGAGAGATAACTAAGACTTGTGGACAGCAGCACTGCAGCTGAGCCAGGCAATGGGTGCCTTTCTTCTGTTAAGTTTTGGTTATGTCCAGTGGAAATCTGAGGCATAAAAGGGAGGAGATTTCTACAATAAAGTGATCTCTTTTGGACGCATAGGGGAGTCTGTGTCTCTTTGTTCCCCATTGCTAGAAAACCCTGCAAGCAAAAAGCACTCGTGCTATCATTCCTGTGATGGGAGACTATTTCATCTTCACCTCAATAAGACTGAGAGCTATTAGTGAGCAATTCCATTCTCCATAATTCACGAAACACTTCAATTTTTTTCTGCAAGACTTGTTTTGTTTCGAGTACAAGGACAAAGTTCTGGTGCTGGAGGATTTACACAGAGTATTCAGCTAACACAACAAGCAGCTGGCAAAAGATGGGGTCCTGTTTTGTGTGTGCACCTGTCAAAGGACACTTACTCCACTGCAAGGTGAAGTTCTTTTAAATCCAAACATCATATTTACTGACACATAGAAGAAATGTGTGAAGCAATATGCTGGTCTTTCTGGGGTGATTCACAAACTGGACTGCCTTGATTGGCCATAAACAATGAATGTTTCTGGTAAGCATCCACAAAATCACCAAAAGGCACAAATCCACAGAACATTTTATAACTGACAAAGGGCTAAAACTCAGAATCTAGACTTTAAAATAAATAACAAATCTAATTCCTTCAGCAGGGCTAAGATTTCAGTCTAAAGACTGACTTGAAGATCATCTCTATTCAGTGAGATGAAAGGTTTTGTGAGGAGAAGAAAGAAGATGAAAAGAAAGAATAGGACACCACCTAAAAACTTGAAGGCCATCTGTGATTTCACAGTAACATAAGGAGGAATGCAAATATTCTTCCTGAAAGAAGAATAAAGACAGTTAAATCACAACTCAGACCTTGTAGGTTATTGCTATTTTAGCTTGAACTCTTTGTGCAGGGGGATGAAAGAAAAATTCAGGTAACTCACTCTCTTCATTTTGTGGATTCACATCTTCCCAATCAAGGCAGAGCTCAAACAAAAGCTTCCCAATATTGTGAAAAGGGGAGTTTTTCACAATAAAAAGGCATAGTTAACAGATAGTAGGAACTGTCATTACACAATCTTGACTGGTAAGCTTTCCAATCCAGATTTTGGAAATAAAAGGCATAATGATTTCTTTCAGAACTTTGATCATAAGTGACTTCAGATTATTTGTAAATCAACTGTCTGTGGATAACATGGCTTAAAACAAAGCTTTTGGAAAAGCATCGATCTGTTCTACTTGAAAGAGTAACAGAAAACAGAAAGAATTAAAACAGCTTTAATGACTGGTTCTGAACTAGGTGGGTACCAATAAATAAGACATTTTTATGAACGTATGTACACAATATAAATAAACCCAGACAATTATAGATGGAACTTATGTATAATTATATAAGTATGTATACTCCCAGAGGAGCTACCACTGACTCTTTCTGTAATGATACTCAGTCTCTCATACTGCTGGCACCAGTATTGCAAAACATTCAGAATTCATGCTAGGACAAAAAAATAAGGTTTAAAAATGAAAGTTCCTATTAAGTCATTTGGTTAAAACTTTATAACAATATGACATTTGTATACAGAAGTGGGCAACAAAATCCAGACTGACTCACAGCACCTAAGGGAACTGGACCAAATTTTACTGAATTTGGTGAATGCTGAACCTCAGTGCAGAGTTACCCATTCATTTTGGTTAGACAACATCATTAAAAAGTAAAATAACAAAGTTGAAGCCCTATGAGAATACTGCATGCATTTAAATGCAAAATAAAAATGCAAGTTCTACTCCATTCAGATTCACAGGAGTGACAAATTGTCCTAATAAATCAGTATTTCAATTCAAAATATGTAAAGCTGTACCTGTGATAAGGAAATAGGCATTTTTTAGCTGTGAGAAATGTCCAGCTACGTGTCTAGCTTCAGTAAACTTTTAACACACTTCTGCATCTCAATGAGGGATATAGATTACCAGATTTTCATTTGCCAGTTTACTGCAAAGCAGACATATGATTCAATCTTTAGAAGGTGGCTCACTTTAAAATCTAATCTCACATTCATACAGCAACTCCTAATGAGCCCTCTAGGAGTAAACAAATTAGTCTCCAGGATGTATTATGCATTAATTAATCAGACTAATACTATTATGAAATGTGTAATAAATGAAAATTAGTTCCAAGTATAGTACTTGCACTGAAGAATGAACATAGAAGAATTAGAACATAATAAAAGTTTTCTCAAATTTCCACCAGTGTCACCTAAATCAACTATACTTCATTAATGACATATTTCTTGCCCATTTAAACTGCATGTTTTGGTGAGACAAATTACAATATTGCATGCTATTTTGTTTTTGGCCACCATGGTAAATTCATTTTTTGGAAAAATGAATCATGGTGATCATGGTGAGATACCTAACCTTGCACTGACCCAGCTACAACAGCCCACATGCAGCATACAAAGTCACTTCAGTCCAGAAGGGTGGAAACAAGAGAGCACCACTTACTGCAGTTCTTACACAGAAGAGCTTATCTGGCCCAGAGCAGAAAATCTGAAAGTGCACTTATCCCTTCACAAGATGGATCCAGCACAGAGAGACCTGGAGTTTCTAATAGAAACAGCGAGCTGGGCAAGTCTGGGCACTTAACAGAGAGATGCACTGTATTTGTTCCTCTGTTCCCCCCCTTGAATGTGAGTGACCAAACTTTTTAAAAGATATTGGGAAATATCCCCCAGGAGAGATAAGATCATTAAACAATGTATTGCATACACTTGCAGCTATTCCCTATTTCCACTGAAGTGCTGCCACCATCCCTCCTCAGGATGATGCTCCTGCCTGACCCCGAGCCTGCGAGGGCCACGCCGTGTCAGGAGTGTCCAAATGCAATCCATACTCGGCTGAGAACAACACCAGGAGCACACAGCTGAGAGCAGAGCAGTGCACAGACACACACAGCACTTTTGCTGATGTGACATGTTGGGGGAAAAGCCAGGAAGCTCTAAAACCTGCATACTAAAAGAGACAGGCACGTTATGTGAATGATACACTGAATAATCTGGTTTATGTGCCAGATGAAATCAGCCAGGATGAATATGGTGCAGAACCCAGGGCAGAGGCAGTGTCCATCTCTAAGACAACAGACATCACTCTATATATCAGGTAACTACTTTAAATTGTCATCAGTCTGTTTTGAAATACTTCTGCTGGTTTCAGGTTTAACCACCTCTGAAGAATCTCGTTAACCAGCATTTTCTTTCTTTCATAGCATGAGCTAATGCCAGGAGACTGGATCAAGGGAAAAAAAAATTCCAGTCACTGATTTTGTCCAGAACTCTCAACATGTAAGTTCACTTTACCCACCCACCCTAGACTTCTCACTTCAATAGAACTTGTTTATAGCTGCACCTAAATATGGCTTAACATTACAAATCAAAAAATAAATGAATAAAACACCAGCTCCTGTTCTAAGCCACTTCAAAATTATCACTGGCTGCAGAAAGAGATAATTTAAAGCAAACCTCTTAGCTGTGGTTTTGTTTTTAGAATAACTTGGGAGTAATACACAGACTGGCTTTCTTACCCCAGCCTCCTGAGGAGCTTTCAAGATCCAGTCAGTATTTTCCCTGCAGGTAGCAGAACTCCAGCTGAATTCAGTTTGCCTACAACCATCACCTCTGTTCAAAGCACAGAGTAATAAGCCTTAAGGAAAGATGTGTTTGTCCAGCTACAGTCTTTCTTAAGGATAGGAGAGATGTGCAAACCAGTCAGAGTCCCAGGATCTTTTCATACGTGCCGTATTTTCTCAAATACACAACTAAATTGGATTTTCCCCAGGATTTCCTTCCAGATTTAGTTCCCAGCAGTATTCCAGCATTAAAAACAGCAGAAGTGAACCACACAGCCACCTTGGCAGAGCAGAGGTGGGACACCACCGTCCTTCCCCATTTTCCCCCCTGCACACCATCACACAGGCACAGTGGGATACAGGAGGAGCAGCACATGTTCACTTTCAGTACAGAAATGTGGCCTCTAAGTTGTTAAAGCCACCAATATGCATGGCCAGTATTCAGCAACAAGATTAAACACTTTTTATTTTTGAGCCAGAGCTCAACTCAAAGTTCTAGAAACAGCTTTAGTATTCCAGTGTTACACAGTCAACATATAAGCTTAAGCTAAGCTTTAGGGAACAAAACCCTATTAAGTTAAATTGTATCTCTTATTGACTTTGGAGAGATGTACATCTGTGGAAGAGAGAACTCTTAGTGCAGACTGAAAGAAGCAGAATAACTCTTCCATTAAATCACCCTGTTATTTTAAGAAAAGGTTAATTTGTAAAACAAATTGAGCTTCACTAGGGACTAATTGACTGGAAAATTTTCTTTTAAAATGTCTTCTAATTATACAGGTGAAAAAAAAAATCTTTTCAAAGCACTTTTATAATTAAAGATCATCCTTGATACATTTCTTTTAACATTTATTCAAGAAAAAAAATAGTACAGGAAGGCTTAACCAAGAGAAAAGCATCACAGTCCACACCAGTGCAATAAATCCAAACAGGATAAATATTTGAGAAAGACAATGTCTGTGATTGCTGGGAACAATCTAGAAGGAAATCCATAAGGAAGTTTGAACCATTGAAGGAAAACATGAGATTTTCTGCTGGAGTGCTTCAGCAGAGACTGAGTTCTCTTTTTCACAACTGTAAAATGAACACCAAACACAAGACTTATCTCACTAGGAAATATCCTTCTCCAAAAGGTGTGTTAGACTTCTCCTCTTCACTATGTTGCTTGAAATACAATGGCAGGTGTCACTCATAAGAACAGTTATTTTTGTTATACAGTTATATTTAAAAACTGAGTATCAGGACATCCTTACACCAGATTCTGAGTTTCCAAACCTGTTTGTCAGAGTATCAAAAAAGTGCACTTAAAGATGTCTAATGGAGAATCAGACAATAAAATCTATAGAAGCATCCTAAAGAACTGGCTAAGACAAAGATCAGGACCAAGAGAATTGTCTCCAGCTGTCAAGCTCTATTAAAAGAAAGATTTCTCGTAGCAGAATACTGCAGGGAACATTTGAACATCAAGGGCATTTGGGAGCATGTAAGGCTTGATTTCTGGTCTTTATGCATGTAACCTAATGAATGGTTTAGCCAAAAGAACACTAATACAAGGGGACATTGGTTTACAGAACTAGAAGGGCATAAACTCACAGAAAAAAACCTGGTGCTTAGCAAAGATGGGCACAGTAAAGGACTGTTACCTAAATAAAAGGTGAAATTGTATGAACTGAGAAATGTCTCTGTGTGAAAGACAGCTAAAGCCAGTTTAGCTGGACTTAAAAGATATCTGGAATTCAATCAAGTTGCCTATAACAAGCAGAATGCTCCAAAAAGGCCAGAAGGCATTTAAAATTATGCTAGTTGAGCTCCTGGGAAAGCCTTTGACCCTGAAAGAATGGCCTCAGGTTGGGATAATCAGGAATGGTATAAATTAGCCCATGATATGGAAACCTGGTAGTCTTGGAAGCTGACTAACCCAGAGGCAAAGCAACTCATCCAAGAGACTGCACGTTTTTGTCAGACTCTATTCACAGAGCAACAAAGGATTATATAAGTGAGGAATAAAAGAAGTTTATTTGAAGAGTAAAATAATAGTAGATGATCAGAGGTCTTCTTTTAAATTTGAAAGAGAAATTCTGTTTGCAGCCTCTCATGCTCAGGGACTACAGTAGCTTAGCCACCTGCTTAAAAAGGATATATTAAGAAAGAGCAGAATATCCCAGAGCTGTACTCTCAGAACTCCAGAACTTCAAGAAACAGGATAGGTTAATTTCAGTATATTATATCCCTTTTATATATTGGCAGCAATAATGAAGAAATTGATTCAGAGTCAGAACAATAAGATACAGGACCAACATTTTATGTCTCTGGAACTCTTTATGTACACCCAAAGAATGACATGCATCCTTTGTCCTGGGACACTGCACACAGCTGAGATTCACCTAATTCTTCACTGTAATTCCCAAATATTGGACTGTTATAGGTGAGGAATGTGATGGTTGGCTCTGGCCATTAAGAGGTGACTATTATGTGTCGGTTCAGTTTGATTGCTGTACAGTTATGTTGTGATTTGTTATTTGGATGCCCTCTGTTCTCCCCATAGTCCCCTTTCTCCTGTATTGCTGCCCCTGGACAGCCTTGGTGGTCAGGACATGAGGAGGGAGGGTGTGTTCATGTGCCCCTGGCACGGGCAGCTGGCAGTGGGGAAGGTTTGTTGTGGGAGGTGCAGCATGACAGCACCTCACCCCCAGCCAGACTGCAGGAAGGTCTCCAGCAGTGGATGATGAAAAAGAGTTGACTGGCAGACTTTGGGAGGGTTGATGCAACACCAGGGGTGTAAAAGGTGGTGCAGCCATTCTGTGAATGAGCACATGGTGGCTGGCCACATGCTGTCAGAGCCCTGATCTTTTTCCTTATTCAGTCTTTTGTTGTATTTTGTTAAGGTTTATAAACCTTAAAAGTTTTAAAAGTGAGGGTTGTTTCTCACAGGACTGTTGCTATGAGTATACTCACCTTTAGAGGTGGCTTACACTGCTTGGGCCATGGGCTGCAGATATGGCCATCTCACCAAGTTTCAGAAATTTCTTATTTAATTTTCTACGACATTTATCTCTGAAAGTTGGCTGATATTCAAAAAGGTAGTATTTTAAGTGCATGACTTTTTAATAGAACTGGTGAAAAGAACTTAGAAAAATTATTGTGATGTCAGTGAACACATTTCAGTACTGTAAAGGCAAAGCTCCATTTCACATTTCCTCTTTACAAATATAATTTCTAAGTGATTAAAGGGAAACTCAGCTTGTTGAGCCAACAGTTCAACTGGAATGAAAGGAACAGGTTTGTCAGAAGCCCTTGTGTGGAAAGTGCTCTGAATAGTGTCTGCTCCCTTCTGATCCTCACTGCAACTCCACACTTGGCATTTTACACCACACTTGAAACACAGAATGAGGCTCACAGGAAAACAAAAATGAAACCTGTTGAACTTCTGTGTTAATCTCTAAGTTTTCACCTTTGTCCACAGATTTGCTACATGGCAGATGGGCAGCTGCCAAATGGACATCCTTCTTCTGAACTCACATTTAGTTTCCTTCCCTTAAGTGAGCACAGGTTGGTTACACACTCTCAGGCATTGAGACAATGATAACTATTCCCAACACAAAACAGGAAGATGTTATATATCAACTGCACAAGACTTATTTTTAGTAAATAGAAAATGATGAAGCTAAATTTGGCTAGATAAATAGTGATTATGTAGAATATAAGCCCTTTTTAGATGAATACGTGCAAGCTTCATTAATATTAATGAGCCACATATGCCCTGAGAAGACACAATCATTGTTCACAGAATGAAATGTTCTACCTAGTGCTCAAATATACAGATACAAAGACAGTAATCACTTATTAGCTCATTGCATATGGGCTGGTGGTGGAAATAAAACCCTCTGATGGAATGCCCTGATTGTAATCTCCCAAAACAGTGTCCCTTGTAACCATTTCAAAGCAGTTAAAATCTTACTGGCATATTCCAAGTACCTACTGCTGTCAGGGCTTGCTGTCACTAAGAAACCAATGAAGTGATTTGCATTTGGAGTGTGATTGTAAAGCAGCAACATAATACACTGTGATTAGGAGACTGAGTGAACCACTTCTAAAAGGAAAGAGCACAGGATTAAAACTTAATATGACTTATGTGTTGGTTCCATTTTCTTCTGCTACAAATCCTATTGTTCCAAAAAGGCTGTGAGTCTACTAATATATGTCCAGTTCCAATAATACCCAGCTAAGCTGATGGGAATCTAAACCCTCTGCTGAACTTTGTTGATGTACAGTGATTTCCAATTCAATTACAATCTGGATCAAGAGTCACAGTTACTGTGTGTTGTGAGTAAAACAACATGGAAGTTACTTCTTGACTGTAGGATTCAGTTTTGGAAAGAATTATTTAGTTTTTGGTGCTGATAAGAGCCATATCCAGCAAATGTTTGAGCCAGAGCTCAGGGCTGAAATACCAGTCTGTCACCTCCTGTGTCAGTGTGTTCTTGTCTGTGTGCTCACAGCCCACTGTCCCTCCTTCCCCTCCACACCAGGTCCCTACTTGCAAATAGTTTCACACTAAAGACAGCTCTGGAAAGTGGTGCAGGACCCCAGACTGCAGAGCAGTGCTCTCCAAGGACCAAAATTCAAGTATTTCATTGTGTTTTCAGGCTTTGAAATCAGAGTACAAAGCAGTTTGAAATGTATTTTGGAGTTTGCAGCTGTATCAACTGAGTGGTAGGCTTTGCCCTCGAGTTTTCATACTCACGAATATGCTTCAATTCTAAATCCCCTCTGTAAGGCCAGAATTATGCACATATATAAATTAAATGTTTTTTTCCCCTGATTACTTTTGCTGTTTCAAATGTTAGACAGCAACAAAGGCTAGGAAATGCTAAAAGTGTTCACTAGAATGGGTGCCCTTCTCTCTCAGCAGCATTTCCAAAAGTTTAAGAAATGTTCCTTCACCAGTATGGCAAGAGCAATAGTTTGGGATAATGCACCACTTTTCAACCTCAGCTTTACATTGAATAAGCTGCATAGGTAATTTATAAACATCATGAGTGCTCAGAAAATAACCAAAATTGCCAAAAGTTACCTGTGTAACCAATGCTGGTTTGTAAGGAAGCCACATGAGTCAGAAGATGTGAATTCCCCACTGAGAACAGTAGGTGCTAATTCACATGACAATGATGTAATGATGTCCTCTGGGAATAGTAATGACATTTCTTTTGGGAAAGTCATCAGAAAAAATTTCCACCCCCATGTTTTTCAACAACTTTTTCTCACAACTAGGCCAATTTGCTCATCTTCAACTATTTGAGGAGCTGTTTTAGAAACAGTATAACAGAAATAAACATAGAAAACATCGAAGAAGGCAGAAGGGAAAAAGAAAAGGTAGTGAACTGGACTTAATGAAAGACAGCAGCAAGAAAGCTTTATGTATGCTGGGGCACAGTGGGAGTCAGCTGGTTCCAGGGATGACAACTGTAGAATCCCTTCTGACTGCACATTTACATTCCTTTCTCTTTGGTTTTTTCCTTCATTTTGTTTGTTTTTGTTGTGGTTTAACCCCAGCTGGCACAATGTACCCCAGCCAAAACCATCACAGCTTTTTAAACAGAACTGAAAACCAGTTCTTCATTTTCAGCTTTGTTCATATATTGGAGCTTAGGCTTGGGGAGCTGATGATGGAATGTGGTGATATTTACCTTGTAATGCCACTCATGGTTCTACTTTATAACAAGATGATTCTGAGGAGACAAGGGAGAGATTTAAATGGCATTATACTGTATTTGACAAACCATATTGCTAAATCCTAATTCTATAGGATTTACTAAATCATGCATTGCTGCAGTAACTGCCATGGAAAATACAACCGTGTTCATTACATTTGCATGTTGAGTTGGTTTTTTGAAAAATTTTTGTTGAGTTTTGTTGTTGTTTTTTCTTTTTTTAACTAAACATCTGATGTTTTATCCACATGTAACAATTCAGGGATTTAAAGCTTGGATTGGTCAGACTGCCCATGAGACCAATTTCCTATCTGCTTCCGTGTTGTGGAAACTCTTACATTACTCTTATGACATTATTAGAATTTCCTGGTAGTCTGGAAGGTAGGGAATATGTAAGAGCTTATTTAGTGACAAGCATAATCCCACTCTGTGTAATTCCTGGAGAAGGGAAGGTGACATAATTTTTTTTGGAACTGTCAGAGTATTACTACGTATCAACTTCTATTGAAACCAGAAGAGTATATTTCCAAAACACATGGACTAAAGCTTTTGTCTTTATTCCTTGAATAGAAGTGGGTAGCTCAACATCTCCAGCCAGTTACCTATCACCACTCTTCAGAAAGTCCTAAAATATCAGTGTTGATGAAAAATGTAATTGCACTTGATTTTAAAAATGTAATTTCTTACTGCATAAATACAATATGTTGAATCCCACAACTGAAGAATATAAATTCTTTTGTGACCAAAGTAATACCTCAGAGTCAACAATTCAGTAAATCACTATTTTCTGTCAATACAATGCAGTACCCATTTGAAAAAAAAAACCAAAACAACAGTGCAAATATGGCATTAGTTGGGGAGTTAAGATGAAGGTCCTCAGCACACAAAAAAAAGTATCAGTTTAAGGTCCAAACTGCAAGATGAGGATAATACAAGATGATGATACAAGATCAGGATGAACATAATTAGGGAATTATGCTCCCTAAATAAAGTGCTGGACATTCCATGCAAAAAATAATAGCCAAAAAATCCATGCAACTTTAGAAACTTTCTCATAGATAATGAGCAATAAGAAATAATAAAAAAAAAAACAACCAACCAAAAAAAACCCAACAAAAACAATGCCCCACTGCCAAGCCACACAGTAATGCTCCAGATGGATGCTGTTTCTGCCCCTTAAAAAGTTTGAAGATACCATCGAGATTGTTATGGGCAGTGGAGAACTGAAAAATCTGGTAAAAATTTCTAGAAATGAAACTGTAACTCAGAAAAGCCTCCTCCAAAAGCCACCAAGGAATATATCTAGGTTTCAATTGTTTTATACATGCAGAAAAGATCCATATGTACATATATAACTATCCTCATCTATATAAAAAGAAAAATAACAATAATGGTGGAAAAGAGTCTGAATAAAATTGACTTTTAATTTAAAATTCAATGTTCTTTGAGATGTAAAAGTATATGAAGTGGGCATCAAAATTTCAAGACTGTTCTTTCAAATGCAAATGCTTTTAGAGGAGTATTATTGTTATTCAACTTCCAGGAGAAATGAAATACAAAGTTCTTATAATTATATATTTTAAGGAGGGGAAAGTATTTCACTGAAGTTTGTTTTATGACTTTCCCATACAAAAGTAAAACCACAGATAAATAAAATATCAATTTGAGATTTTAAAAATAGTTCTGTTTCACAGTTCAGCAGAGAATCAGCCCATTGCTCAGAAAAGGAAAGGACAGAAATGAGGGAATCAACATTTTAAAAACAGCTGGTAACTCCAAATTAGTCTGTAGTATTCTTTAATGTGCCTTTCCATTTATTGTATAAATCTCCATTAAAAGACTGCTAGCACCATCACTTGTGGTTTTGATGGCAGCTCCCTCTAAAGTGAGATGGAAAAGGGGAGAGGTTTTTGCTGTTTTGACACAAAATGAAACATCTCTTACCTGAGTGGAAGTTCCCAGCTCAGTTCCCAGTGTGTTTCCAAATGGCATTTGAGTGCTTCAGCAATGTCCTCATGGCACATTGAGAACTCATTTCTCCAACTCCTCCTCCCTTTTCACCAGTTGTGGGGAAATTATCCTTCCAGAATTTAAAAGTACACTGACAGCCACACTGACTACTGCTGTACCTCTTTCATAACCTCCTAATACCAACCACAGTCTGCTATTTTCCATTCAGACAGGACAAGAAAAGGAATAGTTCCCTGCTCTATTTTGTGTTCATGCTAGGTTTGGGGCTGCTCATCCTGGAATAGAGCAGGCTTGTGCATGGACAAGGTTCTCAGGAGACTGAACTAGAAAAGCTGCAGCAGAGATCTACAGGAGCATGAGCTGCTTGAGTGCCTGGTTATTGAAATCACTGGCCTGGGAGAATCTGTACCCTGAACAACCCACTCCATCCCACAGGGTTTGCTCTGCAAAGGAAGAATTCCTGTAAATACAGATTGTTTCAAACCCTTCACACCACCTTGCCACTCCTCTTTGCAATTCCTTTCAAAGCTCCCTTGACTTTAAATACACAGAAACTCCCTCCCAATAACTACTGACTAGTTTTGATTACAGATACTCTCACAGAAACTTAAATAAATACATCTTTGAGGTTGCTTGATAAAAAAAAGCCTTTGTTCTTTCAAATTGATAGGCTTGTTGAAAACCTATCAATTATGAGGAAATTTCACTGAAGGGATGTACCAGACTGGACATTCTGCCCCCAGATCATGGATGGTCCAGTGGAATTTTTCAGGTCCCTTCCAAACCTGTGCACTGATTGCAGTCATTCTGATCAGAAGAAAATGTTTTCATTCTGCTTCATGTCTAATGTGATAGTAAATAAGTAATTTAATGCAGATAAAACTGTATATCAATATTTACTTTTATCTTCTTACCACTACATCACATGATGATTCTTAAAAAGCCCTGCAACAGTTTTTACTTGTTTCTCTTATATCAGCATTGTTGATACTGAAATTTGAATTAAAGAGTTCTGCATTTTGAACAGAGTAGGAGTTTTAACTATTCATTGCTCCTAATGATGCAGAATAGAATTTGATTAATTCTTCTATTTAATTTATTTAAACATTTTAGAAGCTTTGGCGGCATAAAGGAAATTCTATTGGCAAAAACCTGCATGGAAAAGAGAATGATAGCAGAATATTATTGATTCCTGTGAGTTTTGGATTAAATGTGGGGTTTTTTTCTGGAATACCTGAGCACGGAAACAGTACCAGGATTTACTAGAATTATGCTAAAAATGATTGAGAAAGGAAAGATAAGGGTAAGAAAGCAGCTGTCTGAAACACTATCAAAACTATAAATATATAAACCACATAAAATTAGAAGTTTTATCATTTCTTTGTGAAGTATCTAAATAGATGCTACTTGATATTCCTTGGCTACACCAGCTACTACATTCAATCTTGTACTTCAATGCTGGACTGAATATTTTGTTAGTGTTTGCACAGACATCTGTAAAATATGCCAATTAGGCAAATTAAGTATGGATTATGAAATAAGAAATTACTCTGAATTAACCCCCCTCCTATCAAATATTCAAAGACCAACAAACTCAATCCTTTTGACAGATGTGAGGCTTTTTCAAACCATTTGTACAATATCTTCTAGCAATTGAGAATATTTCCAAACTTAGGTTTGAGACAGTCTTTTTCATTTACTCCTTTCTCCTTCAGACTGTCACTTTTTATAAGGAAGTATTTTCCCACAGAAAAATATTCTCCAGAATATCCCAGTCTACCTCTGCTTGCCAATCTGGTGAGCAGGTGCAGAAATCCAAATCTGAGCCTGCTTCACTCAGAATTTTAATGTTCCAAGCACTCCAGTGATCTGAAATTCAGCTCCATTGCAGGAGCCCTATTAGGGTGAAATGCTCTGCAAGGCTGGATAGAAATCCTGACTCACAGACACCCCATTAGTGAAACCCTCCCAGATGCATTTGCCCTGTGTGAAATGCAGCCTCTTGCTCTGGAAACAGTTGGCTTTCTGAAAATGCCCAGCCTCCAACTGTGTTTAGCAGGTGACAACTGTTTTAATTCTGAATATGACCTGAACTATTCTCTCTACAAACCCTTCTGCAGTTGCTAACAGCATTTAGGAAGCACTGCACTAACCAATCATTTTCAAAAGGTTTAAGATGAAGCAGCCCAGTGCCCGTGCAGCTCTGACCACAGACTTGTCTTCAGCCTTTTGATCTCACAACTTTGTTCTGCAAGATGCAGGAGGGTCTGGCTCTGATCCAGCAACATCCACGAGCCCCAGCTTAACTTCTGACAGAAGAGTAAATCTGTGAAAGCTGAAGATATTTATATGTTCCTGGTTAGGCAGAATACAAGCTTTTAAAGGATTCAAAGGCTCTTAATTGAATAGCTGTACTGCATCACGTAATACCTTTGAAAAGGGAGTATTCATTTTTGAGAGGACTCTCCAAAGAACTTGAAGTTTACAGAAATAGGGTGTTTGTTCTCAAGAATTTTCTGTACTGTGGATAATGTCTATTAATATTATATTCTGCTTAGTGTGGCTGATACAGAAATATCCTATACAAATCAAAGATCACAGAATCAGGTCCTTCCTTTTTTGTGTTTTATTGGCAGTCAAACAAGAGAGTAAGAAATAAGTTGTTTCCTAAAGCAGTGGGGAATGAGATAGCCTTTCATTTTAACCTCAGATTTACTCACTTTGATGTTGAGGGTATATAAGATTAAGAAATGTTCCATTTCTTGACTGTTAAACTCTGCCTACTTGTAGCTGATGATTCATGGCTTATTGTTTCTCTAATAGTTTGCAGTTAATTGGTATGGTGAAGAATTAAAGATTAATTGTTGAAATGTAAAAGTGTCAGGACTTTTATTTAAGAGAAAGAACAGAAAATATCTGCAGATGAAGAACTATTATCTAAATAACATCACACAATATCTACACAGCTACAAAATCAACCTTTATTCCATTGCACAAGAGAGAATGTTTTTAAATAAGGCAGTTTCAATTTTATAGCATCCTATAACTTGCAATCAGCAACTCTTTAATAAAACTGAAATAAGCACCTCATAGTCAATGGGTACTTCTTATATATTTTTTTGCACAATCAAAAATAGGATTCACATTAAACTGAAAATTGGGTCATGCTTCAGCACACAGTAATTTGACCTAAAGATAACATTCCTATCCCACAGTTACAAGATGTGCCTTTCAGACAATGAAAATGTTTAAGAACTACAATTTTAGGTATTTGTATAATGTAAAAATGTCTGTCATGCCCTGGAATCTAAAATATAATGAAACCTTTCATCCTTGGCTGTGTATAGCACTGTAGTATTGTATGGTGGCATAATGTTGGCACAAGAGAACACAACAGGAAAAATGACAGTCTGATTTCATCTGATGGTTTATTTCATACTAATAATCTGCAGCAAAGCTGAACTTACAATTTGTAGGAGGTAAGACAAGTGTTTATTGGTGCCTGGGTACACCATGAGAAAAGCCCTCAGTTCTTTGATCATGGCAAACTTTGTAGCACCCTGGAGGCATGTTTCACTCAGCTCAGGTAGATCAGGCAGGATTCAGATCAAGAAACAAAACACAGGTCATTTACTAGGTACCAATTATACTGGGTTGCAAGCCAGTCACTGACATATTTAGAGACTAAAAATCTTCAGGCAAGAGAAAAAGAAGAAAAGAGGAAGAAAAAAATAAATCTAAGAACAATTGTGCATCTAGAAATAAGAAAGCAAAGTATATATTACAGATATATTTACTGTTACCTTCAGATTGCAATTTTCAGCATTTAAATCAAATACCTTGCAATGAGCTCTTCCCATTGCCAAATTCATTAAAGCACAGACCACGCTGCACATAAACACACAGAGCTGTGTGTTATGGAAATGGAAATGTATGTTATGGAAACTCCCTGACAGCACAGCCTCCCTCTGCTGCCTTGTAATGAGTGACTTGGACACCATCTGACAGCTCAACCTCAGAGAAATATTTCAAACATATCATGCAAGAGATCCTCAGATCAGTCCCCACCTCCAAGAAACCAGTGGAGTGAGACAGAAAGCCATTTTGAACTGGTGCACCAGAGCAGAACACAAACAGCAGCTTGCCTTGTTTTTTGGGGGAGGAAGGGTTTGTTTCCTTTTAGCCTGTGCCACAGTACAGTGATTAAAGGTAAGACACTGATGTGTGCATTTAACACCTCAACACTAGAACAGCACCAGGAATTTGGACAAATATGCACAGTGAACTCCTGTTACATTCCTCATATAATGATCTGACATAGAATTAACAGAGTGTACAATGCCTACAAAATCATTCTCACATGGCTTCATCAAAAGTTTCTGAAACAGAAACATGCCAGACTTCTGGATCTGTGAATCTTCCATATACAAAATGGGCACATGCTGAAAAACAGCAAACAGACTAAAATATCCTGCTTATATCACATTAGGTTTGAAGTCCATGAGATAAGCAAGGGAATTGTATTTGCAACACCTGTCTGAGAAAGGGAATTTATTTACAGCTATGGAAAATGGGTAAATCCTAAGTTAAATAATTTGAACCAGTCAATAATAATTCTGCCAACAGAGAGAGAATTAAAACTACCAGAATATTTTCCAGATATGGTGGAATACACTTTGACCAACATTTACCTTGGACCAGTGCCTCTTTAGAGCTGCATGATCAGAGCAAAACTATGTTCAATAAGGCTCAAAATCAAGCTTTCATCCATGATGATAGAAAAAAATGGCTCAGCCATGTTTGCATCATGAGTTATTTAGCCAGCTCCGTAGCTAAACTCATATGCTGATTTAGCAGAATACACCATTTTTAAAGAGAGCAAAGAATCACAAACTAAAATAAATCTGTGGGTCAAATCATGATAGATAATCAGATCTGAACCCAGGGGTCATCACACCATTTTCAGACATTTGAAATAATGAAATAATGGTATCCATCCTGCTGGCTGTGGCCAGGGTCACTGCTCCCCCTGATTTCCTTCCCACTTTGCTTACAGCACATCCCTGCGAGCTGTGCCACGGAGCAGAGCACAGCACAGGGAATTCATCCTGCTGAACATGCAGCAAAGCTGGAGCCCAGCAGCAGCTCATCCTTTGGGCAGGTCCTGTGAGCACACACCTCTTCCCACCTTGTCCACGCTGCTCCTGAGCTAGGATCTCAGCAGGGTATTAACATGTCAGCAAAGCTTGCAGCTCCACTAGGCATCTCTGCACTTCACTCCACTGCACTGCATAGAGAGATGTGAAGGAATTTTCTACTCCCTATTAAAATCCTCCTAAAAACATGCATCAACTTATATTCCAAAATAAAAATTAGACATGGTCATTTATAGTGCATAAATTAGGAACAGGGCACAGTGCTGGCATTTAAACAAATATTTATAATCAATGAATAGGGCAAGAAAGGGGAAAGTATACCCACTCAAACCAAAATCATGAGGATGAAAGTAAAAAAAAAAAAAAAATTAGAAAAAAAGGGAGAGAACTGAGACTAATTATCTGTATTTAAACATGTGAAGATCTTACTGAGTCTACAAGGTTGAGATCTTGTTCCCTAATCAAGTGCATCAAAGGCATTCCCCAAGGCTCACAGAAAAACTGCAGAACATCCATACAAATCATTTTTATTCAAGAAAGGCCCTGAAGTGGAGTGAGTTTTCCTCCCCTCTCTGTCACACTGCTGCACAGTGCTGAGTTCCCAGAGGTGCACACTCCTGTATCACACAGCTTTGCAGATTCACACTGACATTCCAAATGAGCTCTTTACTTTTGTTCTACTTTATTAATTATTAAGAGGGCCAGACTCTGCCCTCTTACTCTGCCCACAACCTCTTGAAAGTCACTGACTCCATACTGTAAATTAAGTCAGATTTTGGCCATCATTTAGCAAGCACTATATAATTGAATGTTCTTCAACATTCAGAATGATTGAAGGACTTAATTTACTAATAATTAACTGCATGAAGGTGTGATTCTGAGTTTAGTTCTATTTTAAGGGGCTAATATGTAATGCAGAAGTAGTTGTGTATAAGCTGTACATTTTCAAACCTTTGTTCTGAATGTAAAATGTCAATTGGACTCATTCTGGTTTCTTGCTGCCTCAAAAGTCATGCTGTGAATTTGTAGCTGCCATAAATGCTTAATGTAAAACCTAACTGTGCAATGCTGTGGGAATTCTGGTTTTTAAACTTATGAAAGCAACATTTTACTTACATTTTTCCTCTCATGTCAAAAGAGACTATAGACTTCAGTGTTAAAGTCATAATAAATACATAGTAACTTGCAGAAAATCATAAGGAGTTGTTGTAACCTTCTACTTTTTTCTTCAAAAAGAGAAACATGCATAACATGATTCCCAGTGGGGGAAAAATGTCACTGTGAGTAGCATTTGTGACTTATTAGAAGTTTTGCTCAAAATCTTCAACCTCTACATTTGTATACTTTTTGCCAAGAGAAGGTGAAATAAACAGATAAATAAAATTACCCACATTTTCCTTCAGTTATCATGTTATGGAATAATCACTTAATAAACATAGATTGTACTTCTAACACAATAATCAGCTGGCACAATCAGTGCTTGATTTTTTTCTTTTTAGTTCCTAATTTAATAAGCACAATTTTGCTGTGCCCAATTCTAGAACAATTAATAATATTCAGATGCATCTAGCAAAATACAGAGCTGGCACCTAATGCAGCAATGTGCCCCAAATTTCACACAAAGCACAAAGCTTGCAGACAACTGCCAAAAAATTACACCTAACAAATAGTTATCTAAAACACAGCCTCTGCAGGCCTGGATTCAAAGTTTCTGTAATTTCTTGATTTGCTTGTTTTAATTTCTTCATGTAAAAGCTACTTTTACTTCTCAGGAATGTAAAACAAGCCTCAGAGTTCTTTCTCAAACCAGAGGACATAAAAACCTGCCGTGACTAGAAATCTTGGTATGATATTATGCTTTTCTAAGAACAGCACTGGAAAAGAAAGCAGGCATTTGTAAGCTGGTCCAACACTGAAGTGTGAGCAGTCTGAGTTATGGTACAGAATAAAGCACAGCTAAAACATTCCTTTGATCTGAGTTATTCTTCACACAGAATAAAGTAACAGGGATTGTGGACTGGAGTTAACTTTTGTCCTAGCAGCTCGTGTGTGGCTGTGTCTGGTGACACAGAGTTGGTGACACAGGGAGGTTTCAGCTTTTGCAGTGACACAGAGTGAGCACAAGGAGCTGGGAGGGGACAGCAGAGTGACCCCAGGGACAGCTCATCCTTTGTGTCTGTGTTGGGGACAGCAGAATGACCCCAGGGACAGCTCATCCTTTGTGTCTGTGTTGGGGACAGCAGAGTGACCCCAGGGACAGCTCATCCTTTGTGTCTGTGTCCAGGCACGAAAGAGGTGCAAATAGGAGTGGGAGGGCCCTGTCATGGCATTTGTCTTCCAAGTAAATTCTGGAACAAACTTGCTGTCAGAGGGCAGTCACAGGGAGTCTGAGGGCCTGGAGAGATGGAGTTAGGAGGATGTTAGACTTGGCTAAGGAATCTTTCTGCCCATGAAGGATGAAAGGAATGCTTCTGCATTATCAAAATACACCAGTTTTCCCATAACACCTGCCTTATCCAAAAGGAGTGGCCATTTGATCTCCAAGTGACACTCCAATCTTCATCACTAAGTGAAATCCTTCTGGGCTTAGCTCTCAGTGAGGTAAGAGAGTGGGGCTGGGGAAATGGGCAAGACAGACAAAAGCTACAAAATACCTCAAATATCATTAATTCCTTGTCTAAAATTATCCTGGGTTTCTCTTGACCAGGGTTTGGAAGAGTAGGGGTTGTTTGAAATTTTAGCTGTTCTCATCATTGCTGATAGAGTGCTTTTTAGAAACCTGAAATCTGAGGTTAATATAGTCATGCCTTAGGGAGCTTTAACAGAGGAGGACTGACATCTTTTCAAGCAAGAGGCAAATCAGTTCTTAATTCACCTGTATTTTGAAGACACTCAAATTAATTAGATTATTAATTTCCATTTCTCTGTCTCTAAGCATCTAGCTAACAACCAGACTGAATCTCCCAATTTATTTCCCTATGTCATGCAGAGAGATGTGATACGTACTGCTACTTTGTTTGACTGCTTCAATGACATGAACATGGATCAGTGGGAAATGCACTCCTTGATTCCAAGGAAATTTGGCCTGGTTGTACCTGATGGAAGCCTGCTCCACCAATGACATTTCAATATCACACACTTGTTCTCTGTGAAACAAACTGGCAGACCAGACTTGCATCCCTGAACCCACAAAATCCTTGAAGTAATTTGATGGTGAAAGAAAATACTCAAGATTTCACACACACACACACACACAAAAACAAACACACACACATAGATATATGAATATGTTTATAAATATATATACACATACACACATCCATACATCCACCTTGTGGGTCCCTTCCAGCTCAGGATATTTTGTGACTGTATATGCTGCTTTATGTATCGCTGTGTATTTTGTATATATTTGTATGTACACATATTATGTTAGGGGTTGTGGGATGGAGACAGAAATGACAGGAACTCACTGAGAGTCATCAGCAAGCAGGGTTTTATTGTTCAGAACAATAAAATAAAATAAACAGTGTTTATTTTATTTTATTATATAAACTTTATTATATTATTTTATTATTTATATTATTTATTATTTATTTTATTATATAAATTTTATTATATACACTTACATTCTTACACAGTGTGTTCAAGACCCCTGGGTCTAAACAATGGATTGGTGGAGGTTTCAGCACTGCCAGCTCTTTGACCTGTGCTGTGTTTGCTTTCTGCATTGAACACAACTGGCTGAGGGCCCTGCTTGGGTTTGAATCCAACCCACCCCTGCCCCATGCAGGACTTGTTTTACTTCTGGGCTGGTTGAGTTTGGGGGCCTGATATGGCCAAATTTATTTGGCAGCTACAGGCTAGCTGCCACTGTGACATAAACACACTCACACACCTCCCTATGTATATATGTATGTGTGTATAATATATATGTATATATATATATGTGTTCTATATATGTAATATAGAACATGTGCTATATATTCTATAAAGTAATTACGATTGCATCCTTGCTCATTTCCTTTTTTCTAATTCACATGGAATTTTTTATGCATTATCTTGGAGGTGATTGTTACTCTTTGCAAACCCCAAAGGAATTACACAGACACACTGTCTCCCCCATCCTGCTGATGGGCATGTCCAAGAGAATTCCTGAATACCAGTATATCAGGCTAGTGGCTGTGCTCTTAATTAAGGAAAGAGATACTTCCCCAGGGAGATAAGATCATTTAGATCAGTCAGTCTCACACAACTGTGACCAAAGAAGTTGGTTTTTTTTGGTGGGGGAGGTTTTTTTTCTTCCTTTTAATTTCTAGCTTTTGGAGCTCATTGAGGAAGAAGCTATAGCTGAAGCTTTGCATAAAAATTTTGGGCAAGTGTAAGTTTGGGAACAGAATTACCATAGCTTCAATGAATTCTGGCCTGCCTTACTTTCTACTCATTTACACCATCCAGTAAAAAACCAGTGTATGGCATTTGCTGCATCATGTAATATGTGACAACACAGAAGACAGCTGGCAACGGAGCTTTACCCTAATTGTGGGGTTTCCTGATTGCTGCTGCAAATCCTCAGTGTTTTGCTGAAAGGTTTAACCAGCACACATTAAACTGAAGATATCAGGATTCTCAGCTCTACAGAGATGAAAAAGACCTAGGCCAATATAGCTGTTGAGATTTCCAAGCAGTGTAATTCCATTGATTTTAGTGCTGTTTTACTGCTAGC
Organism: Parus major; assembly: GCF_001522545.3. NCBI lineage: Eukaryota > Metazoa > Chordata > Aves > Passeriformes > Paridae > Parus > Parus major. The sequence goes on along the minus strand of NC_031782.1, from coordinate 12,836,216 downwards.
TGTACCTAATGTGAGCACAGAAGAGAAATACTCAGACCACTGGAATTTGAAACCAGATGATTACAACATGGTTGTGGTTACTTTGATTCATTTAGTTTATTATAGGAAAAGATATTCAGTAATATTTCAATTATTTTCCAGCTCAGGCTTGATCTTGGTTGACAAGGCAGGAAGGTAAATTGTGGAAGAGCAAAGATCTTCCCTCTCCTTTTCAGATCTGTTACCATTAATCATGTGCAATTTCCTTTTATGTCAGAAAATGAAGTGATACTGTTATTTTTAAATAAATGGGGTAAAAATCATACTAGGGATATGATATACTGTCCAAATTTCAAATTTACCTTGACACTTCAAGATTGATTTTGCCATAAACATATAATGATCTGATCATCTGTTTTTGTGTAATAGGCAGGGTTAGAAACCTTACAGCCTTACTATCAGGAATAACTAAAAATATCTTCCCCCCTTTCTATATCCACTGACTAATCCTACATCACAATTTCTACAAGAATAGGTGTCCATGAAGGTCCTATAGTCCTAGAACTTTGTCTGGATTGGAAGGGACCCTAAAGCCCATCCAGTCCCTCCCCTGCCATGGCAGGGACACCTTCCACTGTCCCAGGCTGCTCCCAGCCCTGTCCAGCCTAGCCTTGGGCACTGCCAGGGATCCAGGGGCAGCCACAGCTTCTCTGGACACCCTGTGCCAGGGCCTGACCACCCTCACAGGGAGGAATTTCTTCCTCACATCCTGGGTTTCAGGTTAAAGCCAGTCCCCCTTTTCCTGTCTCTACACATCCCTGTAAAAAAAGTCCCTCTCCACCTCTCTTGGAGCCCCTTTAGGCACTGGAAGAGGATCTAAGGTCTCTCCAGAGCCTTTTCTTCTCCAAACTGAGCAATCTCAGCCTGTATCCAGAGCAGAAGGGCTCTGGGCATCTTCATGGGCTCTTCTGGACTCACTACAAGTCCATGTCATTTATATTTAATGTGTTAAATAGATTAAAACCATAGAAGCAACTAGTTCTGATAAATGCTGAATTATCCCTTATTTCATGTCAAAAGAGAAGAATCAAGTGACGACTAACTCTAGTGTGTCTGCATAACCAAAAAATAGTATATAATAGTTTATCTTAAACATAGATGTTCTGATTCACAAAATAGTTACAATTAAACTTAAAAATTTATAATTAACATTTCAATTGAACTTGGCATATTCCCAAGCAATACAGTGTCACCAGAGGACACAAAATGATTCACACAACCACTCTCAGTGTCAGAACAAAACTCCATCCCTTTATTCTCTGGCTCCAGTATTTATGGGTTCTCGACAATGACCAGGGATTGGATAATTAAGTTTCCACTTTCCCAAGCACACTGATCATGCAAAATGTCCATCAAAAGATGTTTCTTAGAAGGAATGTGATAAACAACTTATGTTTACAGGAATTTCATGGGAAAATAACAAAACTACGAAAACATTATCAGAAGGCTTAATTTTCAGGGCCACAATACAGAAAATTCTCCCCCAAAAAATTCAATTTAAATATTGGTTTGATTACTGAGACAAACAGTAAAAACTGTTGAACTGAACTGTGGAACTGATGAAAATGGAAGTCATTAAATAGCACAAAGACAAAAAGAAAGTCAGTCTCAGGAAAGAAAGATAAAGTTGTTAAGGCTGATTTTAAGAGTCTTTCATTTGTAATAAGAGGTTATTTGTCTCTTAGGCTAAACAATTTCAAAAGCATGATTTTTCACTATGAAATATTACTTGCTGTGTACATGTAGGAAATATTCTCCAGACTTGCTAATGCTGTGTGATGTGGGAACAAATAAATACATCATTTTGTACAGGCTGAGACAGTGTCTGTCTGTCTGTCCTCCTACCACAGAATTCATGTATTGCTTATTCAATATGAAGCTGGCTTCGATGATTTGGCACGTCTTTATTCAGAAAGATGGGCTGATTGCTGACAACTTTGATGCAATAAAGACTGCTGCAGCATTACTGGAAGAAAGTCATTTGATAAATGTATATTTTCCATTTTTCTTTAAAGGAATCTATTATAAGTGCAGCTGCTTTCCAAATGAAATTAATGCCAAAGTGAAGCTCCGTATTACAAAGTAAAATGGGACTCGCTCTCTAATATTAGACTGAAAGGCATTGTAATGCAGCAGGAGGATTGAACTTTGACTCCTTCAAGAACACTGATTCATATAATAAAAAGGAGAAAAAAGGCTTTAAAAAATGCTAACATCCTCTTTTCAAAGCTCAGTAAAGCTGCTGTCCAGAAAACAGAATAGCAAATACAGGTTGCGTGCATCTCCAAAGAAGATGTACCCTAAGGAATACAGCAAGGAATCCACATAACAAAATTCTGAAAATTGTTTTGAAGTTTTTGAAAGATACTGAAACACACAATTGGGAGGACAATCTCTCATCCTATTTCCCATCAGCAGTGATACACCTTGCTTATTTAAATGGGTTTTAACCAAGCTATATACTGTTGGATTACAGCTAAGCTTTACCAATCCTTTATGATTACAACTTCGCATCTGAGAAATTCTCCCATCCTCTTCAAGATTAGAAAAACGTTCCTGTTCAGTACTGGCTATGAATTAAGGGGTTTTACTTTTTATTAAAGGTGGTGTTTTTTTTTCTTCTCTGGTGGAAGGCAAGAAGGCAGGAAGGCAGGCAGGAAGACCTATCTCCTTTTTGTATATACTTCTGAATGATGGGTGCAGACTTGGCTTTCCTGTTTCTGCTAAAGAAACAAACTCTGAAACTCAAGCTGTTAGCTGGATTTGGACACAGGCAGAAATGAGAGATATTGTTTCAGTGGTGAACTATGAACAAATGTAAGGGTTTTGCCAGTTCTTGCAAGCTCCTCAACCTGATCTCATTTTTTTCTTTAGAGATATTAAGGCAAGAAAATTTTGATAATTTTATCTATCTCAATACTAAAATATACTCTAAGTCTTATATTCCAACCCTTTTTTTCTGCTTTCTGTTCTCTCAATATTTCCTTCTTCAGACTTCAGAAATAGAAGCAGCACAAATTATCCTCAGTTACTTCTACAAAAAATTCCCATTATCTACATTTTAAACTTTTGAGCAATCTCGACATGATTTTGTTTCTGTACATTCTTGCTTTTTGTGTCCGTAAAATATTTTGCAAGCAGAGAGAAGACTTTCTAAAGGAATACTGAATATTGTCTCCTCATTTTGCCAAAGAAAAGCTGTCTTATATAGCATCAAACAGTCCCTCCTCCTTAGCAGACTTGGTGGAAAGATCACAAGTCTCAGTGCAGACACCTCTTTCCAAATGTTATCTTTTGTTTCCCTGCTTTCTTTGTGTTTGGCTTGCAATAGTCTGTACTTTCCTGCTGGATAGCTGGCTATCGTTTCTAATATTTAAACGTTTAAGGTTTGCTCTCATCATGACCCTAATACAGTGCATTTACACTACACTCAAAGGAGATGAATAGCAAGCCTACCAGATAAATGGCCACAGACTCACAGCCTTCAAGAGACTTATTCACTGGTGTAACAGTATTAGCCCACAAGGGCACTTTCAAAAGCTTTTCATGCCTTTCTATTCTCTTGCTTCCAATCTCTGTCATTACTGGATGATGTTGCTTTCAGACAGTTTGGGCTTTTGGTCACTGCCAGCTTGGGAAAGATTCATATTTATGACCTTGAACTAAAAAGCTTCTCATTTCACCTCAGTCACTTGTGCCATTTCTTCCATCTTGCCACTCTCCTTACATTCAAACTCATTTCCTTTCCTCTTCAGTTTAATCACTCTGTGATCCTGCATATTGGTCCTTGTGGCAAGGGAGCCAGCAGGACTGCAGAAAATATAAAGCTTCTGTTGAATACTGCATTATTCATGGCACATATCCCACACTGTACAAAGCAAGGAAGAGAACCCTCCATCCCACAGACAGCTCCCAGCCCTGGGCTCTGTGGAGCAGGAGCTCACACTCCTGCCTGATGCTCCTCCTGACCTCAGTCCAGTGGTACACACAAACCCATTTGAAATCTGAGCATTTCTCTGTTTCATCCTGCTTTATTCCTTCCTCACCAGATGTACACATCAGGCTCACAGTGACACGTGGAGGGGAAATAAGGTGTCTGGTGAAATTAATACTGAGTCTATTATTACACAAGGCTAATTTATATCAGAGCAGGCATACACATCTCTGTCATCTTGGCCAGGGTTCATTCGGATTTATGATTTCCCCTTGGCTTTGTTTTGGCTTTTAAAGAACAGATTAAATGTGAATTGATACTAAATTGCTGCTGCAACAAGAAAACCTGGCAAGTAAAGACATTGGGCTTGACTGGGTACCTGGTTAAAGGCAATTCAGCATAAAAACAATGACAAGAGACAGAAAAGAAGCAATAAATCACAATCAGAAACACAAACTCTAAACAAAGAGGAGATAGTGAAGACAATGCCAAAGACAGAACTCAGGTTCCTGAATGATGGGCAGTTGAAGGAATCTTTCAGGTCCTGAAGAACCGATAGGAAGAGGTGAATTAGTGTGTCATAGAAATGAGTGATTTTAGTGCAGGGGTGGCTGTGGGACCCTGCACTAAAGTTTGTGGGGTGTTTTAAGCAGCTCTTGGGAACATGAGAAGGAATCAAGTTGACTAGAGAGAAACAAGCACACAAAGTGGAGAGGAGGGTTGATAGAAAATAGAAAAAGAAAGGATGACTGCAAACAAACAAGCTGCTGCTCAGTAGAGTTCTCTAGCAAACCCTGTCCCTAATAGCTGCAGTCCTATGAAAATCCATCCACCTGTTTTCTGTGTGACTTTGCTCTCTGCTTATGTGTGATTCACAAGCAAACTTGAGGTTTCATTCAGCAGTAAGTCCTGGAAAGATGTGGGACTGGAGACAGGATAAACAGGGCTTAGGTTCTGGGTTTGGATTCTGTGAGGACTTAAGGTCCAGTGCAGGGCTTAAGACACATGAGAAATGAGAACTTCAATCAAGCTGCAGCAGCTGGCAAGCTGGAATAAACCAGAAACTGGGAAAAAAACAACCCAGGCTGGAGATAGGGAGGCAAATAATGAGTGCAACAGTTCTGTGTGGATTTGTAGCCAAGGTTTGAGGGCTTTGCAAATATAAGAGTGGCTGTGCATCAAGATAGAGAGAATTTGGAGACAAGGAACAGGCCTGGGCTGTGTTTTTCATGTTCCTGTAATTGCTCTAGGTGGCAACAAAGGCAATGAATGCTCTGTGTTGATCTGTGTATCCAAGCATGTGAAGGAGCTGTGTGTATGTCCATGCACACCTGCATTTTTGGGAACACAGAGACTGGCCTTGCTGTTGGTATGACCTGCAAATGGCAAGAGCAGGGAACAGACTAAGAAAGAGAAATCCAGGCTCCCCCAAGAGCCTCAGTTTACTTTGGACCTTTGTTCCAGCAACACACACACAGACCATAACTCTGTGGTTTTCTGAGAAAAGGCTGTCTTGTAGCCAGCCCCAGAATTTTTTCTCATCTTCAACTTTTTTTCTCACTACACAACTATGAAATTTTAAGTTCTACTTTTCCTTTTTGTTGATTTGTTCTATATCTTCTATGTTCAGCAGCTCTAACATGATGAAGGGGAAATAAAACAATCACACTACAAAATGAATCCCTTTGTTCCAAAGATAGTGATCAAAACACATTCAATTGATAAGGCTGTGAACACGGAATTGGAATTACCAACCCTTGGAGGCTGTACCAGGCATAACATCATAAAAAATTGTAGCAATATTACCAATATTTTTTAAAAGACATTGTAATATAAGAGCAAAATGAGAGTGATTAAGATCTCAGACCCAGCTCTTCCAGTTCTACCTCTGTCTTCAGACTAGAGTTACAGTGCAACAAGGAAGAGCAGAATAACTCTAAGTGTAAAAGTAACCAGCTTGCAAAATATATCAGAGATTAATTCCCAAACTCGATTATTCTGTTCTGTGCAAGACACAAATTTAAGGGAAAAAAGTGAAGGAAAGAGCAGCAGCAGTGATGAAAATGAGCTCTCCTGCAGGAGCTGATATGATTTCAGCCAGAGCACTTCACTATTTCCTCACAGCCTATTTGGGAGTGATGATATCTGACTTCATCACTTCCGGTATTTTACCTTCCACACAATAGCATCTTTTGGGAGTACACATAAATAGCTATTAGATTCAAATATAAATCCTTAACTGAGTATATTTAGAGAAGCCTTTTTTCCCCTGTGCCTAGAAGGATGGAGACACTCGAAAAAGATTCAATCAAAGTATAGAGTGAAGTGATAAAAAAATGACAACGCAGCAGCTGTACTGTCTTTCTGGCATAAGGAAAACAGCATCTGTAAGGGGAAAAGCTGTGTGCACACATGCTCACACACAGTTCCAGGGCTCAGGGAAGTAGTTGCTTTGGCAGCTTTGTAAGTTCAGTAAAAACATATGTAATAAGAGTGAAAGTATCTTTGCAATTCCCCTCTGTGACAGGCTCTTCTCTAAAACTGCAGTGATGATACAAGCCACCAAAACTAATCCTTTTTGGCTTTTCTCTTTCTGGAACTGGCAGGTCTGAGGAGGGTATGCCAGTGGAGCCCACCAAGGGGGGTCTCCCCCACACTTTGGAATCAAGTTATGACTCTCCTCATCCATCCCAACTCTGCAGACAAGAGCCTGTTCCTTTCACTCCTGATCCTTCAAGTCACATTACATGGCTACAAGACTTTAATTTTTTTCTTAATACATAAATATTCTCAGAAACTGAGTGCAAAGTTTCTTGTTCCTCTGTTTGGTTTTAAGATAAATCATGTCTACAAGAATTTTAAGTGCAATACAGCTTTTGTTGGAAGTTCTGATAAAGGTTCTTGAAAGAAAAAAAAACACCTTTCATTACCAAAAAGCTTTGCCTTCTTCAATGCAGTCAAACTAATGCAATGAAATTACTTGTCCCAATATCAATAATACATGTTCAAAGCAAACATGGAATTTTGTATTCCAAATTTTACTAAAATACATAAAATATATGATCATATCCTTAAGTACAAAACAACTATTTAGCATTCTATCTCAGAACTGATCTTTGGAGCTATTAATCACTGTATAAAATTTTTCTCTGCCTGCTCCTAGTACGTACCTTCTGCTTCCATTAATGTATCAAGGAAATTTATTATTAATCCAATCAGTCGGATGATCCTCTCCTTCACACTTGAGAAAAACATTATGAAGAGTGGCTAAGACAGGAATCCCCATACACTGGGAGACTTTGGTTTTATTAGTTTTTTTTTTTTTCCTTTGGTAAGGATTACTGGTCTATTTATTTATTTACTTAACATAAATTCACAAATTAATTTAGTCACTGTGTTATCAGCACTATGTATTAATGACTTGAGTTTCAATTTCTAGAACAGCTCCAGAGACCAAATCTAAATCTGGATTAGTCAGAGCACAGATCTGCACATGTACAGACTTTTAATAGCTTTTATAGCTAGATGGCCCCTGGCTCCTGAGGAGACTGTGATGGTTTGGGCATCTCTGCGCTGTGGCACAGCCTGGGGGGCTGAGCACAGACACACCCCACAACAGCCTCGGGTGATGCAAAAGAAATGAGAATAAATGAGAAATGCCTTCGTTTTAGCTCAGCTGTGTTACAGCTCTTTGCTTTATGTTGCCTCCCCTGTGAGCAGCCCACGTTGGGAGGTGCCCAGAGGAGAGACCCTGAGGATGCTGAGCTCGCCTTGGTGAGGATGTCAGACTGAGCAGCCTCCACTGGGGACTCTCACATCACCCAGAGCTGAACGAGAGCATTGACAGTGGGAAATGGATGCTGTGGTGCCACATTCCCCACTCTGCTCTGTCTCCCATATGCTGAAGTTGGGGAACAACAAACAGAATTAGCAAATCCTACAGTATTTGCTTACTCACAGCTTCTTGCTTCTAATTATTAATGAATATGCTTTTATTAATCATCTGTATTTGATGCTGAGTGTGCTGAAGAGTAACCAAGGGACAGCAGAAGGAATGAGCACACTTGGGAGACACACAGTTACTTATTAAAATAGTTTTAGACATTTATATTGTGGAGCTCTTTTCAGAAAAGGAATGAGCCTCCCCCAGTGCTTTCTGCAACCCAATGCAGTGTGGGAGATGTGTACCAGCTTCTCCTGTGATAATCATGGCTTGAATGTGCACAGTCAATTAGCTAACAGAACAAAATCTTTTGTGAGAGCCTTAAGAAAACATTAGATTATACTATCAAATATACCTGGGTAGGTAATTACAGTGTTGTGCAGTAGCTTTAGAATATAGAGACACTAAATCAGCTGCTAACAACACACACAGTTCCCTTTGGCACTGCAGGGCATTTTGTCTGTCTGCAGCACTAAGCAGAGCTGGATTGCCCAAGGACTGGCTGTGTCTGTGACAAGATGTAGCTAAAGCTGCCTGAGAACCTTCTCAGGCTGGGACAGAAGACTCTGAAGAAGCTGCAAGGCCAGTCTGAGGTGCATGGTGGGTCAGCTACATAGCTTTACTTCCATTTATTTATTTCAGCTGCTAAGCTTCTCAATCTGCATTTTCATGAGCTTTCAGCAGAATCATTGAATCCAAATGGAAATAATCTATCTGGCTAACAAGGGTGCACCAACCAGCTAATTGTATCATCTAATGGAAATTCAAATGAACAGGAAACAGCTTTGAGCCACAGCACAATTCCAGGTGCAACAGTGAAGGCAGGAAAAGCAGAGAATCTGCTGCAGGAGTGTGTGGGCAGTCAGAACCAACAGCAGCAGGCAACACACCAATCCCCCAGAATAACTCCTGGCACGTTAGCTTCCCTGTAATATTTTGTTAACAAATAACAAAGTTGTTGATATTATTGTGAGGAAAATAAAGCACGTGAAGATAATGCAACGTAGTTAAATAATCTTCTTTTGACAATGGTAATTAAAGGGTGATATTACCATTTACAACAAACACATTCTATTAATAGATCTATTCTACAATAATTCGGTTTTTTCTTCTCCAGAGAAATGATTTTCAGCTGTAGAAAAAATTAAGCATATTCATGGAGTCTGAAAAGGTCAAAGAGACCTGAATCTGAATGCTCTTATTTTTCATACTGTTGACCTACAGGGTTAAGATAAAAGTCAGTCACCATGATGATATTCATAGATGACTTTTTAAAGGTAACTTTGTTCCTAGTGACAGAAAGATACAGTAGTTTGAATACAAACTCCAGGATTGAAGAATAAGGACAAATACCTCCCTGAGGAAAGTAGGCCTCATCCAAGGTCCATTGAATTAATTAGCATCAACATTAGCTTTGCCTAAGGGGCTAAAACCTCTCCTTTTTTAATCTCTCTTTTTTGTTGTTGTTGTTGTTGTTGTTGCTGTTATTATTGTTGACTGAGCTGCATGTCACAATATGTAGACTGGCATCCAAAACCACACTTAATCATCTTTGTTAGCTAATCCATTTATGTATCCAGCACTTAGAAAGAAATTACATTCATAATGGTGTATTTCTGCATTTGAACTCCCTGACTTCAGCTGTTACCACTCCTAAGGCAAAATAATAAAAACTGCCTTGCAGCAATCTGAATTAGGGAGTTACTCATAGATTTATTTTTCTATCAGAAGAAATGTTGTTCTTTCAGAAATTTAAATGTAACAAATTTAACCCATGCTTGAATGTAAATGTATTATCACTGATCCATGGGTGTGTAGCCGACTATGTGGTAGTACATGGGCATAAATATTTAGCAGTTGCAACATCCTCTGTTGAATTTGAGAATTGCAGCCCTTTTTTTTCAAGAAGACCACCAATAGTGGCAAGCCAGAGGAATTCAGGAACAATAAGACTGTTCTTCTACTCCAAATTTGAAATTCTTTGCTAAGGCTCGAAATGGTGTCACTTACAAGGCCAAGGGCTTTGTTGTAGGAGAAACATTTCTTCATTCAGTGACTAAGATATATCAGTATTTTGCAGATCATCAGTCAAGCCAAGAGCTCCTGCACAGAAAGGACACTGCCATTTGAATCCCCTGTACTGGTCAATTTTGTTCTCTTGTGTGCCTTTGTTGGCTGGTTTGCAAAACAGGGATTCATTTGAACAGAGGATTGTACAAATTTAGAAACTTTACCATAATCTGATTATTGAGCATCACTTCTTTGACTGCTCTAGTCAAGAAGTAGAAGAAACTACACACACAACGTCTGGTACCTGGAAGTCCCTCTACTGCTCTTGCTACAACAGCTTACAACTCTACAGAAGTTTCTTAAATCCCCTACAGGAAAAAGTATTGTCCTCCTTTTAAATAAAAAAACCCTAGAACTGAATAAGTTACATCTTTTACTTCAAACAATAAAATCTAAATTAAGACTGAAACTTCTAACTCTGCATTAACCATAGATTATTAGCTTTCTTATCTTTAATTTTGGGAGGAAAATGGGATTGTTGCAGTATTGCTGCAGCCCACTTCTGAGATTTTATGTTTTATTTATTGCTATGTTTAACATGTCAAGTATTTTGCACAACTGCAAGAATAAAAACAATTTGCTGGCTACAACCTCCTACAGACCATGACTTCTGTGAAATTCCTGTGTGATTGTGACAGGTTGTAGCATGGATTCAACATCAGGGGACACAGGAAATGAAATTTTGTGCTGTCTCAATGCTGGAGTGCCTGTCTGAAATTTTTTAAGGCAGTAATGCCTCTAAGTAAGGGGAAGGAGACCACCAAGACTATGCTTTGTATAAGCAGGATCAGCTGACTGGAGCCTCAGAGAAATCACATGCATCCTTCTCATAGCTTTGAGAAAGGCTCCTTACACAGGGAGCACTTTTCTTTCTGGACTCAAATATTCTCACTTAACTGTTTCTTAGAGGCAAAGGGAAAGTGAATAAGGAGCACCTTGAAGGGATTGATGACAGTGCTCAGTGCATTTGTGGGACAGCTCATTAGGTACCATAAAAAGGGCCCTTCACAAAGTACATTAAAGAATCCGAGGGAAGCACATTCTTGATAAGTTTTAGATCCCAACTCAAAGACACCATGCCAGCTTTATAACAATGGGGTGAAGCCAGTGTGGAACACTTCAGAAGGATTTACAGGAATAAGGTGTTCAACCATGTATCAGGGATGATCAATGAGGAAGAAGAGAGATACTTCTATACTGATGTTACAGACCAGATAGACAAGACTGCAAAATAATGTAAAATAAAATCAACCCTCTAAGTCAGAAGGTGATAACTTTTGTAACAGGCACCCCTGCCATCACTGCCTCTTTTTTCATGATTTTTCTTTTGATACACAATAATCTTCTGTACCATCTGAAAAATAAGTCTGGGTCTGGATACTAGAGCTAGTTCAACAAATGACCCAGTTTCTCCACTTGACATTTCCAATGAGAATTCTTTTTTTTTTTTTTCTCTTGTCATTAGTAGTCCACAAGAAGAATTCAGTTACTCTTCAGTATTTTATTCCTGTCAGAATTTATTGGTACATAGACACTAAGAATGAGACCACATTAAGCATAATTCTTACTAAGGGATGGAAAAGTACCTAATCTTTGTGGTTGTACTCTGTTTCTACCTTTAGCACCTTCACATAGCTGAAATCAGAACACTGAAAACCTGAATGACACACTGCATGCAGTGTGAAAAGATGTTAAACAGTATCAAGACCAGCTCTGAAATGCAAATAGACATTTTTCATTATGAGGTAGTTACTCATAGCTAAGCTTGAGATGCTGACACTAAGTCCTGCCTAATCATTTCCATTTATATGTCTTAGTAAAATGAGAGGCACCAGGAAAACAGCAATCCTGGGGTGCTCCTGCTCTGCAGTAGGGTTTCCTGACAGAAGGCACTTCCACCTCTCAAGTCTATTCTGTCAAACTATTTGTCTATTACAGTCTATTCTGTTACAACTCCTATTTCTTCCAAGATATTTACATTCCCATCAGCCCTCATTTCTCTGTCAAGAACAGTAAAATGTCATACCTGGAGACAGTTCAATGGAGCTGAAGTAAAGCAGGCCTACAAGCTCTACAAATCAATCTCCATGTTTAAGTTGCTTCATGCTTTTAAGAAACCTTTTCCCCAGAATTAATTTCCCCCTAGTCTGATAGGCCTGACAATTCTGAAGTATCTGTTACCTCCTCTATGTAAAAAAAAAAATCTATCAAAACCACCCAGGAATTGCATATTGTACTGTTTTTAATCCTTTTCCGATTTGGTGCTGCCAAATGTAAGTGCTTTTAAGAGAATTGAAATACAGGGTTTTAGGTCTGCAGGGTGCATTAGGAACAAACAACAGGGCCTGGTATTATACTGCAGCAACTGTGATTAATATGACTTAGTTTGTTGCACCCAAAGGCAGTGGCTTACAAGGTACAAGAATATCTGATCTAGAATTTTCCTGTGACAAAAGAAATAGCAGTGAGCTTCAAAGTCAGAGGCTCCAGACAGGTGGAAGTTTTATCTATGATTAATCCACTCACAAAAACTTAGTACTAGTGAGAATCACAAATGAATTTATCCCTCAAGGTTGTTGTCTCCTTCTGAAACAGGGTTGAACATCATCACTGCTATTTTCGTGTGTTATGGACAGAAATTTCAGCAGTGACATTGCTTTAGGTTTTGTGTGCCAATCTTGAACTAACTCAAAAAAGTGTACAGAGAAAAAGTACTCAGCACTTCATGAAAACTGGCTTCCTCATGTTGTTTCAATTGCCAGCTCCAAGTCTCCAGCCTCTCTTGACTAAGACACAAACAAACTTCATGCAGTCTACAAATTAGCTGCAAATTCACTTTGAGGTTTGATTATACTTTTGATGCAAATAATGGTGGAATACAATGGGGAAGTTTCATCCTCTCTCCCCCACCACTGAGCTCCTTTAAGGCAAAGGATACTTTTAACATTGCAAGACAAGAGAGATTTTACATTAGAAAATAGTGCAGAGATCACTATCAGCATAACTTAATGGTTTCATCTGAAAATGTTTTTTTCATAACTGATTTTATCCACCTGCAGTGGATAACTTAACATTGCTTAATGTTAACTTAATATTGCACAATAACCAACATATAGAGAGCTGAGAGTCATCACAAGTGGGTTTGGTAACAAAATTAACAGAGGGAAAGGCATGCTTTAATATTACCCAAAATTGTGTTGTATTACTGCCATACACTACACTGATTAAAACTATTACAAACTCTTTTGTTGACTTTGTGAAACATTATGTTCCAAGGACTTTTATGTACTTTGTACACATTTGTTTACAAATTATCTTGAAATGAAATCCATATTGTATGTTTACATGCCTCAGGATGATAACAATCTACTTAGTGCTTAAATACAGAAATGCACAGGCATAAAATGGATAGGCCCACTGGAGTAATGTAAATAAAATGGAATGTAAAAATAAATAATGATATTTGGGACTGTAAGTTCTTTGTCACCAGCATTTTTTTACTATAGGTTAAAAATATTTGATGTAAAGCCTTGCAAGAGGCTTATAAAAAAATAAACTGTATATCCAAACCCTGTTCCACTGATGATCTTTGATACTGCTACCCCAGACCTCCAACAATAGACAGGGTGAAAGAAGACTGGAAAGTCAGAATTCTTAACTTTGAAGGAAAGTTGATATAAAAAGCACCAAATAAATATAATTTAGTTTTACTCATTATTATGGAATGATCTTCAACTCCTACAGTATGGTGACAGTACTGACAAAGCAGAACTAACCATATATATATATATATTTATTTATACAATTTATATTCTATGAAGACCTGACCCAAAATTCCAATAGAACTAAAAAATTCTGTCTTATTTAAGGTCAGAAAATGAAGTCAATAATTCCAAATGTTAGAGAAGACATGCAAAATGTGATTTTTTGTTTGAGGATTAGATGGTGCTGCTCCTACTTCAGAAGTTTCTGTAAAGCATTTCCATGTACTGACTGATTTCAAACATCTGCTGCTACATGGCAGTCCTTTACAGTAACAACAGATCTGTAAAATATTTTTATCAATGTACAGAGCATTAGTTTACTTCTTTCTCTGCCTTTTTAATTCCTTTTTGCTTAACTTTCTGATTAACATTACTATGGTGCAAATTGTGAAAGAGAAAATCAAAATTGTTTTAAAACATGACTGAATTTTAGAGCAAAATATCAAAATGAACAGCTATCTAGTATCATATAAAGCACAGAATCCTCAGACTTCTAAGATTGGATGCTGACAAAAGGTTACCTGCTGACCTAAGGCTTAACCAAGCATGGCAGATAGTTGATATTCATCTGAATCATCAGCCACCAGTCCATTTAGGAAGAAATAGGCAGAGTTAATGGGATTCATAGCTTGATCTGTTTCAGCAAATCACATGTTTTAGATAATGTAAAGTTAACTTCCTCTGCTTTGATAGCATGCAATGGTAAAGGAAAAAATATTCTGAAATCCAAAGTCATGGATATCTTTGGAAGAAACTTAAATATTTTAACATCACAGAATGGCTTGGGAGGGACCTTAGAGATCATCTAATGCCATGGGCAGGGACAAGTTCCACTAGACCAGGTTGGTCAGAGTCACATCCAGCCTGGCCTTGAACACTTCCAGGGCTAGGGCAGCCACAAGTGTTATAAAATCATAGGTATTGATCAGAGTCACATAGGTGTGTGTGTGTGTATGAAGCAGGTTCTGAATGATACAGCAGAATTCTAAAATAAGTTTTTCTGTTGTCATTGTCAGTTAAGTTGGTGTGGGTTTGATCAGCTTCCAAGAGCACAGTTTGCTTCTGTATCTCAGGTTATTGGATATGAAATCAAAGAGTAGACTCCTTTAGGGGCTGAAAACCTGTAAGGTTCCTCCTGTTTCTCAGCCATCAGAAAACAGCATAATTCTGTTTTCATCTGTGTAATTATTCAGAATCCCCTTTTGCCCTTTCTGAATGAGTTTTTACATGGCTGTAACTCAACTTTCTGATGTTTAATGAAAGACAAATTTTGGCCTTGAAGTTCTGCAAGAATATTCAGCTGCATCCACCTCCCTATCTGTCTACTGGTCTGTAACAACTGAGTCAACTCCAACAACCTTCAACTCAGTCTTATTCTCCTGGCTTTGACATCAGTTCTAGCTCTACATTTCCTCTGATTTGCAGGAAGCAAAAGCAGTACTACACATTATTCAAAAGATGGGAAGTCAAAAAGAAAAAGCTAAATAAAGAGGAACATAGAAAAGCTTCACATGAAAATGTAATAAATATGCAAGAGGTCAGTTGTCAGAAAGATACTTACCTGCATTTAGAAAACATATTCCAAGCATTTCAGCTGAAGATTACACATATATCTTATCCCATGAGGACTTTCTTCAACATTCTATCAATATTTGGGATTGATAAAATCAAGTGTCTTCTTCAGTTTTGAAATTATTTTGCCAGGAAGTGAGTGAAAACTTGGCTAAATCTCATTTGGTCTTGAAAGCTCTCTCATGTATAGCATACCACCTCAGAAAATGCCTGAGCTGCACTGCAAAACTGAATAGGAGCAAGCATCCTGATATTTGCATACAGATGGCAGTTTTTCAAAGATAAAATTATAAGCTGCTAGTACACTGTCAAAGTTCAAGCAATCTGTGTTTAGTGCAAACATTTCTAATAGAGTTACATTGCTGTATTGAAAATAATTAAGTAGACAATGGACCATTTCTCATCTATTTAATAATGCTGTGCAAGTATTGGGAGGGGTCATTTCACAGCTTGGGCACTTTGTTTTTTTGGTTTTGTTTTGGTGGTTTCTCCATGCACATCACTGTTTCCATGGAACTGCTCATGGAGCATGGATGCCCACAGAGAAACCATACAAAAAAATTCCTTTTCAAACAGAATGTCATTCTTCTCTCAGATTTAAAGCAGAATTAAATTGTTGTGCAAATTCACAAAGTTGCTTTTCCTATAATTTTTAGCTATCAATAACAGCCTGAAGCCCACAAAACTCTATTTCACTTACTGTTGCAATCAAGCAATCTGTATTTGTTCTAACAGGTACAGGAGACTTTTGTGCCAGATTTCTGCAGTCTCTGTGTCATCTCCCACGTGTGGAGGTTTTTGACAAAGAAAATGTAACAAGAAATTTGTTCTTAGAAGATTTGCTAGAAGAGTTTCAAATAATCAGGTTTTTTTCTTAGGTTGTCAGAACAGTCCCTGCATCTGCTGCATAAAGCAGAAAAAGCCTTATGGCAGTTATTGAGATCTGCACTGATCCATGCAGAAATCATTTCTCCATTCATCCTAGAAAGTATAAACCCATCTCTTAAGAGATCATGATCGATGCAATAATGACGTGTGTAGGTATAGCTGGACTAGCTACAGTGCATAATCTAAAGACTTATTTGCAGATCATATTGACTGAAAAGTTACAAGGAAAATATGTATAATGAAAAGTATTTTCAGAAACTACCCAAATTTTGCCTTTCTGCGTCTCACCAACAATACAGTTCAATTTGATGTGAAATTTGTAACTAAATTAACTCTGTGCATGAAAAGAGTCTATCACAATGTATTCTGTTTCAGAATAAAGGTCTTGAAAAACATTCTTTTGTTTTTGTTGAAAAGAAAAATGGCCATGAGTACAGATTTTAAAAAATTTAAAAGTTATTCCAGGGCACTGATGGCTTACAGTATTTAATTTAATTTTTTTTGTCTCACACTGATCATGTTTTTCAGCTTCTGAACACTGTGTCTCAAGACAAGGTCTGAGGGAGGGACTTTCAACACTAGATGTAGGAATCTTTAATGATCTCTGTAAACTTAGTTGCCTTTCCTGAGCTCAACAAGGTCCTGTTTATCTTGCAAATTCCACAAGATGGCTTTGAAGCCCTGCCCAGCATTTTTTGCAGCAGCTCAGCCAAAGTACAAGTTCATCAAATCTGCTGATGGCTGGAGAACTTCCTCTGCAAATACATCTGCTACTGTGCCTGGCACTGCCTGAAAATTCCAAAAGGACTCTGGTAAAAGGAGCTCTAGGAGACATTTCATAGAATCATAGAATCATTTAGGTTGGAAAAGATCATTGGGTCCATCCATTAACCCAGCACTGCCAAGCTGACCATTAAAGTCCACTCAAGGCATCCTGGGCATCCTGATCCACACTGGTGGAGTCTGCAATCCTGA
Organism: Parus major; assembly: GCF_001522545.3. Taxonomy (NCBI): domain Eukaryota; kingdom Metazoa; phylum Chordata; class Aves; order Passeriformes; family Paridae; genus Parus; species Parus major. The sequence continues at coordinate 12,819,031 of NC_031782.1, read as the reverse complement.
GGGATGCAGGGCAGACAAAGAGCTAAGTCAGGACCTTGAATTTCAGGGAAGCAAACTTCCAGCTCCTGCATGAGTAAAGTCAAGAGAAGGCCTTGGGAGACTTCCTTCAGGGAGAAGGAGAACTGAGCTGGCAGGTCTTTAATGATACTTTCCATAGAGAACAAGAAATTGTGCAAGGAGGACAACAAACTAAAGGGCAAGAAGCAAATTCACAGGCAGTGGAAGCGGGGACAGGGATCCTGGAAAGAGTAGAGGGATGTGTTTGGTTGTGTAGGGATGGGGTGAGGAAGGCCAAGGCACAGCTGGAGCTGTTGGTCAGTGGCTCAATGTCCAGATGGGGATCAGTGACAAGTGGTGACCTTCAGGGGTCTGCACTGGCATCAGTGCTGTTTAATGTCTCCATCAACCACATGGGCAAGGGGATTGAGTGCAGTTCAGAAAGCTGGGCATTGTCCCAGTCCCTCTGGTCACAGTCAGGCAGAGCATGGGCAGGAAACTCTCAGCTCCCTTAGAAATTCTGAACCACCATGAGCCTACAGGAGTGTCTCCCTTTTGCTAGTCCAGGTGCCAACTGCACTGCCTGGCTGTGCTTTTGTGTGGGCATTGGACACACAAAATGCTAACTGACATGTTATCATGATTAAGATGCAAGACTTCTGATTCTATGATTTTGCTTTCCAGGGTGGAATTTTATATAAAAATCTATTATTTATCTTTTTGGAACAGTATTTCCCATCAACTGATCTTTTCCATGTAAATAGAAACTTGCCTTTAGATTATCCATTGGAAAACCCTGTTCACTGTGACAAGAGTTTGAATTGACCCTCCTGCTGCTGTAAGAGAGAGGTTATATGCAGCTAATAGCACAGCACAGCCAAGATATTAATTTAGGATTTGCTGTAGATATTTGGGTTTAAAATTAAAATTATAAATGAATATTCATACAGTCTGATCTTTCAAATATATATATTCATGTAACCTTGTTTACAAGGAAATGTGAGAACATTTATGATGGATTTAGAAAACTAAGCGAATGCTTAAATTATTTCAAATCAAAGGGATATGAAAAGCATATTTTAACACTGAATTGAATATCAAATGGACATGATGGAAGTCAGAATTCGTAGCTAGACCATCCATGCATTCCTGTTTCAGACTTACAGGGTAAACATTGGTATTTGCACTCCCTTCCCCAAGGTAAAAACCCTGCTTTACTGTTTCTGTATAACCCTTGGCTATATTTCTGACTACCATGCTATCATTATAATAAATAACACCAAAACAGAGAGGAAGTAATGAGAACAACAACAAAAAAAATGTCTCCTAATAGAACCATTTATTGACTTCATTAATAGCCTAAACGCTTAAAGGTTTTATATTACAAACTGTGCAGCACTGAGACATCTACACATATTCTAATTAACAGCAATCACACACACTAATAGTATAACCTACTGCTTAAGTAAATGAACATCCTTGCCCCCTGCTGCCGTGAACGGGCTGATAGGCATGCGCTTTATTGACAAAGTAAGCTAATTTACAGAGTGATTGTCCAAGAGGGAGCTGCTGTTTATTTGTAGAGTTTTTCCCACTGAACTTGCAGGGCAAACAACATGCTTAAATTGTTAATTAAAATATCAACAGCTAAATGTAAATACTATGGTGTCTGCGAGTACACTGACACGTGTTTACTTGTTTAGAAAGAAATAGTCCCAGCAATTTTCTGCTTTAAAGAAAAGCTGTAAATCAAAATACCACTGCAGGGAAAGGAAGGGACCCTTCTCTGTTTCCCCAGCAATCACTGTCAGTGGTTACACATCTCAGGAGCCCACAGACATACAGACCCATACAGGGTTTAATACCACTTCACAGCTTGTTTGGAGATACCTTTCTGAAAAAATAATGAGCCAGGCTGCTCCTGGCAGAGGAGAAATCTGAATCTGGAGACATGATGGTATCAAGTTTTGTGGAGTTTTCAACACACAAGCCAAAGGCCCTCTTGAGCCTGCATTCTCTGAGTACTGACCTTTTCCTCCCAGGCTTAACATTGAAAAAGAAATATAAAATAATATTTTAATGGTCAAAGCATCAAAAACTTCAACTTCATTCTGCAAAGTACATGAGACTGTGTTTTGGGAATTGTGTTTTAGGAAAGAAACTGGTTTGAAGAAGAAAAAAAATCTCACAGCCAAATATTAGAAATTTATCGATGAAATACCAAGCGAGCACACACTACCCACAAAGGTTTTTGCTGAAGCTCATATTTAGTTTAAAAACTACATACTGGAATACTGACTCAGACTTGTGTCCTTCCCTTTTTTCTGATGGGTGTTTCCAATTACAGACTGCTATTCACTTCCCCAGAGAGACAATGAACTGAACCAGCAGGGATCACCAAGAACAGCTCCAGCCTCCTCTTCCTAGGGCTCACTTCCTCGATTTAATAATTTCACACTTCTGAAATTATAAAAAAATTAAACAAAATATTGTGTGTTCCTGTTAACCTAAGTGTCTTGTCCTACCAAAGGTGATTTTTGCTGGTCAAAAATAATTTGAAGAAATTTTTTAGGGCAACCAAAACATAGCTGTGAACAAATAAATATCGTTCCAAAAACCATTACCCAAAATTAGCAATTACATTACCATCACTCAGGAAGAAAATGTTTTTTTTCTCCCATATTACATTAATCCCTATAAAGGAATAAAATTTGGTAGATTTCATACAAATTTTTCAATAACACTTACTTTGTCACTTTAGAGCAAGTGTTGTTTTCTCTGTGCACTTTAATCTGTAAGAGCACAAAAGACAAATCTCACTTCATGTTGCTGCAACAAATTATAATAAACTGAGGTGGTATTTCAAGAAAAAGGCCTTTAATATTGCTTTTGTGCCAATCCATCAGTCCAACCTTATTATACTTCTAGAAAAGTGTAAAGCCTGTAAATCTGCAGCTCTAAATTGCAGATTACACAAGCCAAAGGGGGCACTGTGAGGAGCCTTAGATTAAATTTTCGTTTTCCTGATAAGCAGTGTATATCTGTAGAGAAGAAAAATAAGTATGCTATCCATAAATGAGGATGCATAAAATTATAACCCCCATTTTACTGACTTTTGTGTAAAATACTAGAAGATGAAAATGCTGAAAATTATTACATAAGTATAAACCATTAAAAAAACAAACAAAAAAACCCAATAAGACAATCCTCTAAAATTTTCTATACTAGCTATTACTGCTAAAGAAAGTAATTTGCAGTCTTTGTACATGATGCTTTGAAAGTGCCTCATGTTCTGGGCTCGGGGCAGCCAAACAGAATGTCTGGAATTATTAAGAAACAAATTTGGAATGAACCCTAAAAGCATCATTACACTGCAGTGTAAATCCATGATGGATCTATCTCAGATACTGATCCCTATCTTAAATAAGATACTTAGAATGTGTGGCACAGATTTCATGGGAGAAAAGATGAAGTGACTAAAAGTTTTCATCTTGAAATAGATGACCTAAGGGAAATATGAAACAGGTCTACAAAATCATGCACAGTAAACAGAACATAAAAAAAGGTTATTCACCATTCCTCATGAAATAGGAACTAGGAGAACGGCAAAGAAATGCTCACACAGCAAATTTAAAATGGTAAAACATGCAATTCATATTTGAAATTGTAAAGGGAACTGCCACAGAATGTCATGGGGGACAAAATAAAAGTGGGTTTAAAGAAGCGCTTATGTGACTTCATGATATAGTGATAGCTATCAAACTTGATGGTGTAAATTCAAATTCCAGCTCTGGAAGCTGCAGATTACCAGAAACCAGGGAAGTATAACACACAAAGCATCATTTCCTCCTCAATCTTGTTTCCCCAGGCATCTGCTCCCATCCACCCACTGCTGCGAGAGTGGCTACAGAGCAAACTGAACCTTTAGTCTGAATCACTGCTGCCGTTCTTACCTTCCTGTATAATTACATCTCAGCACACCCATTTAATTATTCTGTGACAGTTTGAACAGTCTAGGGCCTGCTATGTGATGAATTTGCAAATGAGCTCTGAAAGACGTCATTTAGCAGGCGGTGTTGTAAACAAATTTTTGCAAATTTTCATCTAATACTGTTAACTTTTGGAGAAGGGAAAGTATGGATTTAATAAGCAGCACTTGGTTGAAGCTGTCACATTTGCAACTCTGTGAATTATTTCCATTCAGATTATGTACCTCTTCATAGCATGATCTAACTTCTGGGAAAGAAAAAAATGAAACCTCAGCTGTATCTGGATAGGTTTGAGATTTAATGCAAGTTATTGCCCTAACTATGAAATACAGATTCAATTCAAGACCTTCAATTTGCATCTAGTAACTAGTTTGTACAGTAATAGAATACTGGTTTTTCATGTCATAAATTCCATGTTGATAGGTTACATGAAGCAACTGCTGCATCTCAGACATTTTTTTTCCCTGTAGGCTGGAAAGTCTTTTGGGGACATGCTCAATTTCCCAGTTTTCAGTACTTAACACATCCAGTGAAGTCTATTTTGAAGACTTTTGCATGAGTAATGGAGAGTGACATCTGAATTACAAATAGGTCTGCATTGTAATTGAACCACTGTGCAGACAGAAGTGGAGTTCCAAGATTTGCACACTTAAGGAAAAGAAAAGAAAGTACTTTTTTTAATCACAAACTTTATTAATCACTTGTCACACACGCAACCATTGCAGCTATTAATCACTCACATACAAGAGCACTCCTGTTGGTTTGCTAGCCCAAGTATAAATTATCATGTCAAAGATTAACCCATTTTCTTTCATTAATACTTTGTTCTATTTCCTTCCACTCCCCACTTTCTCTCGAAGAAAAGGCTTGAATTTGGACAACTGGACTCTGAATGATTAATCATAGTGACAGAGGCTTTACCACAGGGTCAACAAACAATGAATAAAAACATAAGACACGGGTTCATTCCAGGTTAAACTCATGTTTCATTTCAGAAGTGAGAGAAAAGCAGGCTCTTTTCTTCAGAAATTACTGTCTAATAGTCAGAAGGCAACCTTAGCACAATGCCCGTGCTGTTACTTCCTCACCAAAAACCCAGAGCCATTTGTTATTAGAGTTGCTGTGTTGGCCACCCAGTCTGGTGGAACAACACACTTCAGCAATTTCAGAGCACAGCTAAATGCTGACATCTCTGGGGCTTTGACTACTGCAAACAAAGCCAGCAATCAAGGCACAGAAGCTTTCCCTGAAGTGCGATATAGGATCATAAATATAGCATGATGGCTATTAAGCTCATAAGTTGTAGTCAGAAGATCTTATAATCAAAAGTCCTCAGGGTTGTACTGCTAAAAATAAAAGAACTGTGAAAGAAAACAAAATGTATGGAATTGGACATTACTGGTTGAGGAACTGAGAGTCTTATGATGACTTCTAACAGTTCTTAGGGAAAAAAAATGCATGTATGCTACATTGCAATTGTGAAATGAACTTTTTAATAATATTTAAGTGAAAGCCTTTTTTAATACAGTAGCTACTGAGACCAATCAAAGGCAGAATAGAGTCTAGTTATTGCCAGAATAGAGTCTAGTTATTGCAAGAACAAGCAAACAACAAAAATGTAATGAAACTATTCTCTCAGTGAAGTTTACAAGGAAGTCTTAATTTTGATAATCATGAGAAATATATTTTTCTCTTATAACAATAATCCAATAGTGATATTTTCAACCCAGTGGAACACTTCCATCAAATGACTCAAAATCCCAGCAATATTTCAAGGTCTATTTTGCTATAGTAAAGGTTCAAAGATGCTCAATCAAAACTCTCCAAGAGATGAAACTCTGTAAAAAGCTCTTTAACAGCTTTTATAAAAATGTGTGGTGACATCTTACATTTTATTTTTTTTTTATGCTTGCAGAAGCTAAACCTGAAGAATCAACAGAAAAAGAAAATCAGGTGAAAGCAAAAATAGTGAGCAAACACTCAGAAAGATGATACAGAGTGATTTGCTATAGCTTTCATATATAATCTCCTTTGTGATGGACAAAATAGCTCCTTGTGACTTAGGACTGCAGGGATCCTTTCTCCAAATAATTATTTTTTCAAAAGTCTTAACTCATTTGCATATCTAAGTTTCCAGAGCTCTCTTTAAAAAAGTGAGGAAAGGTTTACTCATGCAGCTGTCATTTTTAAAATTTAAACTGATCTTAGTAATTTTTTTTAAATTTTTAAAATTATGTGACTGGAAGCTTCAGCATTCAGTATTTTTATGTCTTTTTTTTTTTCTTCTTGATATTTGAGTAGGCTCAAGATGTTGATATGAAAAGATGCAAGGAGATAAACATCTCTATTTATCAAAACCTTTTAGAAATAAACACACTGTAAATTTGTAAATCAGCTTAATCCTTAATGCAACATTATGCTAAGCAGAATGTTGGTACTTTCTGGTTACTTTGATTTCATTTCTCTAATGCCACCATGCATGTCCAGCTCTGCAGTGAAGATCAAAACTACATAACGAGTCTGTCAGTCTTTGAATGATACCTTCCTCCTGGGTAGCGTTTTCCAGCTCTAAATCTCACATGACAAATGTCAACATTCCTATTGTAGAACATGGAAACCAAGGAGAAGAGGGTGCCCAAATAACAAAGTTAGGAACCAAATCAAAGAGATCTGAATGTTCAGCTGTATTTTATCCAGCACAGACCCTTTTCCCAATGGTACCAACCACAGACACCCTTGAACTGCAATTGGATTCCCTTTCCCAGCAAAGGCTGATGTGCAGGAGTCCAATGGCATTGCTCACCCTGGGTCCAATGCTGACCAGCAAATAAAACTACCAGCATTCTCCATGTGCTTGAAGCAGTACGTGGTTTTCTTGGAATACATAAGTTTATAAAGCTTGCTCCTTTACATACCCACTGAAAACAGCAGGATTTCTTTAGGAGTTCCTGCTCATGTCAATATTTCCATTAAAAAAAACCCAAACAAAGAAGTGGTAATACTGACACGACTTTACCAATAGAAATCAGTTGTAATACAAAATATTAATTTAAATATATTTGATTACATAACAATTCAACACACACAACTATCTTACTGTGAATATTTGTGTGACTGAACTTAATTTCAGTCATCATCTTATTCTGGAGTGTTTTTCTAATCACTTCATTTTGCTTTGTTTCAGAACTCCCACAATTACCAGGAGTCATTCCAAGAAGGCAATTTTTGCCAAGCAGTTAAATGCAGGACTCAGGAAAGATCTCTGTATACAATCTGTCTGATCTACCTCGTCACCTGAGAGGATAAACAGGATTTACCTTGGTCTGTAGGCATTAACTCTGTGAGCTTTAAAATCCAACCTGTTCTCAGAGTGATTGCCTGCCCAACTGCAGTGCATTACACCGAGTTCCTCTGAAATGTTGAGACTCCTCATCCCCCTGAGAGATGTGCAAATAGGACTTTTTCAGGCTTCTCTAAAAGGTAGGGGGCTTTTTTGTTTGTTTTTTGTTTATTTGGGGTTTTATCGTGGATAAAATAAAAACTATTTCCCCCAAATTTCTGCTCAGCAAAATTGTCATGAAAGCATTTTGCCTTGGTAAGAGGTGGCTTCTTCCAGATAAAATGCTTTTATTGTCAAAGCTTTCCTTCTTTAGAAAGTTAAATTTATAATTTAAGGAGAAAAAAATAAAAAAGACTTGTAATTAAAACCTGCAAATTTTAATCTAGAAAATATTTCATTTATCAGAGAGTTTTGTCTTACATTTTTCCAGCAAAAAATGTAGTACAGTATATGAAACCTAACTTTTATAGTCATGGAAAACTCAAAACTTTGCCTTTTGGGCAAGTAGCACACTCCTAGGAAAATTTAACTCAGTTTGAATTAATTTTTTTATGTAACAAAGAATTTCTCAGGATTTTTCTTTTACTGCTTTTCTCAAACAAATGTCTACTTTAAAATTCATTCCACGAAATGCAAGGCTTTGATCTGCTGCATGATTGCTCTGAGTTAATATTTAGTGTATTTGGTAACTTATTGAGATGAATATTTCTGTGAAAAGCTGCAGTTCTTAAGCACACATCCAATGTGCTTGTGTGTCACTGTTCAGCTTTTCCCTGGTTTGAAATAGAACTGTGCAATGTTTAAGTGAATCGTTTTTAGACATTTGCTTAAACTGTTTTGCACACCAGTTGATTGGTGCACTTCTTATATTTTTGACATACATAGTTTGGACCCCAGATGAAGAAATGGTGTTTATAAGAAAATATCAGTATGGCCTCAAGAAGTTCTGAATAGTTCCAAATAAGCTCCATATAAACATACTAAATGTGGTGAGATGAACTACATCAGATGAAAACTACATCTTCAGCCTTTAAAAAGCTCTCACAACTATTTTACCAAATCATTCATTGTAATATTCCTATATTGTAATATTCCTATATTGTAATATTCCTGTATTGTAATATTCCTGTATTGTAATATTTCTATATTCCATTGAGCTCTATGTGATATGGAACTTATTCTAGCAAGAGAGGAGATAGATAACTCTACATCAAGCCACTTGTGAGCACTGGAGCAGTCACACAGGCTGAAGAAAATTAAACCAATTTTAGTTGTCTTCTGTGAGGTTACAAGGTGTAGAGTATGAGCTATAAAACAAAAGCTGCTCCCAGTGAGAGCTCATACCTGCACATCAAAATGTGTTCAAGCCTGTTCAAATTAAAAACTAGAAGACCTGGAGGTATATCTAGAAACACTAAAATAATTTTCAAGCCTTTTCTTGAAAATCAGCAGGGTTCCACTGGGAGCATCAGTCTTTGGAAGACCTTCTGTCCTATATTAAACCACAGGTGTAAACAAAATTGAAGAGGTTGCCTCAGGAGAGGCAGAAGCATTATATTACACAAGATGTCATTAGTAATTCAGATGACAGCAGAAAAATCCTAATTTATTCAGGAAATGACATTTTATTTACCATGACTCTGCAATTTGAAAATTTACAGAAGACACATCAATACAGATTTCTTGCTAAGAGAAGGTATAAGCATCTGACATGGCTGGCTGCTGCCAACAAACCACTTTCAGTATTCATGCAGGGTTCTGCAAGCAGCAAAGTGTTTGAAAACAAGAGGGAAGTCCTCTGTAATGAAATGCCCATTCATTTTTCATGTTACACTGTTCTGCCCATTCTTTCCTTCTCTCATACATCATGCTTTTAACAACTCAAGTTTTTTGCCACTGCTCCATTAGCTTGGTATTCTTTTTCAAACTATTGTCAACTTGTTATTTTTCAGCAGTTGACAACCTGCCTATAAAGTGCTGTACCTGGAGGAATATTGCTTGCCTGATTCCTACAGAGATTACATGGTAATAATTTTGCAATATATTACGGAACTATTAGAAATTCAGTATGAAATACATGGAAAACAATAGACTTGTATTGTAATTGTTCTCCTGAATCAAGTCTGTCAGGAAAAGACAACATATTTTCACTGAAAAATCTGGCTACATCAAAATAAAGACATATTGTGAGATCATTTCAATTCATCATAAAAAGCTTGAAAAATGAAAAAGAGTCTTCTAATGCCTTAAAAGATATTGAATGATTTTTGTTTGTTTTTTTTTAATTTTTGATTCCACCATTATTAAACTGTTTTGTTATAAAATGAAATTTAGAGAGGACAGAATGCTCCTTCATAAAGACCTAAAGTCTTTAAAATACCTTTTCCCCCCAAGAGCTTTCTTTATTTTAAATTTCAATATTCTTACATATTTCTCCTGTCCTATACCTATCCCTTTCCTAACCTACATGGATGAAAATGAAGTCTTTATGCAGCAAGGGAGACACAGATGTTCAGGAGTGAGCAGCAGGTCCTTCAGAGCAGAGGCAAGGCCAGGCTCCAGGACCTGACCCAAACCTTCCAAACCCCTTATGAGCAGTGCATTCACCTGTCTCTGCTCCTTCAAACCTTTCTTCTCTTGCCCAGTCCAGAACTCTGTTCCTTTGTTTCATTCTCTTTGCTGAATGGCAAAAGGAAAAGGGTTTTTAAAACTGAGAGTCCTCTATCAGGCCTGGATAGCTGGCACTGCACTTCCAGGGACACGAAGCAGAGGAGAGGCAGCTGTACCCCTGCCTGAGCTTTCTGCTCCACTTCTGCTATTTTAGTACCACAACTCACATCACACTCTGGCAGGGTGACCCAGCTGGGAGATTTCAAGTGACTTACAAGGAAAAGATCATCTTTATTTTGTGTAGCTTCTTTCTGAACTACACTGATTATGAGCCTTCTGGAAAAAGAGCTGATGGCAGTTTTTGCAATTTAGAAACTAACTAAAATAATAATAAGGCTAAAAATAATCTCTTCACTTTTTTGAGAGAGTAGGAATACATGACCTAGACTGAGGCTGAGGGAAGAGGGCTGGCTTAGCCAGGAAAAGAGAAGGCTTTGGGAACACTGGAGAGCCATCTGCCATCCCCTTGGGGGGGTCAGAGTGGAGCCTGAGCCAGGCTCTGTACAGAGCTGCCCCATGAGACAATGGCTACAGCACAAATCAGGGGAGATTCCAGCAGGACACAATAACAGTGTTATAAGAAAGCACTTGGGCAGGATGGCAAGGCTGTGGAATCCCTGTCCCTGAAGGTATTGTCAGCCTGACAGAGCCCCAGGCAACCTGGTCTGAATTCAGCACTGACTTTGCTTTGAGCAGAACATGGACTTGACACCCCATGAGGACTTTCCAGCCTGGGGGAATCCATGGTCCTGTGAGTTCTGGTATAATAGGAAACAACATCTCTGTACCTCAGAAAAACAAAACATGGAGAATTTTTGGTTTGCTTCTTAACTTATCAAAAATGCAGTCACCTCACCCTGATCAAGAAGCAGCTGACATGACACAGACCGTTTGAAAATTTCTACTTTTTGAATATGATATTTTGAAATGTCCTGAATTCTGAAGGAGGCAAGGCTTAAGACCAGATTTGGATGGAGTATCTTGCCTGACTGTTATCAGAACCTACCCCTTAGTTTTGAGCATCTTGGATTTCATTTTTCCTTGAGAAATAATTCTTCACCCATCTAATTGTATGAAAAAAACTTGGGGAAGCAAAACTAATGGAATGACCTCTGCTGACTCCCACTTGTGGTTGGAGTCCTAATTAAGGGAACAGTACACAGGAACACACTTTTCCCTTCTCTCCCTATTTGAGCTCTGTTCATTTATAAGAAAAAAACACTTTATTGTCTTGCCTACACACATTGTAAAATATGGTTCCAAAGATCTTACAAGCCCAACATAAGGAAGTCAACTGCTCTTACACTGCAGGAAATGAACAGACATCCTACATTATAACGTGAAAAGAGAGCAGGGTTTCAGCTTCAAATGAAAGGAATCAAACCCATGATTGCTGGTGAGGTGTGCATGTCTGCAGGCACGACTATGCTATTCTTGTCTCTAAATAATAGCTAAAGAAATACAAAAAAGTGTTGTGCTAAAGTCACAGTTTCTGCTACTTCATCACAAGAGTGCTCTTTTAGTGAACACCTTGTGTTCTTCAGAAAGCACAGAATACAGCTATATGACCCTGTCCTAGACTGAAGTGAAATATACACAAAGATGGTTGGTGTTACAAGATATTTTTTTTTGCTACAAAAAAATCCTCTGTGAAAAAGAAGTTATTCTACAGCAGGAGCATTGAGAAAAAGATGATGAGAAAATACAGAAATGTATGAAGAAACTAGGCAGTGCTTCTCTTAAAAATAACCAATAAGTAATTTGTTTGAAGAAAAAAGAAACAAAAAGCAGTGTTGCTCAAAACTCTGTGTGTTAGAAGACTGCAGGAAGCCTGCTGGAGGTGAGAACTGACTGGTAGATGGGGCTGCAAGTTTAAGCACATTAATACTGAGTTATCAGAGGTGGAAAAGAAAGTATTATGTCACAATTTCCAGAAGGCTAAATTTAGACAGTTTTTCAAGCTGTCAGTTATCACCCTGTTTTTTGATGCAGCACGCTGAATTCTGGGTTCTCAAATGTATCTCTACCAGTTTTACATAAATGCTTTTAAAATAGAAGCTATCAGTGCATGAAGGACAGTGAATCCCACTGACTTCTACTTACCTGGAAGTACAAGGCTGGGTAAGAATATATTTGGCACTTTCTCAAAATTCAGGAAGCAAGGAAGGAAGATGTAAGTGAAGGACATTTGTGTCCTCAAAGACATCCACTGATTCCTCCAGAGCAGAGAAATTCCCTGTTGTAAATGCACTGCCCAACACTCCTGGATGAGAGCACAGCCTCTGATGTCACCAGTAATGTAAGCCAAGCTTTCAGACAGCTCTGCTAACAAGCACATTAAAAAATAATTTCCCAGACTTCTGACTGAAACATGTGAGTCCCAAGAAGTAAAAATGATGCAATTTGTAATGCAGACCAGTAATTACAAGTCCAGTGGTTTACCACTCTAATAAATACAAAGTGCTAAGCAGTGCTAATCTGGACTTACTCATTCAATTTCTCCCTTCACCCCAATTCGCTGCAAACAAGTCTGAGATCAATACTAACAAAACTGTCTTTGTGGTATCAGGTTCAGTTCTGCTGACATACTATTATATCTTAATTTTCTTAGACATAAAATCCAACATAATTAGACATACTCTGGAGAAATTGTTTCATTTATTCCCTTACTGTCATTAGTATTGAGATTATGGAGGGAGGAAAAGGAACAGTAACCTGCATAGCAGTGCAGCAAACAATTTACCATGGTTGCCTTCTAGCAATGTCATTTATTATTGTTTGAGACAGCTCAAGCCAGTTCATACCAGTTAAAACACTTCAGCCAACCTAAAAATTGTACTCTTTCAGGGCTTTCACTAGAAAAAAAAACCAAACAAAAATCAAAACCTCTTTCAATTCAATAATTACTTTGTGTATTTTCCATATTGCAATAACAGAACTATGTACTCTTTCACAGAAATTACCTTAGTAAGCATTTGTTATATAACACTAATCAGTAACCCTATTTTCTATTAATAACTCAAAAATAAAATAAAAATCGGGAATACAAACCCCATCAGTTGATATTATCCTTTTATTTTCTTGTGCTTATCATTGTAAATAACATGATTCACATTGTCTGAAATGCTTTGTATTATATCAGAGAATTTGAAATAATCCATTTGAAAAGCAGTAGCAAAAAGATTTTGATTTATGTCAGAGTGGCTGCCCATTTTTCAGAAAAAAAATGATAGAACTCTTCTAGTAAACCTAATAAAAGGCTATTATGAATGACTGGTAGAACAAAAAGCTTGTTTTTCATGTTACAGTCAAAAGGCATTATTAACCTGACAGTAAAACATTTTAGTTCCTAATTTTTTTTATTATTTCTGACCACCAGAAGAAGTGCACCTTTGGTGGGGACAGCTGAAAAGCCTGAAGGCAAAATCATCTTTCTTTAAAATATATACATATATATTTTCAGTTTTTCTCTATTCCCTGTTCCTCCAAACACAAGCACAGGAAATACCACCAAGAATTTACTCTTGATGAACTCTGGTATGTTTTGTGCACATGCAACTTGTAATAGATAGGTAATTCTTGTCTGGGTCAATCATCTTTCCATTTTATGGAAACAAGAAGCTTCCAGCACAGGTTCTGGCTCAGAGAGAGAGGGGGAGGGAGGCAGTGAGGTTAGAGATGTAAATAGCTTGCCTTCTTCAATCACCTCCTGTAAATTCCCTGGTGCCTCACAAGACTCCCCCAGGCCAACAGACCAGAGAATTTTATGTTCTTGCTTCATTTTTTCTATTAAATGCAAATAAAACTATTGAACTTTCTTTGTACAAAGAAATCTAAGTGTGTAAATATTTGAAGGAACACGGAAACAAAACTCTCAAGGTTACCAGTAAAATAGACTTTAAAATACATCACATTGTACCAGCTGGGACAATGAGTCTACCATTGTGGCCAGATTTTAAACAGAAAATTCCATAGCACTGAGGAGGGACTGTGTACTCTTCACTGTGACCATGTGATGGCAAAATAAAGCTAAATGCTAAGCACAGCCCCACAGACTCAACAGACAAGACACAGAATCCTTGACTGCCCCACACTGTACAAGGATGTGAGCAGCAGGTACAGGGAGCTGCTGGGCTGCAGAGACCATCCTGGGCTTATCCACACCTGGCACACTTCAGCTCTCAGTGCTGCACAGCAGGATGAGGGCTGGCACCTGCTCAGTCATTAACACCCAAGTCCAGAAGCATTCCTTGGATGCTTTATTGTATCAAAGTCAGCAGACTTTGGAGAGCCTCAGGACCAGAGGACTTTGAGCAGCACACACAGATGCAAAGCCCCGTTTTTTCTAACAGCTTCCCTCATTTAATAAAATCACAGTATTTTGTCACTGAAAGAATTCTGGAAATGATCAAGCAACCCTTGCAGGCCTGTATTAGACTTAATGTCATGCTCAACCTTTCCCCTATATTTTGAAATAATCTAAATTTATCTAAACATAGATATTAGGTATTGTGACCTAAATCATCTGCATCATCTTACCTCTCAAATGACAATGGCAGTTTTCAGAGTGAGTACACACTTGGAAGAACACGGTCTATCAATTACCGATTTTTAAAAGCATCAATTAAGATAAGAACAACAATTAGAACAACATTGTGATATTAGGAGCTGCAGTATGTTTTTTTTCCTTCAAAACAGAGAACTGCTACCAGCAACCTTTTGTCTTTAGTCTATCAAAGTAAATAAACTCAGAATCAAATGAATTCATGATTTGCATGACAGTGGACTAAGCAAGGAAAAAAACCCAATCAATCACTCCCATGAGATTAAGTAGAGCTTCAAGTTGACCAAGGATGCTTATCTTCGAGAACAAACTATTTTCTAACAGAGTAAATCTCAAAGACTTTGAACAAGCAAGCTGCTTTTAACTTAATGAAAGCAAGGTTTACATTTTATTGGATTTGTGTTTGCTGTCTAATGGGGTAACAATGAAGCATAGCTAAACATTTGAATGAAATTAAATAGAAGGCATCTTTGATTTGCAGAAAGTCAACTCAAGCGCAATTTTACTTTGAGGCAGAGGCATAATATGGAGTGGATGTCCTCAGAAAGGTTCCTTAAAAGTTCCATATTAGGTTGGCTTTTGTTAAGTGTAAGCTTCTGCTTTTCTGGGTTATTCTTTTTTGAATGTGTGACATAAAAATCACTGGGAGCGACAGCATTTCCCCACTGCCAGAATTCTTCCAAATGTTTGGAACACCAGAAATACTTCTGCTGAAAACAGCAAATGCCAAGTGTCAGTGGTACTAAAAGTACATCAAATATATCATATCATGTATCATATCATATTCCCATGATATTTTAAATCTAAACATGGATATTTACCTGGGCTTGCTAATATGCACCCATGTGTGACAGCCACAGCTGGTCTGAGGCTGCACAGATCAATTTGGCCATAAGAGAAACTCAATTTGGCTAGCCCAGTTCATTATAGAATAGGAGCAAACAAATCCCTGGGTGAGGCAATGATAGGTTGGATTTGAACCCAAACAGGGGACCCCTGCCAATCCCATTCAGTCCTGGATGCAGAGCAGTGGTTGGCAGTGAGCTGGGCAGTGCTGAGACCCCAACCAATCCAATGTTCAAGTGTGGGAATTTTGAGCCCCCTATAAAGGGGGTGCCCAGCAATAAACCTCAGCTGTGTCCCACGACCTTCAGCGTGTTCTGTCATGTGCCTGTCCAAAACTGCGACCCAACATAACACCCATCTACATTAAAAATCTGCAAGAAGTATTCCCTAAACCATTCATTTCATGGCTGACAAAATTTCAATTTGTTAAACTGTTTTTTTTAATCTATTTGCAAACTTGAAGTCACATTACAGGATCTTCCTTCCTCACTAGAGCCTTCTGCAGGTGATAGTACAAACACAGAATATTCCACCTATTTTTTTCATGCACTGCTGTGTATCTAATGCTAAAACAAGCATTTTAGAGTAGTTATACACTGGACCTTTTTCCCCATTTTAAAACAAGTCATAAACATTTACTTGGAAAATTCAACCAAATCAGCATGCACACAATTCACACAGTAGCTCTAATGTCAGTGAAGCAACCTTCTCCTACATGAAATATTTTTTGAGCTTATATAACACATAAGACATCCAAATTCCTCTTGAAAACTAAGTTGAGCAAACCAGCAGACAATTTACGTTGGTAAACACAGCCTGCATAACACACTGGCATTGCACATGGTCTCACATTGCACACAGACTGCCGACCTCCTGTCTCAAACAGGGAGGCTCAGGGTATTTGATTTTGTTAGGATGCTGTAGGGTGATGCCAGCAGGAAACTGATAAAGAGCCTTTAAGTTGAAGAAGAACAAGTAAATAGCCCAATAATGATTCCATATTTATTTAACAGCATAGGTACTTTTACTAGCCAAACACTGTCTTCAGAGAAATCCTTAGAGGGTTTCTAAACCTTCCTCAATTCATCAGTCTTTATCATCCTAACAAAACCATATTTGATTCATCTCAGATGTTAACCAGGCCAAATCTGATTCATTCAAAAACAGCTGGTGCTTCCATGCTTTTCCATTTTCTTTCAATGATCATATGTCCTGGTGGGAATAATGTCTTAGCCAGATTTCTGGAATAAGTAAAATCTTTCTCTTGCATATGCATATTCAAAATTTGTATTTCTGTGTGGAAGTAGTACTTGGATTCATGCACATCAATTTTCTCAGACTCAGACTTTGACCTGAGCTATTCTCTAAAATTTATGCTAATGGTCTGTAGATGCTGGCAAAGCTTCATTGCTGTCCAGCCCATCTCCAGCCTCACTCTAGTAAAAATCCAAACAATGTACTCTGCCCAGTTGTTTCAAGGATACAAGGATGGAACAAGGAATTAGAAAATGGGAACAGACTCTTTAATCTCTGGGGTGGAAAAACAACCATCCTCTTATGTGTTTACACAGCAGATTGACCAAGGATGAGCAAAAGCCTTTATATTGTAAAATAGTACAAATAATAAAAGTGATCTCTATGTCTGCTTTCAGTTTAGAATTATTGTAATTATGGAATCTAGAAGAGCAGAAAAATCTTTTGTTTTTGAGGAAGCCATGACTTGTTCTACAACACAGCAGTGGAAAGCCATTGCAGCCAGCCAGACTCTTCCTTCTCTAGTGCTGTAATTGAGTGCTAACATCCTTAACCCAGGTCTGCAAGGCAAATGGTCCTTAGTCATCAGTGTGATTTGGAATGATGGATTTTTAAATATCCACCATTGTGAGCAACTAAGGCTTTAATCCACATTAACAACATTGACATTTGGTGCAATCAATTATTGCAGCAGCCAGTAGCTGAGGATTCTGCATGTGCACTCTATGTACTTCCCATGTCTTATTCTGGGATGCCTTCAGCCCTGTACCCTGCTAAAATCCCTAAATAAACATCTGAGAAGTACACAAGGGGCCAGTTATTTGTTTGAACTTTTATAGGCTGGGATGCATTTTGTGCCCCCATGGAAGGAATTTTCAGAATTTATTTCCTTTGAAAAAAGGCTACTTTACACTTCTAAACCCTTTCTGGATATGGAGCAGTGAGTGAGGTCAAGGTGGCACAAGTGAGAGCAGTCAGGGAAAAACCTGCTCCTGTTCTGAGCTAACACTGATGAAGATGAAGACAACTTCTATCCAAGTAAATAGCAGCTGAAAATAGGCAGGAAATATATGTGGATTTGTTGATACAAAAAGAGAGGCTGGCAAAGGAGTCCAGCCATGGGGACACAGCCTCAGCACAGATGCAAGGAGACAGGAGAGAACAGGAGGGAGCAGAAGAGAGCAGAGGTTCAGCACCTGGGTATGAAACAGGCTGCTCCTTTAACAACTGGTTCCACACTGAACTACACTGAAGCAGCTCCAGATGTATCATGGAAGTTAACTTATTGCATTAAATATAACTATATGAAACCACAATTCTCTAATGTACATTTTTGAGAATACCTTCTGAAAATAAGGTTCCAATATATTGTCTCTAAATGGATGAATGAATTTTAAAAAACCTGAAGAAAACCTTTAGTATCAGCCAAATCACTGTTGCTCCAAAGTCTTCCTTTGTAAATTTAAGGTTGAAATCACAACTTGAAAATTATTTAAAATCCTTTGAAAAGAGTGTTGCTTCTAATTCCAATAATCTGTGTTCATGCTTATGAACATAAATCAGGACTAGGAGAACAAGCAGTAGCTCAGTTGTTGAAACTTTTTTCACCCTTGATGAACCAATGATCTTTAATAGGCTATTATCAATTTAAATGTTACTCTGTATCTACAGGCAGGTATTTATATTCACTTCTTTTTTCTTTTTGAACCAACTAAATCATGTGGATGAACACATTTTTAACATGTCTAAGGATAAATTAACATAAAGGTTTTGAGACCTGTGACAGTGATCCCTCATAAGAAAATTGAGAAGATATTAAACATACTGTTTCAAAAGAGAGATTCATTTCTTTACAAGAAATTTCCAAAAGCAAATCCTCCCTCAGCTGCTTTCCAACATGATGGAGTAGATGCCAATTCCAACTTCATCAGCATTGTACCCTGTAAACTCCATCATTATGGAGAGCAGCTGTGCTGCAGTTCTCCTCTGTCTTTATTTCCATGTATTATAAAGACAGGTATGCAGAGAGGGAACTATGGAAATACCCTCCAAAGTTTCTGATCAGCTTTGGGGTATTATTTTACAGAAGGTATCTGAACTGATGGTAGTGAACAGGGACAATTCAAATATACAAGTTTTCACGTGGTTGCATGACACTGGTGGCTGGTATCCTGCAGAACAGCGTGGTGCAGTGTTCTGACCCTGCACAGCAGCGAGGCAGGACCTCCTTGAGAGAAACAGCAAACTCACAACAAATGCAAGGGCTGGAGCAGAAAATATTGCTATAAATTCTGAATATCATTATGCATGAGACACACAGAAATTCTGTCTCAGAAAGGGATAAATAAGGGCATTTAGAAAATTTAAATGCAATAATGAGACTGCACTCCTTTAAATTTAATTCCTTTATGTTTCAAGGGCTGACAACTCTGGGGGTTTTTCTTTTTTTCTCCTTTCTCTCGTAGTGCTTACAGTTGTTACTAGGCTTTGTACATAAGAATAAATTAAAAACTGCAGCAGGTCAATGTATCCAGATGGAAAAGCAATAAATTTATGCTACAATCCCTAACAAGGGATAGGAATCCCTGTCTTCCAGGCAGTGATAAACTTCTCTTAGGAAAGCATTACTATATTTCACATCTACAAAGGCATGTTCAGTCCAGACTGAGAATTTTTCTCTCTTTTCACATGCCCTGCTTATAAGGAACAGCTGCCAGGATGTAATTTGCATGAGGTTAATGGATCAGACTTTGACTTTACATTTTTGTGTCCAAGAGTAAGTAAATAAAGCAGCAGGTCATTCAGCTTTCAAAGATGGTAGCCAAATATGACTCGAATGCACTACCAGTGTTCACTCAAAATCACATTTCATCTTTGCTCAAATGTTGCTATACCAGCTTGCATAAAGTGACCAAATCAACATCTTTCATCCCATCCATCTGGATCCATTTCCAAAGGCTCCATAAGGTGAAAAATCATGACAGAGCTTCTTGTTATGATCAGTCAAGACACTTTTTCAGGAAAGAGCTCTGTGATGATTTAAAATGTTTTTCAGAGTTTTACTGTAAAGCAATGACTATAACTCACTTGTTTGCAAATGCCTTCTCTGTTGCTAATCAGTTTAGTCATTAACCTTCCTAATTTCAAGTGTTGTCACCATGAATTCCAAATATTTGAGCAAGCAGTGTAATGGTGCTTATGCTGCAAGATCATGCTGCACTGTTCTCTGTACATACAATGACCCCACATGGACTGGATTCTTACTATTACTTTATTTGCAGTATTCCACTGTTGTGTTACTCAACTTTATATTTTATTTTGATAATTGGCAGTGCAAAAGCTGAAGGGCAAATCTGATTTCAGCACAGAACAGAAATAGAAGTGTGGTAATTACACCAGACATTAGGCATATTTATAATGTTTAGTGGTGGTAGTTCAGACTAAGATCACTTCTGTCCTTTGGAATGACCCACACAACATAATTCAGAGTTCATGTGCATGATGAAATTATGTTTATTTTATACTATTATTTCAAAATATAATAAATTAATAGTGCACAAGTTAATGCATCCTGATACTCATCTGGGCACATCTGTAGCGTGTGCTGTTCCCCCCAGTCCTCACAGGGCTTTGTGTCTCTCTAGAACAAATATGTTCACATTCATGTGCTTCCCTCTTCTGCTCTAAGGTCACATTGGCAGGGCACTGCTTCTTTCTGGCACTCATCCCCTTGCTCAGTAGGTGGTAGAAATAATTACAAATTGAATATGATATTTATTTTAGTCAGACAAGAAGGTGGACACCATTGGTCTGAGCAGATGTAAGATTTCTAGCACTCTGTTTTCTATCCCAGCTACCAATTCTGGCCTGGAATCATGGCAGCCTGTCCATTTTTGGTGTGCTCAGAAAGCATTCTAGCTGAAAACAATATCCTGGCAATGAAAATTTAATACTTGCCTGCACTTGAAGGCAGACACCTCAGGAGAGTGGTTGGGCCTTCTGGCTTCAGGTGCTAGTGACACATTTTCCTCTGGGAGCTCCTGGAGAGGCACTGTGGGGCTGGTTTGACACCACAGGGTCTCCATGGCTGCTTCATCAGTGATTTCCCCTTTCTAAGGTTACCTCACACCTCTGTTTTTTGAGAGGGATGAGGGGAGTGTTGTGTTCAGGGTTGTGTCACTCCCTGAGGAGCTGAGCCCTCGGACACCATCCACGGGCACCTCCTGCACCATGGACCTGCCCAGCACCACCAGCTGCAGTCAGGGACAAACTCAGTGTGAAGAAACGCAGCATCACATATGAAGAGCTTAGTGAAAAAATATCCCATGAAATTCCTTTCCCTATTTCTTTCTTTGGCCTCATGCAAATTACCCAGCCAGCTCCAGGGCAGGCCAAGAGAACTAATTCCCTGGACTTGGCTAATGTATTGTTTGAAAGGACTCAAATTATGTCTTTTTTAACTGTTAAAAAAGCTGGTTTTGAGAGGAACATTAAAATGGCAGGTATTAAGAGGAACAACTTCTACAACTGTCAGAACTCCTCCTTTCTCCTAGGGAATTTGAGAGTAAAATTCTGAAGTTTCCTGGAAGATCATTATTTAGAATTAAGTGCTAAGAGGGGCAGCCTGTTCCAGCTGCCATAAAATATTGATTCTCCCCACTCTTAGGTATAACACTGCAGTCCTAAACTCTGCCCTCTGTTTTCCTCAATTATGAAAAATGTGCAGCTTTATAGAGTTGTATCTACTAGATGAAAAAAAAAAATAAAAAAATTTTAAATATTAAAACTGGTTGGACTTCCTTACTTTGCATCAAACCTAGAGAGTACCAGTTACTGTGAAAAACATTTTAAAGACTGAATCAGAAACTGTATTGTATCAGAAGAGTCTCAGTTTACAAGGCTTGCCTAAGTTTGCAGCTTGGCAGGTAAAACACACACTTTGCTGTTCACTGGGGAAATGTGTCCCCTGAGCATGGGGACATACCCATTGCTTAGTCCAGTGCTCCTTACTGAACTCTTGTTTGGAAAGTGACTACAATGGGAAGCTTGGGAGAGTCTGCAAAAGGGAAAATCTCTGCAGAATTGCAATTAGAACAAGGAATTAACTGTCCATTTCCTGTAACTCTGACCTACTTGAACTGTATGTTAAAGAACTGTCCATTTTAATAACCTGTTCACACTGAAAATTCAGTTTAAGATGATTGCCTTGCTTCAGCCCCATCTCTTTTTCCCTCTCCCACACTAATGATATGAAGGCAGAAGAAAGGGCCCTGCCCTGTGTGCTGCCTGACTTCACCTGTGATGAGAGAGCACACAGAGGTGTACTGTGCCAGGGAAATTCATTCTCTACACATTATCAAGACCTACAGGCTGCAGAAAGTGCAATTCCTTTGATTTCTAGTGCTAAGTGTACTTGTGACAGGCAAAACTCCCCAGAAACTGGGCACAGACATAATCCACAACAATCTGAAAGCTAACTTGACAGGGCCATCCAGTTTGCTAGAATAGAAAATCCAAACAAAAGTAGTACTAAGGCACACATCAAATCACAGTGCTAAAGGAGACACAGTGGGAGGCTGATATGCCTTAGATGAAGTTTTTTATTTCATTTCATTTTATATCATCCTGTCTCAGGTTTACACAATCAAGCAAACTCACTTCATTGAATTCATTAATGACAAAGGTGACAGATAAAGTTGTCTTGATCAGCTACTGATTTTATTTCTTTCTGTTAACACTATTGTTTGGGTAAAACAAACCAACAAAAGACCTCTACATGTGATCAAATGTTTTTGTGTGAGCTAAGCAATAACATAGATTAGAACAAACTGAAGGCAGGAATTGATTGCCTTTAACAGCTTAGCCAGTTAAAAAAAGATAGAATGCCTTCAGCTGTAATCTTCTGATTTACAGTTACAAGTACCACCTGAAATATCACTAAAACACACAGAAAAAGATAATTCAACAAGCCATTGTGTAAAGTCTGCCTGTCCTGATATTTTTGAAAATCCATAAAACACAACTGTGAAGCTACCAATGCTAATTACCTTCCTTCCCACAACCCACCCACAAAAAAAACTAAAAGAAAAAAAAAAAGAAAAAAAAAAAGAAAGGGAAAAAAGTGGATTTAGTGCTGGCAAAGATGCCAAATTGACAAGCAATCACTCTCCTGGCAGCCAGAGCACAAACAGGTGGATGTAGCTGGAACACACTTGCCCAGTGACAGCTCAGAGTGAACCTGGCACCTCACCAGTTATAAGGGTTGGCAAATCAAAGAAGTAAAAACCATCATCTTAAATCTCTTGACTCTGACCAAGTAATCCAATGGAATAAGAAAGGTTAACAAAGTAAAATATGTTGCAATCCCTCAGAATGATGCCAGTGCTAAAATAATCACACTTCCTTCCTAAGGCAAGTCAGGAAAGGGGCAATCAACTCTCCAGCATCCACAAAATGTTTGTGTTATTAAGACCCTCTGTCTGAAAACACCCTCTCTATTGCCTCAGGGAAAGGCCAACACAAATGAATCCACAGAGATTTTATCAAACCAAGACAGGGTTTTTTTGGGCATCTCCCTCCCTGGTTGTTTTAAATATGACATGTCTGTGCTTGATACTGTACAGAACTGACCCAAGATGAAACTTTTCCTTTAATTCTAAGCTACACATGGTGGCCTCAAAATGTGATTCACCTAGAAATCATATGCTGTGCAAGGAAATACAAATCTACATGTGGAAGGAATTTGTTATGTGAAATAAAATACTTACCAACTAGATAGTTATTTAAATGCCTTAGGGAGGAAAAAGAGGAGTCAAAATAGTTTCATAATGATTTGGAAAAAAAGAAGCTGGTCAAAGTTTTCCTTTCCTGTTTACCTTCAAGGCATGCTGCAAGGTAGATCTGTTTGGTCTGGCTGCAGCACAGGTTGCTTTGAGATAATGAATTAGTTGAGGATATTTAAGTTAATATCTATCTGGGCACTCTGTCTCCTGGACAGCTGCCTAAATGTCAAGTTCCATGCAGTTAAACTTTTGGTATTTTATGTTAGCTAAAAATGTATAACTAGCACATAATTTGCAAAGTAACGTTTAAGAGAGGCTTTAAAAATTATTTTTGTACCATAATTCCCTCTCTGGTCTTCTTTTTAAAGCAGATATTGGATTTAT
This sequence comes from Parus major, assembly GCF_001522545.3. Lineage (NCBI taxonomy): Eukaryota > Metazoa > Chordata > Aves > Passeriformes > Paridae > Parus > Parus major. The sequence continues at coordinate 12,795,205 of NC_031782.1, read as the reverse complement.
TATATATGCACAGGAAAAGGGTTAACTCAGGCCCAATGTACAGGAGTAACATGGTCTCAGTAGATGTGAGCTGCTAAGCAGGGTGGAGATTGGGGAAATCTAGGGAAACATGGAGGCAGCACAGTAAATACAAGAATGAGGAGAGCAGATGCACAAATGCCCCAAAATTGTGAACACCATGGGTAAGGTCAGATGCTGTTACATACTCAAGGGCGTGACTGAAGGAGCAGCCTGCTCTTGTACAGGAGTCCCAGCAAGGGAAGAGTTAAAAATACAAAAAAATCTATGGAAGATAGAAAAGTACATTTGTACCTCTCAAGTATGGATGGCCATTAGCAAAATACTTTGTTGTGTTTGCCCCATCTGCTGCTGAAACTCTGACAAGGTGGAGCAGAAATAGGTTCCTGCTCAATCCCTGAACTCCACGAGTTTAGATCTGAACCCAGTCTTCCATTCCATACCAAGTCTTCAAGAGCAGAACATCTGCATTCTCTTTCCCAATATACAGCTGAGAGATGAGCTCTGTGTATGTGTGCATATACAGAATTTTGTTTATATGTAAATGCCTGAAAAAATTTGGAACTACAACTAGTGACATGTAGAACCCTGATGAAAAAGTATCTGCTTCTGAAAAGTGGGTTTTGATGAATTTTGTATGATCTCTTTAAAGATTCTCTAATGCATATTTCAAAAGATGTTTCAATACTGTAAGTTTTAGATCAGCTCGTAACTGATAATTTAGATTTTTCCAAGACTATTCTCCTGTGGTATCTACTTTCCAAACTGAGATTTAAATGTATGGTAGTTCTGAATGAAATCACAGGCTGAATATTAGATTACAGCATATAAAACATCACAAAATCCTTTGTTAATGCTAAATTAAAACCTCAGCTAAGCCAAACTTACTAAAAGTATCTGGGAATACCAGAATTAGAGGCCTTTTGTGCTTAGCAGTTTTCTTGTATGACTTGTTTCTAGCACCTCTGTATAAAGAATGATCAAACATTACCAATGACTTTAGTTCCTGAGATAGGTCCAAACTGCAAAGAAATACATTATTTTTAAAATAAGATTATTTCTTATGAAAATAATCTCAGACAATAAATAACATACAATAGCTATTGTATGGGTGTGTAGACTTTAACCTCAAAATAGTGACTGGATATTCTAGATAATTTAATATTGTTATATAAGCTCTAGACATTTTACAGATGTTCAACTCTGTGCTCACAGTCCAGTTTTTCCCATCCTCGTCCCCCAGTGCTGTGTGTTCCCTGTTGTTCCACAAGCTGGAGTCAACTCACTTCTCCCTGAAATCAAAAGGGCAATTTCACAGAACTCACAGAACTCACAGAATTCACAGAATTCACAGAATCACCAGGTTGGAAGAGACCTTCAAGATCACTGAGTCCACAACACCTCAACTAGACCATGGCACCGAGTGCCACATGCAGTCTACTTTAAACACATCCAGGGATGGTGACTCCACCACCTCCCCAGGCAGACCATTCCAGTACTTTAATTTCCTGCTCCTCCTGCTCTCCCTGGCACAAGGGAAGGGCTGGAAGGCTGGCTCAGCTGCCTGCAGAATGAGAGGTTCTGCTTGTTCCCTCGGGATGGGGATGTGATCCCCCTTGTGAGGCACTTGGAGGAATCCAGGTGGATATTCCAGGATAAAAGCACAGCTTTGCCCACCCACACCAGGACACAGAGCAGCTGCTTGCTGCACAAAGCTTGGGCTACAATTTCCAGAAGTCCTTAGTTCTCACTCAGGCACCAAAACAAATTGTTTCAGGGGGAGCTGAACTCCCTGGAAAAATAGAAGCAAATGAAAAAATCCTTCCTGGGCATGTTAAAAGGTGTTGCACCACCTGAGCAACTGAAATGAAAGAGAAGTTACCAGCACCACTGCCTTTTATCCAAGTCTTGGTTTGCCATCTTTCAACATGACAACAGACTGAACAAATATGAAGGAAAAGTTCTGGCTAATGTAAAAAACGTAAATGAGTTTCACCTTCTCCTCAGCCTATGTTTATTCACATCACACTTTATTTCACTGTGCCCAAAGCCTTTATTCTCCAAAAGGCTGAAACATATAAGCAGCAAAAATGGCACACGGATGAAGGCACCAGGGTGAACCTTCCCCAGTGTCTGTCTGCACCCACCAGAGAACAGATCTGCAGCAGAGCTCTTGGCTGTGGCACCCACACCTATTGCTCACTCTGCACACATCAGATCCATTAGCTCCATTTGCTGGGTACCAGGATGAGAGCAGAATATCCAATGGAGTGCTGCAGTGCAGAAAGAAGCTCAGGTCCAAGAGGATGTGTCTGCTCTAGAGCACAAAGTCTCTCAGCTGCCTAAGAATCATGTCAGCCACTGCAATTACAAATTTTAAAAATAAGGGATAATGCTATTTTCTCCTCTAAAAAACTGATGCTATTTGTCAACTATTTTAATTCATGCTTTAATATGCATAAAATCAAGATCTCAAGTAAATCATAAATGAATGCAGAAATGTGTTTGTAAACCTTAGTTCCCCTGCTATGATAATTGCTTAATATCTGGCATTCCTGAGGTCTTTTTCTAATGCCAGATAACTGACATTTAAACATTAACATGCAAGCATTCATGCAGACACAGAGGATTATTGAAACGGGAAGGAATACAGTTTTAAAGACAAATAAAATATTTGCTGTCCCCCTGCAAAAGAGAATCTGACTTAATCAAGGTTACATATGTAATACATTTTCATACTAGGTTTTTATAGCTGTAGTATATGTATATTCAAACAGTGAATAATTTTCAATTTAACATTGCAAATTTAATCTGCCCATAGCAGAGCACCTTTAAAACTCTTGTAGAAAATCTAATACAGTTAATTTTAAATTACATTTGTTTAGTTTGCCTTCTTAGCTTGTAGGACATGAGTAAGGAAGGACTTGCTCTTTCAAGATACAAGTGTGTAAAATTAAAAATAAGATGCTGTACCTGCTTATATTGGGCCTTAATGTATTTTCTTAACCCCTGATCGACTTATGCCAATATTAAAAAAGTCATTCTCAAACTTTCCTTGTAACTAATAATCAATCTTTTCTGTCGAAATGACAAGCTATTTTCTCATACAGTGCCTAAGTCTGCTGCATGGCAATGCATTGCTTTGAGGCAACATTAATAAAGACCAAAAGGGATGTGCATGGGGCATTTCAAAGGGTTCAGAACAAAGACATTCTTAGCTGGGGCTCCCAGACAAAGGAAAATCATGACCTTCACAATTAGTTTCACAAAAATCATGGTCACAAGAATTGAATTTAATCTCACGCTCTATAGGTCCATTTATTGCAGCAGACACCATGGCTCGTATCACAGGTGTTACATGCAACAAATGTAGGAGAGAAACTGAAAAAGATTAATCAATGGTGTTGGATTTTACTAAAGAAGAAAAAAAAACAAATAATGTGAATCACTGTAGTTTTATTCTGAATTTACCCTCCTATTTCAAGCAATCTGAAACATTTTTATAAAAATATATAATGAAGTTGTAATAGTTGAAACCTTTTGACTTAATCATAGGGCAAAATTGCTAAGGGATTAGCACTGGTCTCTGTGAGAGAAACAGAAAAATCCCTAAAATAGAAGCAACAGAATGATCAAGCATAGATGAAATCAAGGGGCATTATTATCTTTATTTGGTTTAGACATGGACTTGGCTTTTAGTGCACAATATTTCAAAGAAAAGTCTCTAATGTTTCTGGAATAGTCTGGGGACTCGATTTGCCACAGAGCTAACAGAAATAGCTCATCAGAGCCAGGGAGCTGATTGTCTCAGAGATCTGGCACCGGCGCTGCCTCAGCCAGGACACAAAGCCCCAGCCACCTCCATCTCCTGTAATAATGAGGAACCAGGCATCAGAGTCACTGCACATTGTTTTCAGCTAATTCCACTGGAAGATAAGCTACTCTTAAGACTCAAAGACATTTTTTCATGCCACAAGATGAACATTTAATATTTGAAACAATTATTTCTTGTGAAACCATAATACCCAATTGTTACAGCTCTGGGAGTGATTAATTTAAATTTCTTAATTATTGCAAGCAACTTTGTCAATGAAAAAACATTTTTGAAGAGATTATTTTTTTTTTTAAACAATAAAAGCTTTTTGTGTCAGCCAGCAACTCCTTAAAGAGTTTCATCTGTTTTGCATTACTAAAATGCCAGAGTAACTCAATACTCACAGACAAAAATAAAATTTTCAAATAATGTGATGATTGTGAGACTGACTCAAGTTCTACATTTGCTTTTGAAATGACAATGGCAAGATCTGTGCATTCTGTGAAGTGTCTACTGGACTTTTTGTTTTTTACTGACTGCATGCACTAACTGCTCAGCGAAAAGCAATAAATTTATATTTGACTGTGGTAGTTCCTTTTGCACACTGATAAGCTACAAAGCATTGTGTTCTTCTGAAGGACTTTAACAACAAATAAAAATGGGAAATCTAATGTCTTTAATACTACCTCTACCACCATGTTTTCTATATGTAGTTCTTCATATATTCAAGAAAGATAAATGGCTCATGGCTGGTACATGTCACCCTGAGAATTAAGGCCTTCTGATAATGTTTTCATAGTTTTAGTTACTTTCCCATGAAAGTTCTATAAACATAAGTTGTTTATCACATTCCTTCTAAGAAACATCTTTTGCTGGATGTTTCGTTTGACCAGTTGGGAAGGTGATAATTATCCAATCCCTGGTCACTGTCGAGGATCTATAAATACTGGAGTCAGAGAATAGAGGTTGGGTTTTATTCTTCTGACATGGAGAGGTGTTCCTGTGAATGATTTTGTGTCCTTTAGCAACAGGTACAGAGAGAACTTTATTTTAGTTAACAAAGATATAAATTTTCTGTTTTCAGAAAACAGAATTATGTTTCATCTCTTTCATCCCTTCTCTAAGGAAGCCAGGGTTTCTCACCATGGGGATTTGTTTATCTGCTTTCTTCTCTTTTGAGATATTCAAAGAGCTGAGCAGCATCCAGGACCTGCACTCTGCAGGCAGCCAGGGCTGGGCACCTGCCCAGGGACCTGCCACCTCTGCCACTGGGTCCAGACACCCACCCTGCAGCCACTGCTGTCTTTCCCAACAAAATTCTCTTTATCTGAGATCAAGATTTATCTGTTGTGGACTGGCTGGCAGCTCCTTGCTTCTGGATACATAAGTGATTTGATATTTTCTAGGAAAGAGCAGAACTGTGCATGGTGCTCACATGTTTTGAAATGCACCTGTGCATTCACTGAGCACACATGATTGAAAGTATTAAAATTACTAATTTTTGAAGAGAAAACCATCAGATTATGACTGTTCTTGAAAAATAAAAACATCTCTTATGGATGAGAGTGATTTTGTATTACTGTCACAAAAAAACAAAATACCAAAAGAAACCAAACCTTCAGTTTTTGGAAGTTTAAAGTACTGAGGATAGACTTGACAGACTGTTATCAATTTGCTCCAGACATGAAGGAAGAATGCCATAACTATGTCATTATGTTTCTGAAAGCATATCCAAAAAAGTACATCCATGCAACAGAGGAAGAAACAAGGAAAAACTCATGTTTTTTTTTCCTACCCTCACAGCAGGCTCAAATTGTAACCAACACAGGCACACTTGTTCTAAGATAAAATATCTTCATATACCTGTTTGGTATTTCATTACACATATATGAAATACCTGGATATTTGCATACCTATTTCATATAAATACACAGATACACAGAAAAATGCACACATCCTTGCTGAATAGCAAGAAGATCAAGACATGATTTAAAAGTAATTTTTAAAGCACAGAAATTCAAGGTTCTTAACAATATAATGCAATAAATAAGAACCAGTTCATAGGATGTGAAAAAAAATTCATACCATTGTGCAGAGACATAAATAGCATTCTCCTTGCTTTTGACACATTCAGAAATCCATAACACTACACCAGAAAATTTCAGGCAAATAACCTAACAGATCTGTATCACAGCTGCAGAAAAATCTATTGGTAAATGTTCACATTTGAACTGGTTACAACAGTTTAACAAGTGACATTAAATTTTTATTGCTGTTCATCATTCAATGCCATTCTAGATGAACTGTTTGCTTTGACCAAATACCTCACTCTCATGGTAATTCTCCAGCTAATTACACATGTTTACCATATGGACTGGTGCTGCACAACCCCTTCTACCCCAACTAGAATATTTTGTTAATTGTAATAATATAAAGCCACTGTATTCAAACTGAGACATGCCATCATCTCACCTGTGCAGTGGAGACTAGAAAAATTCACAGAACAAATGTCCACAAGCAGCAAGTTTGTGGAAAAGGAAACAACAGGTTCTTTCCTCTCTTCCAAACAAACAGGTCCAATCTCAGAAATAACATTTCAAGCTGCTGCTTGAAATGATGCCACCATGACAGTTGGTCATTATGATTAATCTTGTGAGAAATACTGATTATTATTAAATACATGTACATATCCATGCATTCACACAACAGCAAGAGTGCCCAACAAAACCTGGCAGTTTTGTTTCTGAGAGTTTGCATCAATTCTCATCTCTATTCCACTCTCCCTTTACTCAGAAATGGCACCACAGTTAGGGGAATGATACTTTAAATTGTTAGAAAATTTCCTGGATCCCTAACTGAGGCATGTTCTCTGGGGAAAAAAAAAATTAAATACATTATTCATTGCCAAAATACTAAAATCTACCAGTGACTTAAATATAACTCAGGAGCCCTACTGTGTTTAAAGGCTTGTTTATTACTGTCATTAAGTCCTGAAAATTGCCACCTTATTTACAGGACTCAGTGGTCTGGCAACCACAAGGTTTCAGTTCAGGCCATGTACATTCTGCAAGGAGAATGGTTGTCCCTAGGGATTAAATTTCTCTTCATTGCCACAGAAATACAAGCAAAAAAAGGTCAAAGACACATTTTCCTATTAAAGTGACTTCCAAATTTTTCTATTTTTATGGATCCTCATTTAAAAGCAAACCTGTTCAGGCTACTGAGCTATGAATTCCTTTTCAGTTGATTGGTATGTTTTAAAACAACCGTGAATGTGTGGACAATTATTTTGTGTGATGATATTCAGTAGTCTCTGACTCTTCTGTTTGGGTAGGATTTATATCTTATAGACAAAAATAAAATAAGTCTAGCTTGCAGATGGTTAAATAACTGAATTTATAAAGCTGACTGAGCAAAATGCCTCTCTTCTGAGTTTTCACTTTTAAATCTTGTTACTGCTCATTGGTGAAGATTTGCAAACACTGTGCCTGTCAGGCTTCCTGATCAGTGATAGCTTTGAAACTGAGCTAAAGCAGCATGGAGAAAAAGCCAAAAGTGGATTTAGTCTCATTTCAACAACCATTTTAAACCTGTTCTCACTCAAAGAAATAAAAGTTATTATATTTTCATGCTTTTAGTTTGCTGCATATCTTTAGCAATAACCTCTGCCTGAAAAATAAAAATCTCCAAAGTGAGTACAGAAGGGAAATGTCCTGATTTTTTCCCTTTTAATTTCCGGGGATTGTTTTGGGACCACGTTTTCACTGCCAATCAAGAGTGCTGAATCACACAACTGATTTTGGGGAATCATTACATGCATGGTTTTCTACAACACGGACAGCCCTAAAATTTGCTGGTTTAACAGCAAACTGTTTAGACAGGCATTACAATTTGATTCACCCCTCTCTCTTCACATTGCCAGAATTACTGAACATGTCCCTTACACAATAGTTAATAGAAAGTGACTTTACAGAATTAAATCTAGCACCATCAACTCCAAGATAAGAAGTATGGGAGGATGTGAGTGAGCAAATATACATGTTCAGCTGTGAGCAATCAGCACATTTTACAGAAGTGATAATAGGATGAAGAACATGACCTCAGAAAACACCATCTTATCCTTACATTTGAGAGATAAAGAAAATGAAGTTTTTGAGTGAAGAGCTGGGCTTTAAGGGTACAGCATTACTTCCACACCTTAATAGAACAGGAGGATTCTTGAGTACAATAAATGTCTTATGATACAACAACTGCAGTGAAAGAAATACTATAAAGCTGTTTATTTTTCTGTGCAAAATTTTACTTCTATTTCCCCTGTACTCTCAAAGAAGTGATGGAGACTTATCTTCAACTATAGGCTCATCCTCCTTCGGGGGTACTGGCGGAAGGGTGAGCATTTTGCTTTTCTTTGAAGTGCAAGCACACACTGGAGATGAAAGCAACTGCATTATTGTCTTTGATGTTTTTGATACTGAATTTCTCGTTTGATTTTTCTTTGTAGGCATTTGGAAAGTAGATTTACTTCCTCAATCAACCTTACCCTATATCCTCAATAGGTACTTATCCCCTTAAATATCTGAAATTGATATCACTATATTTAAAAGTTGGAGTTTGGCATACTTTATTAAATGCAATAAATTCTAAAACATGCCACAACCTCTTTATTTGTACTGAGTCCTTAATGGCACTATGTTCTATATAAAGAGAAGAAGCAAAGGCAATCCTTATAAGTTACACCAGAAAGGCAACATGCTTGAAGTAAAAAAGCCTTATGCAGAGGAACCCTTTATGCACTGCTCTTAATATTATCAATAGTGTGCTCATTAGACAAATTTCTTTTAAAACAAAAACACACAAACAAAATAATAAAAAAAAAACACACCACCAAAAACCTGTTTTTTCCCAGAAGTTAAGATTTAAAAGCTAAATCCTTCAAAAATATATCTAAGCCTCCAAGTGGATTACTCAGACGAGTAAGGACTGTGTGAACACTGGGCTGTCCAGGACTGTGTGACAGGAATAGCATGAAACAAAGGAGAGCTGTGGGGAAACAGCAGATGGGATAAGGATTCATATGATATCATCATTTACAGAGAAGTTGCCTGTCTTGCATGTATATCTGGTTAGCTCATTTAAAAATCAAAATGCTACACTTTGAGAGCCAGGTACAAAAAGCCACAGGAGGTGTTGGTGGTATAATAATCAAGCACACTAGTTTCAGCTTTGTTCCCCATAGGTATATTCTGTTTTACATACATTTGGAAAGGTAATTGAATTTGAAAACAGAGTAGTTATTATGTCTTTCAAAAGGTATTTAATTTTCATCTTGCAGCACGTGATTGTAACATAACAGAAGTGACTGAAATGTTCCATATGATTTAGTATCTCCTAATTCAATTTAATATTGGGGAGAAACATTCTTCCAGACAGAAAATGTACATCCACCTGTAATCACACCTGGCTGAGAAAGGCCTGCCAAGACAGTTGGCATCATCTCTTTTGCTCTACCTTCAGAACAGAGTAGACTCAGTAAGCAGGAGAACAGTTAAACTCCAGTGTCCTTTACCTTTCTGACTTAAATCTGAAGGTGCAGAGAGGCACATCACTGAAAGAGCAGTGAGAAAAAGAAAAAAATGCTATTATAGCAAGGTGAAATACAAACAGAGCCATGGCAAGAGCTGGCAAACAGATTTTTTTGTTATGAAATACCCTACAGAATTGTTTAGTTACTTCTAAGTATCAAGGCCAGGGCTACATGACTTTTACAAGCTCTTAGGATAACTAGGAAGCAACATGAAATTGAAGATGTTTTCATCTTTTATGATAGGGTATCTTCAAATTACAGATGTCTCAACACAAACTCTGCCTCTCTGGTTTGAGGCAGGGGCACTTGGCTAGATAAAGAAACTGATACTCATCTTTAAAATGAAAAACATTAAGAGAATTGCCAAATCCCCCGTTATTTTGTTGAAAAATACTGGTCCTTCCTTTCCAAACTGCATGGGCCTTCTTCAGGAGCTCTTAAACCTCACTAACAGCTATGTCAGCTCTTACAAAGAAAGTTAATTGTATTACTTATACTGTAATACAATTAACTGACTGTATTTGCAGGCAGTTCCTACATCTGTATTTTGCTTAGTTTGGTTATGGCACATAAAGAATTTTTTGTCTCTTTGCACACATTGCTTCTCTCAAGTAGGTGTAAATCAAGAGGGTTAACATCAAAATCTCAACATTAAAATCTGCCTAAAGAAATTCTCTCCCACTGGTTCCATGTATTTCAGTCAGCAGGGGCCTCAGTCTGGCTGGATCAGACACATTTGAGATTCACCACCAGTAAAAATGCCAGTGATCGTCATCCCAAAAGCTTCTATCACCTCTGGGAGCTGACTTGCCCCAAACCCTAACTCACTTCCCTGGCAGGGCAGCAGGGAATAAACAGCTCCATCAGGGAGCTGCAGATTCTTTCCACAGCAGCACAGCCTTTCTCAATCTGCTCATCACACACAGAATAGCTGGGCAATCTCTTCAAATAATTTTGGATATAATGGAAGAATTGTTGGTAATCCCAGAGTATCTGCACACAGGAAACTCTGTGATCCCTTCCACACTGCAGGAATTCTGTGCCAGAGTGCATGAGGAGCTAGCAGTAATTTCTTTGTACCAAATTGCAGCTTACCCAGTGAATTAATAGTTTGTCATCCTGGACCAAATGGAGATAAAGTAGAAGATAGTTCTTAAACACAACTAGATAGATGTGTAGAGAGGAAAATACTGCCAAAGGAATTGAGACAAGACAAGCAGTCTACTACAGCTGATTGAGTGGCTCCCAGTTAGAACAGAATTACTGAATTTGCTTTGCTGCAGCACCAGAAGCAAAGGTGAAGCACATCTGCTGCTCCAGCCTGTGGACACTCCTGGAGGACTCATGTACAGCAGGACATTCAGCACTGCCACTGAGGTGCTGCATTCTACAGCTGAGCCTGGAGATGGCACAAAGCTTTCTCTGACAGGAGTTGGGTTCTCAGGAATCACAGGTTTGGGTCAACAAGAGGGAAGGTCAAACTACTGCTGTTACTACATATAGCCTTCCTACCTCTTCTGGCATGTAAACCAGTTATCCAGCCTGCAATACAGCTCTAAGTCCATTTAGCAGCTAGAACTGAGGAGAAATGCTGGTTTCATGTGACATCTTGAAATCCTCTTCCCTGGATGAGTCCGTAGGGCAAAAATATTTAAAACCTTATTGCCATAATTCACTACCTTTCCAGGGTCAAATGTAAAATGATGTGGCTTTACTGAGGAGCTGTCCCTTGAATATTCTCATATAAAACACATATAAAAGAGTCCTAGAAAAAACAGTGTAAGATATGTGGTTTACAGGACATTTTTTTTCCCTGCTTATTTATAGAAAATAAGTGAAGTTTGTTTCTTTATCTTTTTATTCTTAAAAGCTGCAGCATTTCAGATTGCATTTGGACACACCTAAGAACAGATATGCAATTATTGACCCTTCCAAGAACCAAAATGGGATAAATTAACAGATCCTTTTCTGGAGACAAAAATTCCTCTTTTACCTTGACTTTGCCCATATAAATATAGACCTGCCATTTCTGGACCTATTTCTAAACCACCAGGTTGCAAACACACAGCCATATGAATATTTTTCCAGCTTTCCCTGCCTATACAAATTATAGGGATGGTTCCTACCATTTCTCATTACACATTCAGTAACCAACTTTATTAATTCTCAGTACTTCACCCTGCATTCTACTCTAAACTGGGGGAACCTTTAAACTCTGTAATTAACATTATTCATATTTGCTTAGAAATTATTTGATCTCTGACTGCAAGTCACAACAGTGTTAGTTAACTCTCTGACTTCACATGAAGTCTGGTCCTTTTAAAGTAAAAGGATGTAGGATAAAACTTTTAAATCCTACAGAACATGGACATTTCCTATCTGGGAAGAAACCAAAAAATCACATCCTGAATTTGTGTATTTTCAGTGGTGATGACAGAGTATGCAGGTGACATTGGGTCTGTAAACTGTATTTAGCATATTTCTTCTCCAATAATTTGTGCTCTTGGTTGGAGTCAGGACAAAGATATCATCCATTCAACACAAGCACCACTGGCTGAGCTGGAGCAGGGGAAGGAAACATTCTATTTCCACTGTCAGGAGGGGCTGAAGATGTTGCAGCAAGCATTGTCCTTGCTATCTCACTCCTGCCAATCATTAGAGCTGCTGTCCAGCAGAGCCAAAGATGTGAGTGCAATGCCTCTTCATCAGTCAAACGACAGAATTCAGCTTCAAATGATGAGGGAGCTGTTCCAGCTCCCTGTGCTGACACTGCACTGCAAGGGGCTGGAGAACTCCTCCATCAGTGCAACCCTCAGATGGGCTATGGGAGAGATTTTGTTATGCTGGTGGGAATGAATATATTGGACAGATGCAGAAGAAAGTGTTATATTTGTAAACAAAGGTTTCCATTCTTTTTGTAATGAATGAGCAGGCAACTCCCTCTTTCTAAATTAAACATGCACCACAATGGCAAGACACCCAATGTCCACGCTGATTTTAAATGGTGACCCACCATGTTTAAAAACAGACTTAAAAAACTCAAAACAAACCCACAAGGAATAGCAGTACAGTGCAAAAATCACATCACACTAATTTTTATTCTTTATTATAGATACTATGCTTTAAAAGCTGAGCAGCAATTAATTAAGAAAACTGCAACCTAAACCTCTAAGACATATGGACCACTCCAGTATTCAGCTCAGCCTCCCAATGAGGACTGATTACAAACTCATTTCAGCTTCTATTTTCTGACAGCTACTGAAGAAAATAGAACTGCATGACAATTTTTTTTTTCTAAGACATGAAATAGTAAACAAAGTATGTTACAGACATAGTAAATTAATGTTATTAGTGAAGGCAATATGCCAAAATCTGGGCAGAAATAGTTGACAAAGCAGATCACAGAACAGTTGGGGTTGCAAGGGACCTCTGCAGATCATCTGGAGTCCAACTGACCTGCTAAATACACATGTAAAAACACAACTGAATAAACTGTGATTGTAAAAAAAAATAAAAGGCAACCAAAGGAGAATAAAAGAAGTTCCTTTTATTCATAATTCATACAAGAAAATATTTTTAATATAGGAACAATTAGTTAATGCCCTGGGGAGCAGTATATGTATGCTATTTGACAAATGGATTAATGGTATTCCCCTAGCTGACAAAAAACTGCCTTCTATGTGTCTGACTATTCCCCCTGCCTTTCCCTTGCCCCTCTTTAATCCTGATAGAGCATGTCAAGTTCTTGATTCTTTCTGGACTAATTAAAACTCTTGGTTTGGTGCAGACCTGAAAATAGCTGTCTGGCTCAGACCTTCTTCCTAATTAAAATCTGTGTTTGGGAAAAAAAGTATTTTTCCATACTTTTGTTCTTATATTCAGGCCAAATTGATTTGTTATGCAGCTTGTAGAGATTTAAATTTCTTTATGGATTTTCTATTATTTTTGTAAAAAAGAAAAATATGTAAAAAAGGTAAGAGAATTTCACTTCTCACTTTTTTTCTTCTCCAAATTTGTTCAACCTTGAGACAATACAAGAGCTGCCTTGGTTTCTTTGAAAAATGATGACTTGAATGTAAGAGAGCTCTCAAATGTCCTTAGTTTGAAAATGAAGATCCCTAATTGAAAAGAAGCTGAATACACATTATTGATAAGTAGTATTTATTTCCTTAGTTTAGTTTTTTTTTCCTTTGTCAAAACATAAATGTGTTTTCCACAATAAAGCTATCAGAGGGCATGAACAAACTTCTAAAAGCTTCTTGAAGCAACAAGCCAATCTGATGAGGCAAAACTATTTAAGCCATTTTACTAAGAGAAAGAAACCTCAATAAACAAAAGAATTCTTTTAGAGCTGCATTTGTTAATCTCTGTGAGTTTTCTGTTAAAACCTTTAGCCAAACAAAATAGTTTCTGATTGTGGAGGTCCTGGTTTTTCCAGCTTACCCCAGAAAAGTCTCTTGTCTTTTAAAAGCACTAGAGACTGGAAGCAGAAGAAACCATGGCTCATGGCAGGAGCCTGAAAAACTCCTGAGGCAGAGGAAGGACCTCAAAGAGTTTGAGTGATAGAGAGGCAAAATGGGAGAGCTACATCTGGAGGACAGGTAAGAGAACCAGCACCACCAAGCCCCACAAGCACACAGGGGAAAGAGTCTCAGTGTTTCCATGCCTGGATAACAAGGCTGGATCATTCTGCCTGTTCCCTGCTGTTTGCCAAAGCAAGAACCCAACACTCACCAAACCACAGCAGGGCACCAGCACCACTTGGACACACCACCTGGATTCCAAATTCAGCTTGGTGCCAGCAGCTGGCACTTAGCATTTCCATGATCCCCCTTGGTACAGGAGCTACCCAGTAACTCAACCATTCCCTCAGAACAAACTGCCCAGCCCCATTGACAACTCTCCCTCCAGGGTCAGTACATCCTGGCCAGCCCCAGCCACTCACAGTTGTCACTTTAAGGCAGGGCACAGTTTTACTACTTACAACAGTTCCTCTCTGGCACATTACTGAGTACACTAAACATTTCCATGGGATTTAGAGATATTTGTGGAATGATGACTACATGTAAAGGGACAGAAATAATCTTTCTTCTTCAAACAGACACCACTTGTGCTTAACATCAAATAATAAATAGAAAACCGAACAAGTCCTCTAAATAGGTAATGAGTAACTCATACTGGCTTTAGTAAGCTGGCATTAAACACTATAATTATAATTGGAATTGAATAAAAGCAATTAGTAGAATTTATTTGTTTGTGTTCTTTTTTTTAGAGATATGAAAATTCTAAGTTAACGCAATTGTTCATTATGAACAAATCACAAACTATCATGCATTAATACATTACAGATAAAACCAAGAAACTTAACATTAAGCAACAGTTCTACAATGAAGTATTTATTTTTAATCCATTAAACCACACTATTTATTTTTAACATTTGGATACCCTAGCAATATTCACACTTGTATTTTGCAGAGACTTCCTCTCTAGCATATCTAAATAGATTTAATTTCTTCAGCTGCTGGACAGTTATAAGATCCTTTTTCACTACATTAAACAAACAAACAAACAAACAAACAAACAATCTCTTCCCCCAGTAAGTCCTGGATAATTGCCAGCAGAGGTGTTAAGGTGAGCAGCCATGCAAGTGGTTTTTCCAGTGGGACAGACACTTGCCTTGCCACTCCAAATCAGAGCATCAGTCCTTTGCCTTTGCCAGAGAACTGCTCCTCTCTGTGTTCCATAACCTCTTAACCTGGAACATGCAGGTTATTTTAAGCAGTTTAAAAAGGCTCCCTTGCACTAAACCAGATCTTTGTACTCAAATAGATTAGGGAGGACAAACATGAAAAGCTCTGCTGTCAACTGTCAGGGAGTGATAACATGTGCCATGTGGGAAAGGGTGCTTCAGCCTATCCTGGTAGAGGGGACCTGTCCACGGGGTGAAGGGCTCAGACTGGAACCCAGTTCTCTGAGGAAATTATTTATTTTCTGGAAGAATGCTGAATGTGTACAAAGGAATTTTAGGAGTTAATACAAACAGACCTAACTGCACCTGGTAGATGACTATGAGGAGTTAGTTAACATGGGATTTTTGTTTCTTTTTTAAATTGCTTTTCTTGGCAAGAGATTTCTTAAACAGCTTATTTTTAGCATTTAAAAAACAATAATCTTTATATAATTTTTTTTAAAAAGTAAGTATGGTTTTAGCTGAATGAAATATTTCTTAAAAAATAATTTCTGGCTCGATTATTGCTCAAGTATTTTCTGCTTTTCTAGACTCCCTATCCCTGCCTGTGCTGCAGAGTGACAGTGTGGGAACCAGCTTCATCTCAGCTCCATGCAGGGGAAGCAAAGTGTATCTGGAAATAAATGAAATTTCTAGCTCTGCAAGAGGTGGGCTGGCCTACTCATGCTTATCATACAAATAAAATTTTGCTTGGACTAAAAGACAGACAGCAAAGACAAAAGTAGAGCAATTAAAAAAAAAAAAAATTAGCCCATTTAGAGGAATGTGTTGAGATACTGGGCATGGAGCCAAACCCAAAGCATCCTGCAGCATGGAAACCCAGCTCACCTTGGAACAGTGGGAAAGAGAATAATCTCCACAAATGCAGTGACTGACAAAAGATCAAACTTCTCTGTGAAGAAACTCTGCCTTCAAGGTACAGAACAGGAACGGGGTAAGAAACCAAAACTGCAGGTCATCTGAAATATCATAGGAGCTCTTCCCAAGAATAATGACAGGATGATTTTCCATGCATCTCACAGGAGCTCAGCTTGCACTGAATGAACTGTCATAGCCAAATATCATCATTTCAGTTGCAGTTTCATGTCTAAAAACGGTATTTGTACAACCTTTGTGGAAGCTCTGAGCCTTCACAAATGACAGAGGGGAAAGGACATGCAGCTCCTTTCTTCTGCCTGATTCACAAGAAGGATGGATCCTCCTCCTCCCCTGCTGACCTCCTTACTGAAGGGGATCCCTGTGCCTGAGAGCAGAGAGGAACAGGTCCCCTGGGTCAGGAACAGCCTCTGCTTGCCCACAGCACCCACACAGCCTGACCTAATCCCCCCTATTAGCACATGACTGCCTCACTGCTCTGCACATTCAAGTTG
Source organism: Parus major (assembly GCF_001522545.3). Taxonomy (NCBI): domain Eukaryota; kingdom Metazoa; phylum Chordata; class Aves; order Passeriformes; family Paridae; genus Parus; species Parus major. The sequence continues at coordinate 12,778,670 of NC_031782.1, read as the reverse complement.
GCACCAAAATCACTTGAAAACATTGTTAAAAGCATAAGGTATTAGAGAAAAGAAAGGCTAAATCCTGGATTTTAGTCCCAGAGAATGTACTCATCCTAATAGTCAAACCACCCAGCTTCACTTGAGTGTCCCAACAATTTACTATTCCTATGTATGTCAAGGTATGAGGTAGAAATAAATATTTTTTATCCACTCCACTGATTTGACTGTTGGAAAATCAGCTCCTACTAATATGACATAAATCTGATTCATTAAACACTTTACCAGTGAATTTCAAGAATCTCTTTTCAAGTGGTTTGAAAGTAAGGAAACTTTTCTTTGTCAGGCTTTGTTTCCATAAGTCCAAAACACACACACACATGAACACACACACACACAAAAAATAATAAAATAAATAATTTGTGTTCAGAGACCTTAAGAAGAGTTTTCCAACTGTGAAGTCAAGTACTTTTGATTAAAATGGTATCTGGAGCAAAGTTAAATAATACTTCTGGGGTTAAATGCTGCAGTTACTAAGCAAAGCGACCAGGAAAAAAGCCAAGTTTGGCTGATTTCCCCCAAATGCATCACTCTGACCATCTGTGAGAGAGGTAATGTTCTCTTAAGAGAAGAAACAATTATCGAAAAATAGGTTGTGGGATTGTCTTGATACTTATTTTGTTGTTGTTCAATTAACTCTTCATTTGTAGTCTTCCCAGAGCACAAAAACCCCTGGTGAACCTGAGCACTGTTGTTTCTGTTAATCCATGAAGCTTTTTTTCTGATGTGAGCACACACACAGTGCAATAGGTGAAGCTCCTCTAAGAGATCATGGTTAAATGTTGCACATCTTTTTACCCCACAGTGTTTTGTCAGCTTTGTAAGGAGAGGCCTGGTTGCAGGTTTTTTACAAGCAGAGAAGTGCACACCCATTGACATTATCCATGTCTATGTGCAAAGCCATGCTTGCCTGCAGCTGCCTCATTTGTGCAAACTGAAAAAGGAAATTCTCCTTCAGAAAAAAAACCCCAAAACCCAAGAGGCTGCTGATTGTCCGTCTGAAAACCTGGGCTTGCATCTCCTGGAAGCTGTTGCAGAAACCAGAAGCACACCTACTGATACCAAGCAAAGTGTCCATTGTGTTGTTATTATGGTGTCTAGAAAGGCTGATTTCAGTTACTCTTTGCATTATTTCTGGGGTCATAAATCACTGATTCTGAATAGCAGAGGTTTATTACTTCCCAACTGCTCTCATCTGCTGGGGTGCCCACGGGGACATGTCACATCCCTAAAGCAGTCTTAATTTGCAAGGATCACTGAGTAGACTTCTAGCTGGCCTTGCTGTTTAGCACAGAGCTGTAGAAGTACACCACTGAGGCTCCATTCTCTCACAAGTCATTCAGTCATTAACACAAAAAAGATGTTAGAAGAATTTTGAGTAAATCATGCCATCTTTTTGCTTCTCAGATCAAGATCTGAGCTTTCTGCTGCATGTGATCTCATTAATGCAGCATTTTCAGGGCCAAGCCAGAAATATTTTTCTAACATTTTTTAAAAAAAAGTCAAAAACATGGTGACTTTAAAAATTCTCAAAGCTGCACGAGCTTATCTGTCTCCACTCAGGCACACTTCTGTTGCCCTTTAGCACCACACACAATGTTATGATTAGTTTATCTCTCTACACATACTACACCATAGTTACTCTAAAATAACTTTAAAAAAAAGAGAACATACTTATTCAAATATATTTTTGCTATGATGCAGAATGTTACAAAGAGAGCAAGGACTAGAGAATGAAGCACATGAATCTAAGCATTATTTCCAATACAGACAGCAGAAGATACAATTGCACGGCCTGAGGCTCAAATATTATTATCCTCTGAGATATAGACATTAAAAGTAATTGCCAGGAAAATTGTTCTTCATCAATTACTTAAAATACATTGGAGTTGAACACTCCTTGCTATTTCTTCTAGGGAAACTACAAATGGAAAGATATTTGCTTTCTCCTGCTCTTGTTCAGGGTTTGGGGTTTTTGTGGATACTCATTGCAAAATTACAATTTGAACACTGACTTCTTATTAGATTATTTTCAAATACATTCTTCATTTTCCCTTTATCTGTAGCTCGGTGTTGCACTACAAATGATCAGAAAAAAACAGTCCTATTCACAGATTAGATGTAAAAATATAATTTAAATGATAGTCCATAATTACAAAAAAATTACTATGTGTTGAGGTTTTGACACTTATCATATTTGAATCCCACCAGGTGAATTCTGAACCATGAATTCCCAAAATTTACATTATTGTGCATGGGAAGGCTTGTCAGCTATGATGTAGTCACTAATCACTGAATTCATTGATAGAAGTTAGTTATAATGACTGCAGGGAAATAAGATTAACTTGTTGGATGTATATAAGAGTACTCTAAAAACTGGTTAAGTATCTTTATGATACATTCCCTGAATGAAATGGGAAGATATTTAATTCCCTTTACCCACTGCAATCTTTTCCTTTTATTACCAATTATTTACACATATCCCTAGCTGCCAAGAAATCTGAGAAAATCATTTGGACATTTAGAACCAACAGAGAGTTTGGGAATAACAAATAACTTTCAACTAGGGATAGGTCAATTAATTTGTTTTGAGGAAAAAAACAACCTCCCACTGAAATTTGAAATTGAATCATATAATGTCCTGGATTCAGAGTTTATATTAAGTCAGGCAACAATAAAGAAAAAAAAGGTTTTCACTCATATTAAAAACCCCACTTTTTTTCCTTTTTTGGGCACACTTGAACTGCAGTCTCTTGGGACGCCTGCCTGACCCAAAGCCGAACAGCTGCCAAGATAGTGACACAGAACAGCGTGGATAAAAGGGATTGAACATAAAAAGACTGACTCAAAACAACCATGAAATGGAAGCATTTTTGCTTTTACTGTCATAAAATAACTCTTATTTCATAAAGCAGCTCAAGAGATGGTGACAGGAAAGGGAAGCAGGGCAGCAGCTTACACGGATTTGTGCCCCCACCTCCCCAGCAGTGGAGACAAGCACAGGCAGTGGATGGTGCCCGACACAGCAGTGACTTGAGGAGTCACAAATGCCAAGACTTCAACAAAACCAAAGTCAAAGCAATTAAGTGAAACTTCCAGGTTAAAAAAAACCCCTGGACCTCCCCTTTCCTGTAGAATTAAAGTGTTGAGGTTTTTCCTGCCTTCTTTCCCTCCTCTGAAATTCAGGGTAGTCTGCAGGTACAAAACTAATATTCATTATGCTTTTAATTTACTGTGATACAAATTGTGGGGAAGCTGTTAGAGAAAGCTTTTCTGTAACTCAAAATACATTGTTTCAGAAAGCTTTGCTCACACATACAGATTCCTTTATTATTTCCAGTTTGTGCTACCTCTGATTTTGCCTACTGCATAGAAATTTCTTTCCTATTCTACTAGAGTATGTTGTCTTCCACACATTGCACCCATAATAAGGCTAGGTAGGACTGTATAAAGCTCTTTTGATGAGAACTGGTTTATAAGCAATACAACAGATTACTTGATCTTCCCACCGTTTCTACCCATTTCTTTATTTGCATAGTTCTACACAGTAAATTTCAGCAGTTATCCATACATTTACTATGAATTTATAATAATAAAAATCTGTTGGCCTCCTTGAACACATTTTATAATATTTTCTTCTTGTACTTATTCTGCAAATTCATAAGCTGTGTGTTTCCCTCTGCAGTGGCATGAAGCTGGCATTTCTAACCAGAGTGGGATTAAACTTTCTGTGTGATCATAAGGCATGAAAGCTTTTCCACACAAGACAGTCCCCTGTGACCTCAGCTACAGAAATGGAATAACTTTAAGCATGTTCTTCCCAAGAATCCTCTCTCTGCTCCCCTTCAGGTCCCTTCTCTTTTAGTTTTATTAATAATGCCAACTACTTTACACCTTGCTGGATCATTATTTGGTTCTTTGAATGTTGATGATGTTGCAAAGGTAACAGAAAAGAATCAAAGCAATCCTAAAAATTCAGAAGTTTGATTTGAACCACTGTAGGCGTAACAAAAGCAGCTTTAAAGTCAAATCACAGTGATGAGGAGTTTCTTTAGAAGAAGAGAAACATTAACCTTTTATTATTTCTCACAGCATTCAGCTCATACAAAAAGTATGCAAAAGTCTAAGTATTTTCCCATCTACATTTCTATCACTGTTTCTTCATACCTATTATTTCAGTTTTATTTTATCTTTTAAATCAGAGGAACTAAGCCACTTTTGCTGTCTTCTGAATCCCAGACCTAGAATTTATGCCCCAATTTACCATCTCATTTCATTTATTACAAGCTAAACTAACTATGGTCCTGATGCTCTTGCAACACCCACTGTGCTCCAAACATTCCAGTTCTCCTGGAACTCTCCCACATTCCCTAATTATTTTGTTCCCATGATGCTGAGTGCAGGTAAAATTCTGTTTCTCAAACTCTAACATGATAACCTCAGAGGAGAGTATACAGCCCAGCATTAGAGGAGGATCACCAGAAAAAAAAGGTAGATAATTAAGAGGCTGACATTTTTTTGCAAAAACCTGGAATTCCATTTGCTGTAAAGTAATAAATCTGGTTTGTAAGGAAAAAACAATACAAGCAGCATATCCTGCATCTCTTTTGGCCTCACCAGTCTAAAATGTTACAGAATCCCAGCATGTGGTGTGGGCATAAAAATATGACTACAAAACAGCAAAGTCCTGCCTTTTCCACAGCCTCCCTCCTGTTCCAGAGTCACCTGTCCCCTACTCCCATAATTAAATTCTTAGATAAGAACCAGAAGTGGATGGGATTGCACACCACAATCTTGATATGCTGCACTGAACACTTACTACTAAAAACACAGATGAGCAGCATGAAGGGTTACAACTTCTTTTTTGGTGAAACACCACAAATATTTAGTTCTTACAAGTGGAGGGAAAGAAGGAGGGATAGGAAATGCTATTGAGTGTTTGTGTGGTTCTTCAACAATTGAAAGCTTTCCATGGAAACTTGCACAAATTTTAGTAATAATAGATTAAGCATGTCCAATATTCTCAGAAGAGCAGATTTTGATCATATGCAAAACTTGGAGAAAATGTGTTATGAACACATGACTCCTTCCATGTAGTTTGTGTGGATTTCTGGGTTATTTTTGCTTCTTATCTTCTCCATGTGAGAAAGGGTTATTTGAAATTACTATCTGCATGTATGGAGTTCATATCAAATTTAGCTCTACAAGAGAAAAAAAAGTTTAAAAAATAGAAATAAATTAGACCCCAAATATTGGTAAGGATCTCATTGCCAGTCAAACCAAGTAACAGAAGTTTTAGGGGTGCTAATTAAGCATGAGAGTGCAATATTTTTTTTCTGTTTCTAATATTCCAGGTGTGCTCTCTGGGTGCCTGCAGAACTTCCCAGCAGTGTTCTCTGGAAGCAGCAGGGTCTTACTGATGCAGGCACAGTTTCAGGTGCCCACCTGCCCCCCTCCTTCCCCAGTGCTGCAGTGGGACAGGCACTGCCCCACTAGAACCGAGTGGGCAGCACAGACTGTCACAAACGAGCACAAGAGAAGTTAAAGGAGAGAGCTATCGAAAGATAAACACATGATAATTATTTTACTGCCTCCATCCTGTCAGAACATATTTGGTTTTATATATCCATAAAGCAGACTTCTGCCCTCAGAACAGCTCTGTTGTGGGAGATTAGTATCTGTCAACTAAATTTGAAAGTGTGCTGTGGTTTAATCTGGCAGGCAGACAGAGCACCACAGAGCCATTCACTCCCTCCCACAGTGAGAAGGGGGAGAGAACCAGAAACAAGGCAAAATTTGTGGGTCAAGGCACAGACAGCTTAATAGGAAAAAAGAGGAAAGGAAAACACTAATGTTGAAAGAATATACAAACCAAATGATGCACAATGGGATTGCTGTGAGCAATGGCCAGATCAGTGGGTCACCACCCTCTGGCCAGCTCTCCCTGGTTTTACTGCTCAGCAGGACAGTGTGGAGGATCTGGAACATCCACCTGGTCACCATCCCCTGGCCAGCTCTCCCCGGTTTTATTGCTCAGCAGGACAGTGTGGAGGATGTCTGGAACATCCACCTGGTCACCATCCCCTGGCCAGCTCTCCCTGGTTTTACTGCTCAGCAGGACAGTGTGGAGGATCTGGAACATCCCTGGGTGAGCTGAGGACAGCTGTGCCAGCTGTGTCCCCTCGAGCTCCCTGAGCTGCTCCTGGGCAGGGCAGCAGCAGCAGAGGAGTCCCTGACTGCAAGCACTGCCCAGCAGAGACTCCAACACCCCTGAGGTACCAACATGATGCTCACAGGAAAGCCAGAGCACAGCACCAGATACCAGGAAGGAAATCCAAACTGAACAGACCAGACAATGAATAGCCAACAAACCTTGTTTTGAAAGAATCAATTACTATCATTTTCTAAAAGACCAGATACAAACAATGGTAAGCCCAAAGGCTTTAAGCAACTTGTTTACCACAGTCAAAAAATCTCAGAGAAACAAGTCCAACATCTCTGTAAGAACATGACAACAGATAAGAACATGCATTCTGGATTACTTTTCCCCTTGTTTTAATTGTCACTTTAATGCAAATACTCCACAAATCAACCAGTGTACTGAATTATCGGTGTGATAATATATTCAAATATTTGACATTTACATTAATTGGAGATAATGAAGAAAATATTTTTGTTGTTCATTGGATGAGACTAAATGGGCTGGAAATTCAAATGAATAAAACATCATCACAACATCCACAGTACACCTGTTCACAGCTCTATTAACAGCTTGATATTTTTATTAGGTGCATGCACAGCGATACAAGGACAAATGACCATTTAACACTCCCAGGATAGAAGTAAGCACCCAGAGCTCAGTGTGTGGGGTCATTTAAGCCACAGAGCTTTGACAAGTGCTTAACTAGACCCAAAATGCCTCCACTTAGTCTTGACTTCTAATTTTATAAATTATTTACAGTTTAGTAGGTGCAAAGCTAGTGGAAAATGCCTTTTCTGGCAGCTTGATTGACAGGATAATTATACTGTGGTTTTGTTTTTAGCACTGTTATGCAGAATCATAATGCTATAGAAAAAAATATGAATGTTATGAGCTTTTAACTTTGACAAGGTCATTCTGAAGCCTACCAAACCGATGTCATGGAAAGCCACTGCTGTCATTAGCCAGGTCCTGTAAGTACTGCTGCACCTTTCCAGTTGTATTTTAGTAAGAGTAAAATTTTTTTTTTTTAGGTATAAATTTTAAGATGGAACTGTTAAAATCAAAACAATCAGGAGAAGCAATACAGATATTTATTTTTTCTCATTAGTATTATTTGTTTTGAGAAAGTGCCTAGAAACACTAGCAACATGTCACATTCCTCTGTGTGAGGCTCTGTATTTCAACTACTTAATGCCTTGCAGGAATTTCTATAGACTTTCAGCTGCAAAACAGCACAATTAAATAGAAATGAAACAGCCTACAGAATTTACCTTTTAAAATACATTTATCTGTGGTTTATGAGGATTCCCAATTATTACAGACTTTAGTGAGAAGGATGAATGAGTACATTTGGATGAGTTAAATCACACTGCAGCTTTGTGTCCAAGTCTTAATTCATCTTGTTGCTATTCACCCCTGCCAGATACAACCTTGATTAGCATTTAAACATTCAGAAGATTGGTTAAGATATTGAATAAGAAGTTGTAACAGATCTGGCAGAAATTACTGTCACCTGAGGCCCAAACCACCCTGAACTGTGAAGCAATAGTGTATACATAACACTCTGGGAGCCAACAAATCTTTTGAGGAACAGGTTGAACTTACTCTTTAGACTACTAAGAAGTGAATAGATTTAAGTTGCATGTCTATAAAGACAGGATTCCAGTAATGGAATGCAGATATTATAAAAGCATAAAGAACAAGGGCAAGGTCTCAGAGCATGGTAAAGCAAAATGGCTGCAGTTATTAGGTGACCATACATACTGCATTTCCCTGTTTATTTGATATTGCAACTTCTACTCTTGCAGCTGTTCAGGAGAGGACAGCAATGAAATCCATCCACTGCTGCCCTTTCTGCACGATTTGGATCCACACCCACAAACATAACTGCAGTAACACCTGAGTAAAAACAAATACTCTGCACAGAAACTTACTGCTCTAATGAATGACCAAAAAAAGCAGGAGCCTCACAAAGATACACCACCAAACTGTGCTGGAGCAACCAGGATCACTCCTCATTTGTCCATGGGCATCCATGTTCAGATTTTTCTCTGTGTTATGAAAGATTATCATTCCTATCCCCACTGATGCTTTCACAGAAGCTTGGTATCTACTCTGAGGCTGTTAGTTTCTTTCTCTTTTTTTATTCCTTCCCTTCTCTTGCTCCTTTACATATCTGCCCACACACATTATAGATAAAACCATGCTCATAATAAAGCCTCTAAAAGAATATCGTGTCAGGAGCGTTAGTGAAAAAGAGAAACAAATAGATTCTACTTTAAGATATCTTATTTCTCATTATGTCCAAACAGTTCTTCCTATCCTCTTCTTCTCATCAGCCTAAGCACTGTTTTATCTTTCAGAAACACTGCAGGCAAAGTACATGAAGGAATGAATACACAAGTGATATGGGTAGAGCTCAGTTATCAGTTTGGGCTCCCCTCTTGTCTTGTTACAGACCAGGAGCTGTCTGTAGCAGGCTGGAATGAATGATGGCTCACCAGGGCTTCTCTTAAACCATTAACTATAAAGTAAGGTGCTCTAAAAAGTGACCTCTTCTATTATCAGGTATGCAGAAGAACCCTATTTCTACTCTGCTGTGACAGATCCCACATTTCAGTCTCATACTGCAGTTGTTAAAGGTAAATATGACAGATCACATGGAGGTTTCCAAAACTGTTCCATGACTGTCTGGCTCTGTCTGCTTTGACAGAGAAGCCAACTCTAGCAGTAAACACATGAGAATTTTCAGACAGCAGATATGCTGTGCCTGCGCTCAGTATTTTCAGGTAGAAAAATATTTTTGAAAATAGTTGTGATAAATTCAAAAGGAATGATATGTTGTTCCACAAATATTTCTTCTCATCTTGAAAGCAAACATGGAAGACAATGTGCCTAATACCAATACATTGGAATAAATGCTACTAGCTATAGTAAATACATGATTGTAAATATTTTGAGAATAACCACAAAGAAGAAAGGTACATCTTATGTTGTTGTTATTAAATACTTTATTTATGGCTGTCTTGAATTAAACCCCTGCTCAGCTCTTTGTCTTCACTAATTCTCAAAAGCAGATCAAAATAAGGCAGTCACCTTTACTTGGAAGAGTATACACCTTCCTTCATTAGGAATACACAGTTTAGTGATAAATTTAGTGCAGCTATGGAAGGATAAGTTTTCTCCCAACATGGTGCATTTAAAAAATTCTTTCCAGAAAACGCCAGAATAATGCAAAACTGCAATGATTTTATTTCTGACCTCAGGTTTAACCTCAAAGAGAATTTGCACAAGCTGCTCTTACTTTATTGGTGCACCTACATTACCCTATTAATAGTACACCCATGAACTAAACCTGACTTAGAATAAAGGGTGTTTTTGCTTTCTTGTGTAGGCAGATACTGTACAGAAGCCAGGTGTGGCCTACAGGCTTTACAAAGGATGTATACAAGTCAGTTTAAGGGGCTCTGTTCAACAGCTGAAGACATTATATCATTCAACCCACATTTATATATGCCCATAATCTATGCATCAGTTCCTGCTGGAATAAGCTATATCCCAAAATCTCTCCCTTGCTAAAACCAGGGAATCATATAGTCACAACTTATGTCTTGACAGTACCTATCCTGGTAACTTACATAACTGCAATTACAATGATAAATTCAGGATTTTGTAAATCAATATTTTTTCATTTACGTCTATGACCTACCTGCTCCTACCAACAGTGATGATTATAATGGAGTTTTTCTCTCAAACTAATTAGATCACCCCTCATCTGAAAACACAAAGCTGCTTTGCCAAGACACACTCAGACAAAAATAAACCAGTCTGAAGCTGGAAAGACTTTCACCAAATGGCTTCAGTCTATGCAACAAAACTCCAGACCCAATGCAAGATAAGCTTTGCATTAAGATACAAATGTAATACTCATGGACAGAGAAAATAACTCCTGCCTATCATTGCAATAATGACTGATGGATTCTAAAACTGTTTTATATGTTATTTAAAATTGAAAGAATTGGGGATAAATGTTCAGACTCATAAGTGTTGCTCTGATGTCCATATGTAGACTGATTTGTTGACAGAGGCTTTAAGCAGAATGGGGATACAGCAAAGACAAATGCAAAAACCTTAAAATTCTTAAATGCTTTTCCTTCATTATTTCTCATATAATAACCTTTTTTTCTGCATGGGAGACATAGGTCAATATAAGGGTACCAAAAACAATAAACCCCAACTTTTAAATTTACCATATTTTATACAGTAGAGAAACCCCTACCATTTCCATCTGCCTGGCTGCTGATGTGATGCCTTAAATCTTGTCCAAACTGAGAAGCAGGCCTTATTTTCCCCTCAGTATAAGTTGCTTTTAGCTGAGAGAAAATGAACCCTGTGTATCACAATAGAACTGAAGGTCATGAGGTTATTCAGCTTGCTGTGGCAAGAAGTGTTGATCTAAATCACAACTGCCTGCTCAGCACTGCTCACACAACAGGAAGAAGTGGAAGGGAGGTTGCACAAAGCCAGAATCAGGTTACTTCTCTCTCAGTCTTTGAAATAATTTTCCTACCGCTGGAGCTTTGTTTCCTTTATGATTTTAATGAACTGAACTGCCAAGGGAAAATAAAAAATAAAGAATGCTAAGGAAGGGCTTAGGTCTGCCAGTAGGTGTATGGAAGACATCACCTTATTCCAAATAATAGTCTAACTGAAAATGTCTTCCTGAGGCATTCTGATTTTCTATCTAACAAAACATCTTAGTCCCCAGTCAGTTTAATCTAGTAAACATCATTAGGGAGGGGCCTGTGTTCTTCTCCTCACACAAAGCCACTTGGTTCTGTTCTCCCTTGTGGTGGAAGTGCTCTTGTAGCCACACAGCGAGGTAGGAAACATATCCAGCCAAAAATCACAGCAGCAGCAAGCAGTTCTGTTTGGGCTGGATCAGTTCACAGACTTGGGTTGTCATGTGGCTGAGTGTGAATTTCTGTAGCACAAACACAGGGTGGGAACATATGGCCTGCAGTGGATCCTGCTGAACTGAGCTGATAATGGAATGGTGTGAGGTGCCTCTCCTGAGACAGGCACAGGTTAGAAACAGAGCATCCTTTCACAAGGAGTGAAGGCATTGAGGAAGGGGCAACAGAATCTCTCTTCTAGTAAACTCATTTTAACACAATAAAACATTCCCATCCGCTTCTCAAGTTGTCAAACAAATAAGTATGACTACATTAAAAGGTAAATAGGAGTGGTGAGGATAGCTTTGATTTGAAAACCAAAGGGCAAGCCTGCACTGAGGGACAGCAGCGTGTCCTAGTGCTGCTCCCAAAGGCACAGCACCAGCCACCCTGCAGGAACCGGCGTTTTTACAGCACAGTTTGCTGCAGTGGCTGCTCTGGAGTTTCACCTCTGAAGTAAGATGGTATAATTTACATGTGGAGTAGCAGACAGATCCAGAGCCATCTATTTGCAGTATTTTACAGAGCAATAGTAGAACAATTTTGAATGAACTATGGCCTAAATTGAGAAAGGAGGGAAAAGGTCAATAAACAGAATGAAAATCTCCTAATTTGATCCATTTGCTGACAACAAACACAGATTGGGCAAAGTACCAGACAACTCTAACAGAACTAGCAAGGTTAATGGAGCTGCTGCTGTAACATATTGTAGATCTCGTAGTGTCAGTGGCGATAGTGGTAATGGTGTAAACACAGTTTGTTTTCCATCTGGTGCGTGGTATATGCCCTTGATAAAAGGGTGCTGCATTATGCATTTCTGTTCTCCTAAATTTATTTACTCCTAAAAATGTATAATGATTTTAATAGCCATATACAAAGACAGAACTTGTGCTTAAAAAAAAAAAAAAAGGTTATAAAAAGTTTCCTTAATGAGGTTAAGGACAACATTAAATCAAAAATATTGTCATAATAAGTATGGGATTTTTTCCCACTTCAAAAAAAACCAGTTAAAGTATTTCTTCAGTTGAATACCTTTAAAGTAGTTGATATGGATGCTGCACAAAGCTTGAATGGAATATAATAATAATAATAATAATAATAATAATAATAATAATAATAATAATAATAATAATAATAATAAATTTGAATTCACCCTGAGGACTTCACAGTTTACACAATTTTGAAGCTATTAATTAAAACTATAAAAGATCTATGTTCCAAAGCAAATTAAAATCAATGGAAAGCCTTTTCCTCACTGCACTGACTTTGGATCAAGCCTTGAGAGATCCCTAATATGAAAAGAAAGTACCTTGCAGTAGCACTTCATGCTAACATGCAACAGTTGTGAATCTGATTCAACTTCATCCTGTACTCTTAGGGATACATACTGCTGAGCACATTCTTTTACTTCTCCTAATCAATGTTTTTAACTAATATTCCTGTTGAAGCCTTGATCTGAAATATAATCACTCTTTTCATCAAAATATTTACAAGAGCAAAAGTGGAGCCTTGAAGGCTCCTGTTTGAATTGTGCAGGGTATCTATGGTTACAATGTATTATGGATGGTGAGGACCAGGAACACGCTGTGTGCAGGAGAGAGAAGTGCAATCAGACAGAATGCAAGGCAGCCTGGAGGAGGTAATATATTGTCTGGAGAAATTCTGTGTATTGCTGTGTGTTATGCAATAGAATACAAGTAAGTAATATAATACAAGTAAGCTGATTAGAGGGAATAAACCAAGAGAGAGGGAAATCCCATGCAAGCGGTCCTATGCTGGCATTAAATAAATATCAAACAGAACTTGGGGGATTGTGAGCTGGCCAAGGAGAGAGGCCCAGCCGAGGGTGATGGGCTGCTTGGCAAGGCAGGGCACGGTGGATTGCCATTGCCATGATCCAGTGTGTGTGACCCTGGATGTCTGAGATGACACCTTGTGCCCAGCCCCTGGTGCCAGCACGGGCACTGGGTCAGCTGCTGCTGCAGAGGAATATTTCTCTTTGTCACTGAGGGGACAGCTCAGGGAGTTACTCGTGGCTGCTGCACACTGGAAACCAGCAGCAGCAGCAGCTGGGAACCAAAAGGGCTGAAATTTGCTGTACAACTGTTTGCTTGAAGTTTACCCTCCACAGAAGCATTGAGTACACAACTCATGTGAACATCTGTTCAGTCACCAAGCCCCAGGAACTGGTTTGGATCTCACTTTTCAGAGCAAACAATTAGATTAACAGTGTGAAGATTAATTCCATTCACTATAAACTGGTTTTTATAAACTAGCAGCCCATGTTACCTCAAAGGTTGCAGTACATAATCGTAATGGATGTGTCCTAAATGCAGAGGTATAAATTGAGTTTTAAGAGCTGATTTTTTACACTAAAAGAATCACAACATGAGTACATCCACTTTCTACACACTGACATCACGGAGACAAACAATTTGTATTATTAAATATTCTCTTCTAAGAAAAAGATGATTGTTTGGTTTTCTTTTTTTTTTTTTTCCAAAATAGAGATTTGTTTTTTTCAGAAAAATGGAACCTGGATTTCCCCATGCCATCCAAGCATTTTTTATTTAGTAGAAATAAAAATCCTAAATTTTCCAATTTAGCATTTCACATTTCCGTTCTTTTAGCGCCCTTAGGGAAACAGAACTGAAAGAAAAACAAGTTTCAGAAAGTGAACATCACTCTTACTAGCCTACTTTTCCCAGCGGAGTAGGTGAAAAAATACAAGTGTGAAATGACATATATATAAAATAAGCGAGCACAGTTGGAAAGAAAGGGAGAGTTAAAAAAGAGAGAACTGACGTTAAATCCTCAAATACCCATATTGAATTGTCAAAAAAGTGAAAACAGATTGAATGAAACTGGAGATGAAACATGTTTGTATTCTCTCAGACTTTCTGAGATTGCACTAACAGAACAAGAAAAAAGTTTTTAAAAATTCAGTTCCATTTGACTATATTTCCTTTGTTTTACTCAGGTTTGGAGGAGAAAATTTCAAATACAGACTAGTTGGCTGTTCACCACATTTCTTGCCAGACAAAAAATATTTGCACTGCTTTGAAAAAGCTCGTAAGAGAAAAATTCTTTTGAGAGAAGCCATGTCCTTAACAGGAGAATCTGAATCTCGAGTCCAAACTCTAAAGTAGCATTTACATTTTAGGCCTATTTAGCTGACAGGCTGAGTTTGCCAGTATTTGTGCCTCATTTTTAAAAAATATATTTTGAAAATATTCAATTTTGATTTTAAACCAAACTTAAAAAGTGATTTTCTACTGAGAGGCTGGAATAGGAAGAGAATTTCTCAACAATTACTCAATGTTGCTGAAAACAAGCACCCCACACCCCCTTTCTAAAAAAATTATTTAGATTATAGAAAATAACATGGATGCAAACATAGTGTCCAAATGCTAGCATAGTTGCAGCCAAACTATCTCCAAGGAAATCACACTATTAATCCCAGAGAGCTATCAGATGTACAGAAGACATGGTTCCATGATATGTGCAATGCTCTGTGCCTGTTGTTATGCAGTGGCTGCAGCACAAGTGCCAGGAGTCAGCAGCGATGATTAGGAGGATGTGGCACCGGGGCTATTTAAGCAACTAAGATAAATACACTCATTGGAATAGGTTACTGCTCACACACACAATATGCATTAGCTTTTGACCTGATGAGTGTGTAGCTTCAAATAGTTAAGACAGAAAGCACAAAGGAGAAGATGTATTATTATCACATAGCAAAATGACACTTACTCAGTTACAGGACCCTGACAAGCACAGGAGACAAACCCGTGTTACCTGAATTCATTAGTCCTTTTACTTATTATGTTTCTCTAAACATATGATTACACTAAATTACCCCACTTTTCTCTAACTCCTTGTCATGATGAGCTATCATGCCCTTGTCATGCATGATGTGGTTGGCTAGGATACCATCCTTTCCCCTTAAAGCCAATTTTCCTCTCTGGTCTCCATTCCCCACTCTGGCTTTTACACAGAAAAACTGACTTCTTGTAGTTTGTGCAAATATAGGTATTGGGAAAAAAATCCTTATGTGACAATTCTTATTTTTAAGTTGAGAATGAATAGCAAGTTGTTTCAATTACAACTGTCAAATATTCCTGTGCATTTAAAGACTCTAAATCTGAAGTTTATAAGCTTGACCATTAGTTTCAAACTGGAAATGATTTTTCCATCATTTATTACTGCAGTTCAGGACATCACACAATGTAACTACTCTAACCATTCATCACAAGGGTTACCTGGGTCATGGGTTGCACATTTAATTTCAATTTAAGTTTTAATTTAGGTTTAATTTTTTACCTTGTTCAGGTTGCTCTAATACATATTTTAAGCTGAAATATTTTTTTTTTTCTGTATACAATTTTATCAAAACATAATTGATCTATAATGTGAATGATTCAGCTGTAAACACCTGCAGATCTTGCATTTAAAAAATCTTGATGACAGAACTCCTCAGGAGTAATTAAAATAAATAAATTCTACAGTAGTTTTATATGTATTTTGCCATTGACTATACTGGAAAAAAACCCCAAAACAATAAGAGCTCTTTACAAAATAAGATTTATATTTAAAAGTTATTGTATTTCTTTTCTTTTCCTCAATTTTAAATGAAGTCTTTGACTACTCCTTTAGAATACAGTAACTCATAAGGCAAGTAATTGTTAGAAACTTTAATAATTCCCAAATTATTTCTTTTTTAGGTTTCCACTTTTCATGAAATGAAGTGATGGCAAGTATTTTGTAATTTACATGTATATACATTTCTTTTTCCCATTTTAATCTTTGATTCACAGATCAACAGAAGAGTTATTTAACGAAAAACTATTTTAAAGAAGAGCTGTCACAAAGCTGTTTAACTCATATTTAACCATATTTATTGCTTACATAGATAATGTCAGGGCTCAATTTTCCAGCAGTTCTAATAATCTTAAAGATAACTCTGAAATTTACTTGTTATCTTTCCTGTGATGACCTTGAATAACATAAATGGTTCTGCACATTTTCTGGATTACAAACTTTTCCCTGCTAGGCACCAATGGGTACCCTGTAACCATTGCCTCCTGTATTTATTTTTAGGTACACAGCTCTTGAAGCTTTGTGCTGCTCATGGATTTCTTCAGACAAAGCATTTGTAGCAACATCAAAGACAACAATAAATCTCCTTCTATGCAAATGTATTAAAACATAAGTATCAGACATGCAAATGTATTTAAACATAAATATCAGACATACAAATGTATTTAAACATAAATATCAGACACACAAATGTCCAAAGTGCAAGTAAAATTCAAAGTGCTAATAAAATATCTGAACTGTACCATTTTATTTCTGCTTACAAACAGTAAATGTGAGCATTCCTAGAAACCACAAGCCACCTTTATGACACTGACTTGCTTTAAGAAATGACTGATTGGGTGAAATTGCACCTAATGGATATCTGCAGCACTTAGTGCCACTCACCAAAGGGAGATCACTGCTCATAACCCTGTGTAGTGCTGGTTAAAGATAAAACTCAAATTTTATCTTATAGGAAGCTGAATCAGAGAAGCTTGTGAACTAACATTTACACCATAATTTTAAATTTATTCTAAGTCATGGATAGCAGTTCTCTGGATTTTGCTGCCTTGAGCATTTTCAGAAGCAGCTCCCCCGCAGGCTTAAAAAAGTACCCCAAAAGTACCCAAAAAAGTCCCTAAAGCTGCTGTTCCTGTGCTGCTCCCCCTTGCACTGACAATTCCAACTGCAGAACTGCACAGCAGCATCACACTCACACCTGCTCCTCCAGAAAAATGTTCCCATGCTCTCTGAAGGACAGGGCTGTCTTGGGAAGAGGAGGGGGAGCCATTTGGGGTTTTAGTGGTGTTTTGTTTTCTTCCTCTGCCTGGGTTACTGCACCCTTGCAATTGGCAGTGTAAGTAGGAAGGAGGAATATGGAGTCAGAGGTGAGGGAATCAAAGCTGCCACTTGACTGCAGCACAGACCAAGAATGGTCCATGCTGACCTTGATACTGCACCTTAAACCGTCTTGGATAAGATGATCAGGCATTCCTTTCCAAAGACATTTGTGTAGCTTTTCCTCTTTCCTATTAATTGCTATTACTGTGCTTTCATGAATTACCCACACTACCATATTAAATTTTAGAATCATTAGAAAAAAAAATTTAAAAATAATAAAAATATGAATGTCAAAGGTTAGGCATAGAATAATAAATGTGGGAAATGACAGTCCTACACACCTTGGAGTTTCAAACAAGCTGTTTTCCAAAGGTAAAGAAAAGTCATCATGTTTTGACTTTAATGGTTATTCATCTGTTTCCTTGCTTTCCAGAAGTTTATGTTCTAACCATCAGTGTAAAGTGTCCCATTAATTTACTCTTTTCTTATTAGTAAATATTACATGTTTTGTACAAACAGCAATCTATCAAACACTAGGGTGCACCCATCTCACCTTGTAACACTAAGGGTCAAAAAGCTGCTTTTAGATGGTTGGAGAGTAACTTTTTCTAAGCTTATCCTGCCTACCTGAAAGTAGGGATTTAAAGCCAAATCTGTCATAACTCAACATTCCCAGAATATTCTGCAATAGAGCTGCTTCTTCCATCTGTTGTGGGAATTCAGAGCGGCTGCATCTGCTCTACTTTGTCCAAAGCACTTCATTTGGAACAGAAATGAGCAGCACTCCTCCAATCTGTGTGCTGACTACAGAGCAATTAGGCAGCACCTAAGGGAAGGTGCAAGAGGTAGGGATTTGTCTGGGAGCCTGGATGTCCACTCTCAAGTCCTGTTATTGGGAAATACTCTTAATGGGTGACATTTACAAACAAGAAGCTACTGGATCTCTTGGCTGGCAAGGATGTCTTTTGTGCCAGAAGAACATTCATAGTCTCATCCAATAAATTTAAACTGAAAGTGTCCTTAAATTCCTTTTTTTTTTTTTTTTTAAATTAAGTTTCATCCAATAGTTTGGAAAAAATCAATAGTGCTACATCTTTATACTTGATGATTCCCTTCTAAACCCATGTGTCAGACTGTTATTACTGAATGCAAGTGTGTCCTTCTGCAAAGGTTGAACCTCATAATCCATTTTGCATCTAAACTCAATCTCCACACAAAAAAAAAATTCCCAACAATATACAACAAGAATCCTCATGTCTGTATGGGCACTGAGTGCATCCCAGAGGTTTTATGCTAAGCAGCTGAAATAACTTTTGTGGAACTGTTTGGACCATCAAACCAGGGAAGTAAAACCATTCCAAACGTTTTCCTTCTGTACTCTGGATTGAAAAGTATCTTACTACTTACCAGTGTCTTTATCTGCTATTTTCAAGACTGGTGACTATTCACTCATTCAGTAATCCTAAAAAGAAGAAAGCAGGAATGCTTATTTTAGGTGCCACCATCAGGTTTAAATTGATGGATCCCAAATTCATCATTTTTCACAAGCATTTAAATATGACATGGTAAAAAAAAAAAAGTTTAACAATGTTCTACAACCTGATAAAAGTTTTCCCATAATCAAAATCATGGCAATAGATCTGAACATGTGTGTGTAAAACAGCACCTGTTTCTCCCATCCTCTTCTTTGATCTTCACTGCCCAAGCACAGACTGACCTGGATGCCTTTTCCTCTGATGCTGATGCAGGTAGGCTTCACCAATTACAAACATTCACAGCTTTTTATTTCCAAAACTCCCAACAATGGAAATAAGAGTTCTGGGAATTCAAAAATCAAGGGATCATGACTGCATGGAGTCAAAATATTCTTATCCTGGTGTTCTCTAGTGTTTTCTTTAGCAATCTAGAAGATGCAGCTCCTGCCTATGTCAAAGAGTCATTGACAGTTACAGCCAAAAAAAGTTAATTTTAAGATAAATTATGAAAAAAATGTTATCTCAGAATACATCCTACAATGAAAAAAGAAGTATTTGCACAGCTTTATAGGACAGTCCAAAACACTTAGTTTGTGCCAAAATCTTAAATATACAAATATCTTGTTCTTAAAGCCTGGGTTCTTTGCATCATGCAGAGCTTAATCTAGTTTGGATTTACCTTGCACTGAGAGCTGTCTCTTCTAGCTATCATGAGAGAATGTTTAGGGTGAATTTTTAACCTCAGTGATCCACACAACTGGAAAACTGACAGGAACTTCTTTCAGTATAACAAGCAGCTTGATAAAGCTACTTTTACTTCCTACAAAAATTTAAAATAGCAACAATAAAGACCAGCACTTAAAGAGTAACATGAATTTGTATACAATACTATGTTCAGAGGCAATTAAGAGTTTCATTTACAGCAGCTTGTTACCAAAGTAGTGCCAGCAGTATTTATTAATTAAAGGTGTTTTTTCATCTTTAACTCCTTTGTGAAGAAACTAAGAATTAATCTACTGTTTCTGGGGAATTACAGTTTCCTAATCACTTAAAAAATGAGGATGAATAGTTCTGCCACCTATATGCCCTGCAAACATTCTGTCTCTTATACATGCCAGGAATTCTGACAACTGTTTCAGACTGCCTTTACATTATTTTAAATATTGCTGTACAGAATCAAAATTATTTTCGATCAACCCGAAATCTGTGCTGGTGTTCTTTCAAAAAAGCTCTGCTCTTGGCTTTCAGAAGAACATGTTGTTTCATTCCCCTAAAGAAGCTCAGAACATCAAGGAAAATAACATCAAGTGATAGTGGGTTCAAACGTATTTCTAATCTTTACAACCCTTCAGTAGTTACATTAAAAAAGTGAGGCATAATTTATTTCTGATGAAACAGAGTTGCTCTGCTTTCTGCTAATAGGATCCTCAGGGCAAAAGGGGTAGGGAAAGCACTGATAAAAGTAGAGAGCTTCATTTTACTGTTTTTTTTTCTAGTTTGGAAACAATAAATTAATAATAGTGTTTACTCTGATTATCGTTGATTTAGGATAAATTGTTCTCATTTAGCAAATGGGGAAATGAAAATCAGTGCCCAAGGGACTGAGAATGTAAATCTATGCCAAAGGCTACAATTGAAGACACATTTACAGATCCACTCTGAGTTCCTGGATTAATTCCAATCATTGCTGATAGTAGGGAGGCTGATATTCTAGTGCTGTTTACCAGTTTAATGATGCAAGTTGCCACTCCTTTCTCCTCCTCTCTTTTTCTTCCCCTTCTGTTCTCCTCATGTCTCTCAAAAAACTTACTTTTTTTTAATTAATCCTTGAAGGGCCATAGATTTCAGGTTGTTTTTTTTTTTGGAAAAGCCAGTACAATTTTTCTCAGAGGTATGCCTATGTTTTAATACTTTTAATTCATCCAAAATCATTCTTCAGCAAGCCAACCCTTATTCAATGTAGGAATTGAGCAGGAAAACATCAGAACCTTGAAATGGCATACTGTACTACTAAAAATGAAGTACTTGTCAGAAAAAGCATCTTGAAAGCAATAGAAACCACTATTAAGCCAAAAAGGCAGCTTGGACAAAGTGTACTATTAAAGGTATTTTCATTTCCTGTGCTGCAGTATCATTGTATTTCCCATTCTTGAAAACGAGGAAAGAGGATACATAACACAGTATTGGAGCTGATGACAGACAGCAAAAGCTTCAGGCTACTATTGCATTTCCTCCTATGGAAAATATTACTATTTATTACCACTCATTAAAATTTAATTTTATAGAGCATTTTTAAAACAGGAGTATTATAGCTGATATTACTGACTAGTTAGAACTTTCAGAACACAAATCCTCAGTCTTGTTGCTTTCAATTATTAAAGATAAGGCATAAATATGATTAATTCAGCTCTTTCTGATAAAAAGTATTTTACTGTTTTTCTATGTATCTAGCCCAGTCATTTGCTTTGTTTTGATTTCTCCTGATAAATACCTTGATCTTGAAAATGACATTCCATTACTACCCTGATGTTCAGTGATGTATTCATTCCCTCCTATTGCATTTACCATATTCTGAAGAAGGCCTGTCCCTTAATGTTTTAGTCTCAGCAAAGGTGCTGCAGTTAGCATTTACATATCTTGTTTGGAAGCTGCAATATCTGCAAATACCAAAACAAAAAACCATATACCTAGAGTAGCACCCAACGTGTTCAGCAGGCATATCCCAATAGAATATTCATTATTTTCATCTTAATATTCAGTGCAATTTGATGCTGCTTAGAAATCCATCCTGGAAAATCTCAGTGCCAAAATGGGCTTAGCATAAGTGTGCAGGCTACCACTGCTTCTTCACAGGCTGTCAGTGGAGCTTGGTAACATAGCAGATCCATTTCTTTCAAGGAAAACTGAATTAAAAGTGCATAGATGATCAGCTGATCATCTACAATGATCATAAATCATAGATGATCCTAAGATAAAACCAGGAGTTTACACATGAAACTCAATTTCTGTGTTGCTAGTTTAAAGACACACGTGTGACCTGTTCTGACAACTTCTTGTTGGCACAAAGACTGTGCTGACTTTGAATGTTAGCAGTGGTTTTTTGGTGTCCTTGATAAGGGGTTTCAAATGATCAAATAATGGCACAGGGATGAACTTGATGTACTTTTTTAATGGTTACGTTTTTACTCATAGCACTGCTCTTTTGAAGGATTTTTGTTTTCAAACTTGGATGTAACAGAATGATACAATTGTCTGAAACAGCAAGATTCTTCTCATCTATTCTGCTGCCATGAGAAGAAGAGTGAGGTCCTGGCTGCCACCTCAGCCTAACCAGTTCTTGTAGCTGTGCTGCTGGACTGGAGAGTGGCAGCTTTATTTTCACAATGGGAAAAAGGAAAAAAGCCAGAGCAAGTAAGACATACCAGTGTCAAAGACAACCCCAAAGATCTGTAGATCCCAACCTATGCCTCCTATTTCTTGCCCCCTCACTTGCACACACTGCCACAGGAATGGTTTTTTAAATATTTAAAAATCAGTTTCTTAAAATTTTTGGATGAATTTGCAAATACAAATAAAAGTTTACTCTTTAGAGTCTTATTGGTACTAGATCCCATCAGGTAGATCGAAGATCACTTTCTAAAACTGAGTAAATGTCTTAAGATGTGATGTCATCTCTTTCTTAGCCTCACCATAAAATTACTACATTTCAGAAGAAAATGGTAATATTACAAAGATTAAAAGAAAAATAGATAAAACTGCAAAGAGACAAACCTGGCTATCAAATGAAGACTTCTTTCTAGGATATTTAAGTCTGACATTTACAAGGAAATAAATAATAAATTAACACCACACATGGAAACTAAAGAATGTAAGGATTGCAGGGTATAGATTTTATCTTCTCTTTATTATTATGAATATATTTACAGAATACTGTTTAAACACATCTCAAAGCAGGGAGAACTGTAACAGATGTGTGTTCCCAGCTACTAGTCTTTGAAAGACCTGTTTACTCTCACCTCCATCCATCCTTTATTTTCAAGCTTTCCCAAGGTTTTAGACACAAACTTCTCCATCACTCATTCTTGAACTTTAGGCAAGACCTCAGAGTTTCAAGTCTTGTACAGGTCTAAATCCAGCAGAAATTAAGAATTCATCTATCCAAGACCTCTTAGAATATCAATCCAATAGATCCCTTCCACATGGGCTCAGTCAGAGCCCACACAAAGTGCTTTAAGAGTCAACTCTTTTTAATGCACAACCAGAGAATTTTAGAGCCTGGGTAGCAATTGGCACATGCACACAGGGCACAGGATGCCTGGGTTAAATGGTTTGTTTAGATGGACCAGATCTCAAGCTCCAGATGTCAAGCTGCACTCAGAGAATGAGCTAATAGATGATAGTGAACACCTTCAATCCTTGATTAGAAAGGTTTTGCAGACTGCTATATATAATGCAAGATTCAGTAAGATGTGTGATTTCACTTCTGCTCCTTGGACTGCTTCTGTCTTTGATACTGAAATTACAATGGACTTGTTCTGAAGGGGCTGCTTGAATCAGGCATATCAAATAGCCACCTGCTACTATGAAATAGCATTTGTAATTTGCCCACTGTGATATCATCTTGTAAGTAAAGTTCAAAACCTGTGAGAAAACCTCCTCTAAGAAGAAATCCATTTCAACAGAAACACCAGATTTTTTTTACATTAAAAAAAAGGATTTGTTTCTTAATACCTTTTTAAGTAGCTTTGGTGAAACTGTAGGTAAACATCCACATACCTTTAGCTATCAAATTGCGCCAGAAAAAGAGTAAGCTGTAAAAATCATAAACATTTTCCAGTACACTTAACTGAATTTTGTCATTCTGGTAAAAAGCAACACTTTTTATGTAATCCATCACCAAAATGATAAACGACCCCTAAAATTTATGGTATAAACAGATATAAACCTTAATTCTAGGAAAAACTGAGAATCACCACTCTTCCTAAAACATCCTGATTTTTAGTCTGTCATTCTAAACAAAAATCAGGAGGAGTGTAATTCAAAGAATCACCTGTTCAAATGATTTTGAATTTTCTCCAGAGCAAGATCTTTATCTGCACACTGCCATCATCAGCACATTCACACAGCAGTATGATCAATGCATTTGACTCTAAACCCATGGCCTCTCTAAGGCCTCCAAAGCTCTTTAATGGCACTTGCTTTCTATTGGTAATAATTCCTTGACAGGATCAGCCTCATAGTAAGATGTGCAAAGCCTCAAAAGGCTCTGAAAAAACAATTTCCACAATAGCCTCTCTACACAAGAAGGAAATAGCAAAAGCTGCCTGCAGACTGACATTCCTGGAGTTTTTGTTCACACCATTTTCTGATGACCTTAACTATTATTTTTGTAAAATCTTTTACATATGTATTTTAAAAGGACTTTTTTTACTCAGGGCAGCTGGTTATGGAGGGCACAGGAATAGGAAGCAATAACATATCAGGAAGCAAAATGTCCTTTCAAATGCAGTTTGCAAACTCATCCTTGCTTGCTATATACTGCCTATTTTTTAAATAATGCACAAATCATCTCCAGTACCATGGAAATAATCAACAGAGAATCAAAACCTGGAGCTTCTAGTAGAGCACAAATCAAAAGCTGTTGGAATCCAACAGCTGGAGCCTGTCTCATTATTTCACTGCACTTTGATGTGCTTTTCAGCCAAGTATCTTAGAGATTTACTTACAGATATGTCTATCTACAAATTCTACATTGCTTACACATTATAGTTTCCAACAGAGATAAATACACTAAGTTCTCATTAAAAAAAAAAAAAAGATTAAAAAAATTAAGTCTTCTATTAAGCACAAAATCCTGTAAATAGAGAAATTGAAAGTCAGCTGCATCTAATAAAAGAATCAAGTTTGTTATTGACTTTGAGCTGGTAGTTTCCATTAGATTATCCATCATACTTTTATTATGTGATCAACTGCCTAATTAATTTCATACTCATGCATTTAGGCAGGAAGCTGTATGTTTCAATGGGCTTTGCTATAATCCTGCACCTGCGGCCTCAGAGATTTAGACAGCTCTCTATCATAAGTTTACACTGTGCCTATAATCATGTCAGCTGGAGTATGGTTCCAACTATCCAGGCTGTTGAAATATAACAGTATTTAATTTCTGAGGCACTAGAAAATTTGTCTGTGGTTATGTATCTTTGGACTTTAATCAGATGAAAGTCACTGAGAGATATTAAGAGAGTTAGATACAATATTTTGCTCAGACAGTTTTAGTGGATGTATCAGACACTGTTTTGATTTTCCTTGCTTATCTAGTAATATGAACAGATGCAATCATGCTATTGTATAATGAATGTTGATTGCCAACAGTATTTGATTTTGCAACCATTCTGTAGTGATAATTAAAGATAACTTGATATCCTATACAGTGATAGTTAAAGATTGCTTTGTATGCATTATTGCATAAATAAATGCCAAAGAGAGAATGAATGTATTCTCTACAACTTTTTATCTGGAATATATTTCAGGGCAAAAAAAAGTCATAAGTCATAAAAACACAGAAGTCTTCATTGCAAAAATTCTGTTATTTATCCTTTATTTTCTTCTGGTTTACAGAATTTATACTATGCAAAATTTTAGTAATTTAGGATGCATTAGCTGTACCTTCCTCAAAAAGGACAAGAAATGCCGTCTGATGGAAGCTCTGCTATCACCCACTGATCACACCAGGTCTGCTGGAGCCCATGGTGGTATCTTCTGTGATTACAATGTGCTTCTGATAAGACTCACATGTAATTGAGATTTAGATGTTCATTGCACCATTTGGAAACCTGGGGAAGCAAACATTAACTGTTTTCCACTAATAAACTTCAGCAAAATTCAGATACTCATTCTATTATAGTTTTGGCCAAAACTGCATGGACTTGATGTTCAAACTAAACAATACACAAAATGTGATATAGGAGCCAAGTTGGAGTTGTCATTTTCACATCAGTAGCCCAAGGAAAGCATGGATAGGCCCAGCCCAAGAGACTAGTAATTTTATTTACATTTATTTTCAGATTAAGCATAGTGACTCTACAGTTCTCCTGGGTAGTGGAAGAAATCTGCCCAAGCCCTGCAAGCTCTGCTCTGCTCATATCTAGTACATTCACTGGTTAGAGGGTGTGTGGGAAGACACAGAAATGCATCTTTATGTGGTCAGGTGTGCAAAGCACTGGCATTGCATCCTCTGCACTCCCTGTGTGCCCAGAAAGGCAGAGGAGCAGAATCACCTTCTTTTGTGCTGCTACAACCAAGCCCTTTGCTGATTATTTTGAACTTTTACAGCCTATTTCAGTAGCAGTCACAGCCTCAGCCCCATGGCCACCAACATTATGCCTCCAACTCTGCAAAATGTGATGCCAATTTGGGTAAGTTTGCTTTGGAACAATGCAGATCTGTGTATGAAAGCAGTGTTTGTCTGCCATGGGTGCTGTATCCAGCACTAAATAACTGATGTGCATCTCCAGTGTCAATATTACATGATGATTTTTATCTGGGGAGTTTGATGTTTCACTTTTAATCATAATTCAACAAAGAAGCCAGCAAGCTCCTTAGTCACTGGTCAATATAGTTAGCAGGTGAACTCCCTATAAATGACAGAGGAGCTTTCACTGCAGCAATTCTTCCTGGTTTAGAAAGGATGTGTCAGGTGTTGAAACTTGCCAATTAAATGATCTTCATTCTTGATGTGAGCTTTAGTCATTGAGTCCTTGTGAGCTGAAATCTCCCTCCTCTCCTGCTCAGTAAGAACAGCTAGACTAACACCTATACATTCCCATCTGGATCACTGATAATTTGAAGCTGATAATTATTTCTGTTTTTTGCTAGGAAACTGAAGGATACCTGTGCCTCTGATGTATTTCCAGTGTGTGTCTTTGTGTATGTCAGAAAGCTATCAGCTCCCTGCGATCTAAGAAAGCATTTCTGCTGACATTTTTCTTACGACTTTTCGTTCCAATTTATAAAGTTACCTGTTGAGGAATTTTTATGATACCACCTACTTCCCATAGAGGCTACCACCTAAGCCTTGATTAGTTCACAGGAGATCAAACTCCCTAACAAGTTACTGACAGTTGCAGTTTTTAAGACTAGAACTAGGTCAGGTTTATTACCTACATCAATTCTTTCATGTAGCACAGGTAAGACAAAAAAAAAGGATTTTAGAACAAAAAAAAAAATAAAGGAAAACAGGACTGAAAGTCTAACTAACAGATATAAAAATGCTTTTCATCTCAAAAGTGAAATGCCACAAATGATTTTTAAATTACCAAACCCCCAGGGTTGAAGCCATATAGTCTCCAGCTTTGACTAAGGGACCTTACAATAGTACAGGAGGTTTTGTTACACACATAGCATATGAGCAGAATCATTTGTAATATGAGATCCCTTAGATATTCATTCAGCAAAGGCTGTGAAAATGATTTCTGTTCTGATGAGGATAGAAATAGTTTTATACAATATTGATCTTTTCCAAGTCTTGGGATTGCTCTGTGTAGTTTTGGAAGAGCTACGCTACAATAGAAACAATAGTCAAAGCTTCATAAAAAGCTGGTTTGTATCCTATTTAATTACATTTTCTTTCTCTTTACACCTCATGATAACCCATCTCTCTATGGAATCCCAGACACCTTCCTACAACTAACATCCATTTAGTGTTAAATCTTTATAGTGATATTTTGGTGTTTCAGGTTCTGATTCAAGAAATGCAAACAAAATGTGAGGGATCACAGTACCTGTTAAAAATTCAAGGGCTTGTTATTAACTTCCAAGGGGTTTTGTGGTTTTTATTTATTTGTACAAACCAGCCAGCCTATATTTGACCACCAAGTCTATGTCTAGGCATAGAAGCAATCAAACACAGAGAACCATACTTACTGTTTTTGTTAGTTTTAAATTTTGTTTCTTTTGGTGGCAGCATCAGTGGTGGTCATGTTTTCAGTCCAACAGCTACTCAATGCTTAAGCAGAGAGCAGCTGACAGCAGAGAGAGCAAACCTGCTTTTCCAAAAACACTGGCAAAATGATGTTTACAGCTACAGTGTTCATGGGTGTAAGGGAGAATTCTAACAGACCAAACAGATAGTAAAATACAAAGTTTAAAGCAGTTAATAAAGGACATTAAAGCTCTTAGGTAAAAGAAATTCCTTTTGTGGTGCTGTAATAATCATTATTAATCCTCTTGCTTGAGCCCACTGACTTTGGGGATAAGCCATGGAACTAGACGCAGATGGCTTTAAGATATACTCTGCAAGAACAGGCATCCCAGGAGAGAACATGACTTAAACACATTTTTGGGTCATGTCTCCTCTCCTGTACACTCCTCATTCCTGCCAGTACTAATTAATGTACAAGATCAGACAAACATTGCCAGCAAGTGTGTGACAAGCAGCCTAAACGGGAAGCTTTCCTAACAGGAACGAAACACATGGGAAGTGGGATGAGGTGTAGACAAAATACCATTATACTGATTTTACCATCTATATAATGTCAAGAGAAAGAGCTACCAAAAGCAAGGAAGAGCCTTGTGGGTCAGAAGGCTCAGCTCAAACACAGAATGCACTTGCAAAGCCAGTTTGGAGGACTAAAGCTGTCCAACAGCATCCAACTCCACACATGCCAGCAAAACCAGGCAAATAAACCCATAGAAAAATTCTTCCCATGGGTCCTTTTCTTCAGCAGCTCCAGGCCTCCTTCAATCACCATCTCCTTTCTCTTGTGAAACAGAGCAATACAAAAAGGAACAAAGCTCACCAATAGCTTTACTTAGCAACATTTGAGAACAGAACCTGGTGTTTGTCCATCTGAAATCTATTCTAAAATAAGCGACCTGATTATATTTCAACCCTTTCCATCTTTTTCTATAAGTTCATCACTTCAAGAGGATGTGTAATAACACATCTGATCTTCCAGTGAAACCTCTCTGAGGTTATACACAATGAGGTTAACCACAATTAGGCAAGAGCCATCTTCTCAAGGATTGAATGCTCTCTTCTTGTTTTAGGAAAAAAAAAGCAAAACAAAATGCAGAGATGCAATATATTGAAGACAGCAGCTGGTGTGATGAGGCTGTTTGGTACCTTCACTGAGGAGGACATCCCACATTTAAGAATCCCAATGGAATAAGGAAATGGGGTGCTCTAACCCACAAAGGAGAGTGTCAGATGAGGGGGAGATCTCCTAACATTCCCATTCCCATAGCAGAATAAGACTGCATCTCACAAGAATGAGGTTTTGGGATTACTATCTGGGGATAGGAAGCAGTGGGGCCTAACCAGTGCATCCTGGACTGTCATGACAGAAACCAGACCTAGTTGAAAGATACTGTGGTGATAAATGGCTGGAAACAAAAAACCAAACCAACCAAAAAAAATCAACAAGCCCAGGTAGACAGGAGGTGACCTACTTCTAATCACAGCAGCCCAAGCAGAAGAAAAGCTCTAACTTCTTTTGTGCTAATTCCACTTTACCAACATGGAGCCAAAGCTCTTGCTTAGGAAAAAAAAAATCAATCAATACTCTTAAGTGTGGCAGGTCTAAAAACAAGAGCAGAAAGCAGATGTTTAAATAAAACCAATTGCCCCCAAAGGAGAATTAGTTTAAAAAAGCAAATAAATATGCCCATCCTATTCCTATTCCAAAGGGGAAAAAAGAACTATAAAAATCTTTTAGAAGTCCAAAGAAGTTTCTGAACCCACAGATCCTTTGCCCTCAGACTCCCTGCTTTGTGATGTATCTCTACTATACATTTTATACACTGCATCTATTCAGAGGGACACACTGTTGTACACACATAGTTCCCAAACCTCCCCAGCTCCTATTTTTCACTGAAACATTGGGATCCAGCCTTGCATGAGCCTGCAGCACTCCAGATGGGTCACAGAGCCTTGCCAGCAGCCCTGCTCAACATGGCAAGATAATTTTACATTCTTCTGTTTAAACATTGTGCAGTGAATATGATTTCTGATTCAAAATAATAATGGCATATGGCACAGCTTTAATAGCACTGCCATTTTGGATGGAATGGAAGGGGTTTTTTTCTTTTTAATTTGCTTTATTAAAACACAATATCTGCATTAGCTACTGCAAACAGACAGCCAAGAGTAACGAGGATGACCTATTCAACATGGAAATTTTGTGCTAAGGCCTTCTGTGCAAGTTGGCTAAATGATGTAACAGGCACAGGAGTTCAAAGGTCTGATGAAATGGCAAAGCATTAACAACCCAGTATCTCTTTAAATTTAAGAACTATGGTCCCAGGGGTTGCTTGACTTGCTTTCACTCTCTCCTTTTTTTCTTTTCTTCTTTTATTTTTTTTTTTTCCTACCAGAATACCTGATTGGGAATTAATCCTTGACAACCTTTGAAACCATTAAAATATTCGAGTTAATTTTCCTCCATCCTCCAAAATGTAGCTGTACTTTGGGCAGGTAGCATGCATTTGATTTGTATTCCCTTTACACAAACTTAATTATTGCACAAGTGCTTTTATCATTTAAACAAGGGAAGGAATTCAAGAGCTTGAAAGAGCTGTAACACAGTAGATCAACACACTGGCAGCGAGTGACAGTTTGAGACCCTCAATCCCACAGCTAAAATATGAAAATTATTTTTCAAATAGCATAACTGCATAACACAGAAATATCACTCCATTCCTACTCTGAGTGCCTTCTCCAGCTGCACAACTTTGAACTTCACACATACACTTTAAATTAGCTCAAGTTTCTTCTACTCCTACCATTAACCTCCTAGAATTCAAATTCTTTGCCTGTACTTTGTCCAAGTCTTCCAAAATGGAGATTGTTCTAATGCAGCTTTATCTAAAAACACAGAAAACCAAAAAACCCCTCAAACACCTTGATAGTAGTGTGTAATCAGGATGTTAATTGGAATTTAATTTAAAAAAACTCAGAAAAAAATATTGGAAGACTGATGGTTACTGTTAAAAAAAAATAGTCAAAACTATCTTATGTAAGTTTTGCCTCTTTTTATTTACCTTTGCATAATTCCTCTATATCCCAGTTCCATGCAAATATATTTGCATAATTCCTCTTTGCCCCAGCTACAGACCCTCATCCAGCCACCAGATATCTGGGTACAACTGAACAGTGGAATCATATCCCAACACTATGTTTAGAGAATTACCAACAGCCAGCAATGTAGTTACAGCCATTACAGCATACAATAACAGGAATTTTAATTAAAAACAAGGGGTATATGCAAGTGGTGTAAAGGCTCCTTCAACAGAATCTGTTACTGCAGTGTGGGAACTAATGGAAATAATGTTTGGGTTTTTTAATATTGCAGTTTTTAAAGGAATAAAAAATCTTGTGGTTTAGATTATATAAGCATTAGGAAAAGCAAAGGTGTTTTCTTTAAACAGATATCAAAAAACAAAGTCCATATTTCTGTCCCTCTCTTTCGTTGTGAGGAAGACTGCTCACGATTTCCAGTGTGCCTTAAGCCAGTCCTAGAATCCACAATGCAGGAGGGAAAAAGGAGAGAGTGTTCTGCAATTCTCTCAGTCACTGTGAGCTCCACACTGCAAACACCACACATCAATAAGCCTTGCTCAGGTGTAGATGAATGAAGCCTTGCACTCTTAAGAGCCTGAGACAGAACACCAGAGATTCAGAACTCTACCTCTTTCAAGCCCACTCCATCACCTTCCTCATTAGAAACAGAACCTGGAGAAAAGAAATGAGACAAAACCCCCCCATAGTTTGCAGTCTGCATGAACCTGTCTCACCTGAAAGCCTTCGTTTCCTAATAAAAGACTGCTTGGATTTAAACTTCCTACTGGATCCGTACATCTGACCTCCATACCTCCTTAAAAACATCTCTCCAAGATTCAACTTATCTTTTAAAATCTGTGGGCTCTCTCCTATCTTGATTCTTTCTCTCTCTCTCCAACTCTGAATGGTTGTAGAAAAGCAGCTTCTCATAAATCCTCTGCCTTCTTTCCTGTCCAGTGCTGCATCAGTAATCTTTAACAAAGCAGCTTATGGAATATCATCCACAAACTGTGGAACAATTTTCAATTCCTGCACAGTGCTATGAATAATCTTAAAAATAAGAAGAGATGGTGACCTATGAAGTAGAAATCTTTTGAAAATTGTGTTTTCCTGTTTTCCTTCCCTGCAACTTTACACTTGAATGGATTAGTTATTTAGCAGCATAACTACAGTGTAAATCTGAATATTTTAAAACTTTGTTCTTGAGAATTGATTTAATATATATTCTGGAAAATAGATACGTCTCTTGTGACTCGTCTGTGCAGAGTACTGTCCACTGAGCAATGTTTATAGAAAGGGAAATCCTTGGAAACTGTTTTGCTTTGTTTCCAGCCTGTAGCATGCCTTGCTTCTCAATTCTTCAGAGGGATGAGATACAGCTGTAGTCTGGTGTTATTCTTCAAAAGCATTAAAGCATAAAATTACCATTCATTGTGAGGTGCAAGACAAATTAAATAAGAGACAAAATGTATCTAAGTAAAACTTCTTTTTCCTTTGAGTATAACTTTATTTCTTTAAAGAAACTATATTCTGTTTGGTGATGACTTTGGGAAAGAATAAAACAGAACACCTAGGGTAGTTTGCATCTACTTCTAACAGCTATCACCAGTCAGAAAATTGATATTATATGCCTTTTAAAATTAATGTAAAATTACTGGAATAATTCCAACATCAAGATGAAACCTTAAACTCTGCGTTTACAATGGAGAAATTAACTAATCAACTTTACTACTGGATTAAAAGTAGTCTTTTGCTCTGTTTAAAGGAAGAATGGGAGAATAGACCAAAAAGAAAGGACAGGTTCTATAGAGAGTTTGGCACAGAAGCTGTGTTCATAGCACAAGGTCAAAAAGAAGGAATAAAATACAGTAGTCACTGGTAATAGACAGTGATGAATAGAGACTGAAAGACAGCCTTATATATTTACTGTACCTTTAACAATGCATACCAGCAAGATTATAGAGACAGAAACCTGTATTTTCCCCAGGGAAAAAAAAACTGATTTTCATTTTAAAAACCCATTTCTTGGTCCCCTTTTTGTGTAAACCTCAAATTCCATTGTTTGTCCACATAACTTCTGGAAAGCAAGCTTAATGTTCTACTTGCCCTTGAGCATCTCTCCTATATTGAGAAGCATTTGAGGAATATGCTTCAGAGCTCTCCTTATAATGACCTGAAGGACAATCTAAATGCTACCAGGTCAAGGCACTGTGACCTAACACTCCATGGTTTTGATAAAACAAAGGAGACAGTTTAAAGATACAAACTCTAAAATCAAACATTGAAAGGAGTTTAAAGGTGTTCCTGCAATCTTAATCTGGTAATATTGGAAAAATAAATTAGAAATAGTCTGACACCCACTTCATCCTGTGAAAGAGGATAAGAGCAAAAATATTGAAGAAGAACTGCTTTTTAATGCACAGCTATAAGAAACAATCCTTAGGATATCTGACACTGGAATAGTAGGGATCTGTATTTTCTTTTAAATCTGTCTTTTTTTAATATACCCCTTCTTCCCACAGCATTCAATACAAGCACATCTCCAAATAAAATAATTCTCTGCAGAATGACATTGATAATTACTTAGTTCATCAGCAAGGACTGAACAAATCAGCCTGAGAAAAAAACATTTGAACCATCTGCTTTCTTCCCTCTTGGCGTGAAATAAGGGTGGAATCAATAAGGGTGGTACAAAATGCACTGCTCACATGAAATTACTGGTTTAGAAACACAAAAATATTCCTAGTAAATCAGCAGGTAGTGTAAGAACCCCAAAGTCTAACAAGCAGGTCAGTCTGCTTTTCCATCTCCAGTCCTCTTTCCAATTACCCCTCATTCCTCTCCTCTCAACTTGCCCCTCTTCCCTCAGCACACATTCCTCATTCAATATCCTGCTCCTCTCAGCTCCTCTCCTTGTCTGCATTTGAATTAAACTATTCCACCAGTTTTCTATTCTGCTGAACCTCTGGGTGGACAAAATAACAACTGAAGGAGACATTTTTTCATTAGCTCAAGTGCTCATCAAACAGAAGCCTTGAATAGCCAAGGGGAACAAACAAACACAGTCACAACTGTGTTAAGGTTTAATTTACAAACCCAAAGCAACAAACAACATGCACACAATCCCCTCCTTAACCAGTAAATTTAGGCTCTCTCAAATCCTGGTTCCTGTCTAAATTGTGTCTAAGATCATTTGGAAGCTCTAAGGCCCAGGATAACACTGGATACAGTTGCAAGTCATATTAAGTGGTTAAGGTTTTTTTCTGTATAACCCGAGAAAAAGCAACATGGGATCATTGTCCCTGGTGCAATATTCCTGGATTAATAAAACAGTAGGACTCACATGGTTTGCACACAACCAGTAGGACAAACTTATTCCATAAACATTTCTAATCACGTAATAGAGCAGTTGCTATGTCTACTCACTCTCACTTTTCAATTTCTTAAGTAGCTAATAATTCTGTGTCAAGTGCAAAGTGGAGATCTTCCATTCCAAATTCTTAGTTAGTTTTTCCATAAGCTTTTCCACAAGCATTGCCTCCAATGTGAAATTCCTCTACGTAAGCAGAAAGCTTCAGGAAAATCTTCAATGTCCTTATTCTAAATTCCAAAAGCACGAATTAAATCACCTAATCTGCCATTTTTACCTACTGGATAAAAAAAGAGAACATTTTAAAATCCTTATGTGGTTTATTATGCACTGAAAGGTTAGCAACAATTTTGGCATGCATCAGTAATTTATTTCTGAAAGTCTGAAGGACTTCCCTGTGTGTTTGCAGTACTTAACACACGTGGCTTCTGGCAAGTGGAGAGCAGCTGGACACGAAAACCACGTCTTCCTCACAGCTACTGCAAGACAATTTCATTTCCAGTGACCAGTGTGAAGAGGATGAAAACTGCACAGAATCCATACCAGGCACAACCACATTCAGCCAGCAGCAGACACTGTGTCATGCCAAATCCCCTTGGTAAATAAACCTCCTTACAGGAAACTGGATATTAATTAGTTCAGACAGTGATATAATCAGTGGTTAAGTTTTATATTTCAAAGGGTGTAGCAACTGCCTGGAAGTCACCACAATAACAGATAGCCACAGGAAAACACCTGGTTTACCTAACATACAATTATACAAGAGTCAGTTTTTGTATGATTTTTTAAAAAATTCTTTGTTTTCAGATGCTTCATTTCAGTCCAGGTGTCCTGTATGAATACACAGGCAGAGATTGCATAAAAGGTCTGATAGAGATTTTTAGGTTCTTTTACCTTATGTTATTATTCCATTCTAATCTCTTTACTATAGTCAGAGCCAGGTATTGCACTAAATTTTACCTCTCAGCATAACACAAAACTCACTGGCATCAGTGTTTATTTTGCTACTGCATGAGTAAGAAACTTCTGTCTACTTCTGTGGACAAAAATTTTGCAACCAAAAGTCTTCTGCACTGTTAAACTGAGACTTAGTTAATGAAATGCTATGACTCATTCATTGGTTTTGTGACTGAACATCTAACACTGCAGTACAAACCTGCAACCAAGAGACCAGGGATCAATTTAACTAATCAGAAATTTAAGCACTTTCATTATGGACCATCAGCACTAAAATGAACAGAAATTCTCTATAAATCTCCACAGACACAAAATTAATCTACCAGTTACCCTGTTTCTTTGAGAAGGATGACAATCCACAGGTTAACACACCTCAAAATGCCACAGTCCTGAATATACTTTCTTCTTCAACATTTTTCCCACACAAATTGGACAAATCAGAAATCATAATTCTGATTTTTGAGGATTTGTTTTCAGAAAGACATGAAGGCGCTTCACAGCCATGTCTGATGCAAAATCCAAACATACACAAATTAGTTTTATGCACAAAATTCAGGCTTCTAATCTTTATTTGTACTGCCTATGGTGATTAAGAATGAGAATCTCTTTGGTTTCAGCCAGCAAACTGCACAGCACAGAGGACTCTGGCAACTGTCCAGTACTCCATTCAAGTAAGCATTTACATGGAACAATGTCCCTTAAGAATAACTTAAGAAAGATGACACTAATCATTATAGCACTTGCTAAAAAGAAAATTTAAAATAGATCTAAATCTCTAATGTACTTGTTCTCTTGGAACAGCAGCTATGCTTTTAATACATGACCATTTCCATTACCACTGAATTTCCACTGTATTAACCCATAATTAAATACCAACATACATGTGCTCATAGGCATTAAAGAATTCCTCAATTTATCATGTAGCACATTTATGTGTTTTCTCTGAACTAAGTTAAATACCTCAGTTTATGTGTATTCACCAGGAAAGCATTTAAAAATATAAGCCTGAGGATAAATGGGAGAAAGAATAAAGACAAAGTAAATTAAGGGATATATAATGATCTGTGATTTGAGCAAAACGTCCAACTGCAATGCTAAATCTCAATTAGTTTTGTGTGATGAGTAACAGTAAAGAGGAAGATAATGGCCTGAAGCAATTTTTATACTCTACAGATAAGACTGATACAGGCCTAGACTGTCAAACATCACCTGCTCATGGTGTTTAACAGAAAGAGTTCTGTCACGTGCAAGCCCCACACAATACATTAATAATCATATATATGTCAATCAAGGAATAGAAAGAAGGAATATTTATGCACAGTAATTGTTGTATTTTCTCTCTGATCACGTTCCATCAATGTATCACATCACCTCACCCAAGCAACTGGTGCCTTTACCATGGCTCAAGTGGCCTGGTTTTAACAGAACTCTTTAGACAAACTGCTGTTCCTTTCCCAGTGTGTGACAGTGCACTCAATTTCCATATCTAATTTATCCCGCCTATGGGTGCCTATACATTCATTTTAGAACAGAATAAACCAGACTATTTCAATTGGAACAATGATCATCTCCAACTGCCTGAGCTACTCCGGGCTGACCAAGCTAAGGGCATTGTCCAAATGCCTCTCCAACAATGGCAGGCCTGGTTCTCTGAGCTGTTGAGATCCCTCTACAAGGCAATTCCTCCCTCAGGAGTCAACAGCACCGAATTGTTTGCATATCAGCAAACTTGCTAATGGTGCATTCAACTCCTTCATGGAGCACTGACCAATGTCCTCCAGGGCACTGCCCTAGAACTGAGCCCTGGGGGACAATCCTGGTCTGGATGCAGCTCCATCCTCTGCAGCTCCTCCAGCCCTGCCCTTCAGCCAGCTCCTCACTCAACGCTCCATGAACAGGCTCATTCCAACTTCTTCAAAAGGAAGCTCTGAAGAGCACAAGCATCACTAAAATCCAGAAAAATGACATGCACCACCATCCCCTCATCCAATAGGCAGGTGACCTTAGCATTGAAGAATATCAAATTAATTAAACAGGACTTTCCCTTTGTGAGCCCCTGTTAATTTTTCCTGTTGATAGCATTACTCTTTAAATGCCTTCCAACAGTGCCTAGTATAACATTCCCCATAATTTTTTCAGGAACTGAAGTTAGACTAATAAGTCTGCAGTTCCCTGAGGTCTTCCCTCATATCCTTTTTGTAAATTTGGATTACATTAGCAAGCTTTATTGCAAATTGAGATGATATTGGCTAGCTAACTTTTATAAACTTTAACAATATCAGTGTACCACAAAGGATTTAAATATAAATAAATATTGTTTTGAGATAGGGCTACTACATATTACATAATGTATACAGTAGCATGTATATAAAGCTACTTCATATTAAAAAAAATAGTTGGAGAAACAAAGAAATTAATCTATTTGTATTTTCTTAGAAGTGATCCTTCCTTTCCCCAACCTTTTTTCAAAGTTTTCAGTGTCTGATCCTCACTGAAAGGTTATGCATTAGCCATGGGTAAGCAAATAAACAGCTACTTGAGGCAAAAAATCAGATGAATGGTCACCTATTTGTACAGAGCATGGGACTAAAGAAAGAAAATTAAACCTGCATCTGATAGTTCAGTTATTTCATATTGACATATTCCATTAACTCAGCAGATAAATGTGTTTTTTTCATGGCAAATGCTGGGCAGGGGGAAGGGAAGAATGCATTTTACTCGAAAAACAACACAGCTTTTTCAAATGTCAAAACACTTGCCATTCATTTGCTTTACCTAAACTATTAAAACTAATTTTTGAGAGACCTATAAAATTGCAAAGTACATTTAAAGATTTCAGAAGACCCATCCCCTCCCCAGAATCTCCATTTTCTCTCCTGTATCAGCAGTTTCACTGCCATGTCTGAGTGCTTGCTGACATGCCACCAGGCATCTCTTCCTGTTGACGATTCTGACCTTTATTAATTCAAGTCTGTGCAATCTTCACCACTGATCTGTCAAAACTGACACCTTGTCACACTAAGATTTTGCAGGGAGCATTCTGAAATAGTTCACAGAGCATTACATTGAATCTACCTGATACCCAGAGAGGAAATTTACATCTTTTAGCTATTTCTTTTATATTTCTGTGGAAGGATGGCCATATATGTTGCAATTAATTTGCAAAAGAGCTCAATAGTCAAAAAAACTATGACTCTTAACTGATCAACTGAATTATATTAATTTGGTTTTTTATAAAATAGTTTTCCATAGCAGGTTTTGTTTCTCTGCTCAAAATGTATCCCCAATGGCAATAATGATAAACAAATTTTAACATCTTGAAGTTGAACCAGGTACAATTTGAGGCCCTTTTTCATAAGTTCAGTGTAGAAATGTACTTCACAGGAAATAAAACAGCAGGTAAACAGTATAGCTCTTTTAGCATCATCATTTAGAAAAGAACCATGATTTGGACAAACCACTGCATAAAATATTCCATTACCTGAACTATTTTATAAGCAACAGTTACAGTGGTCAGTTGTGGCTGCATTAGGCAACTTCAAGACTGGCATTTCATCAGGTCTTTGCACTAATTCTAGTAACACAGAAAACTGCTGTCGTAAATATCCTTGTCTAGTTATAACACAGGGGTGCTATTTATTTTATAACCACCTAAAGCCAGTTTAACACAAAAGGATAATATTTCTGAGCTTGAACTACACAAGAAATGTTCTAAAACAGTATTATTTACAGTATTTAAGTCTCTTAAAAGTTATTACTCTTATATTTTAAGTCTTGTATGTTGTGGAATAACCTCTGAAGGATGAAAGTGTATGAATACCTCACTGTAACTAAGGCAGACTGACTTTATCTGCTGTAACTACACCGAAACCAAGTGAAGGAGGTACTAAGCTTACTTGAGCTGAGGCTGTGTCAGTGCTTTATTGATAAGACAATTCCCTGGAACATCACAGTTGTACACAGTGATTCTTCTCAGTGTGGGTGCACTCCCATAAATAAAAACATTTTGGGGAGTCACCTAAGAGCTGAAGAAATGTGCAGATTGGATTTTCTTCATTGACCTAGAACTTCTCCTCAGCATCATACAGTCTTTAACATCCTCTTGAGGAAAACATACCTTTTATTGCATGATGCATTCAGAAATAACCCTTCTGTGCCAATACACAAGGATTTCTGCAGTGCCAAGGAAACTGGGAAACTAATGCTGCTGGTGTTTATGTTTGTTCAGAGGACATCCTCTCACAGTTTTATTCCTCACAGAAATCATACAACTATTGTGTTCTTATGGGCCCTCTCTAAAACCACCATTTTGTTTAAGAGAAGGTTTTTATTTCCTGTCTCTAAAGAGATTAGGGCAAAGGAAAACAAAGACAAGTCAGAATTACAGACCAATTACAGACCACTCAGCTGTGCTTCAGCCTTGGGCAAACTGATCGAACACATACATTAAACTGGCTATTTATAAGCACTGGCAGATTAACCATGAGATGAATAGCCACCAACCCAATTTTCTTGAGAGCAAATCAGTTGTTTGACAGCTCAGTCTAACTTCTTTCAGTGCAAACCTGGTAGCTAAAAGGAAAGCAGGAAATGTCACATCTTGATTTTAGTAAACCTCTCGGCAATATCTAGCCAGATTGCCTTGCAGCAGCTGAACAGACAGTTATGTGACAAACCTGTAAGAGTGGTGAAAAGCCCATTTGATAACCATTAAGCACATTTATGCATGTCCTAGTAATTATGGCCTGTCCTCAGTTGCAGCAAAAAGATTCCAGTTAAAAGCTCTTAAATGGTTTCAAATCCAAGAGACAATAAAACAAAACTAAATTGCATAACGAGGTCACGGTGAAATGCCACTAGCAGCAGATGTGAAGGGGGACAGAATGTTTCTTTTTCAGGATATCTGACTTGATTTCTAAAATAGAAAATTAAAGAGGAGTGGTGAATTCGTTTCCTAAATGATACATTTAGATTATTTACTCCGACTTCTTCACTATCTTCTCAATCCTGTTTTGTATCTGTAGAAAGCATTGGTAGAAGTCTGGAAAAAACTAAAGTGAGATGCAAACTAAATCCTGTAAGTGGTTACGAATTGCAGGCCCCTTTTAAAGTTATTGCATATTTGATGATAAAATGAAAATCTACATAAAGCACCAATTTTCTAAAATCATAATTTCCAATAAGACTAAAGAGTGTTTGCCACTTGCAAGGTATATTAATCAGCTAAGGTAACCTCCAACTTAAACACCATAGTTTATCCTAAATGCCAATAAATACAGTAATCTCAGGAAACATGACAACATGCTGTGAACATTTACCATGAATTGATATAATTCTTAATTCTGTTATCCAAGTAAGAGTCAATCTTAGAAATGCCAGTTAATTATCAAATTTTCTCGAACTGTGATTCTAGCACTTGATACTAGCAGGACCAGATTGATAGCATGACACTACACAGCATGAGAAGTCCGTAAATAAGCTGATTTATCCCCAACAGCAGCTTGGACTATACAGGAAGCAGAAAATTCTCTTTCATAAATCTTAAAAATATGGGAAAATACACTACAAATAACCAAAAAGATAGACAAGAATAAACTAAACTTTGCTAACTGAGCCATTAGGTAAATAGGATTATGCTAAATCTGCTGGGACAAAAAAAGTAACAAATAAACAACAAACTTGTAATATCAGCATTGCAGTACCACAGAACATGATCTAGATTTCAACTACAATCACTATAGGAAGTGATTATTTATTGTCATGAGGAAGTGGAGATACATTTAAGGCTATGTCAATCAATGCATCTGCACTGACACCTGCATGAAAACACAGTACATGTCCCATACACAATTCACTTTATGGATTATTCATCAACAGTTTGGTTCCTGACTCAAGATCCAGCTGCAGAAAAGAAGCCTCCTGGGCCAAAGAGGGCACTTTATGAAGTGCTGCACACAGAATCAGGTCTGATTTATCACAGTGAGAAAATGGCAAATCATGAGCCTCAACTCTTCTGAGCTTGGCATAAAACACAGCAGTTCTATCAAGTGCAGTTCACAGCCTGGGAAGTCTGAAGTTAAGCACAGTTAAACACCTTCCCCAGTCTCTAGGATAAAGTCTTTTCCTTGATAATGTTTTGTTTTTAGACAAAGAATTTGCCTAGAGAACTGATCAAAGAAATTATCTGTTGGACAAGAAGATGAAACTGCATATCTTCTTTTCTGATATATTATTAAAAAGTACCACTGTACCACACATTTCATGTCTCTACTAAAGAATCTAACTACTCAACCAGAGATTGTTGTTGGGCTTTTTCCTCCCTTTTTAGAACAGAAATGGGTGTTAGAGGGTCTTTCCTACCTTCCTTTTTGTTAAATGTGGCTAGCTTTGAAGCAAGTATCTCTGAAATGAGGCAGATGGTATATCCTTTGAAGTACCAGCTTATTCAAAGCAGAAGCAAAAAATGAGAAACAGCTCTATTGCTGTTACTTTATTATGCAATGCCCTTTTAATCTCATAGGGATGACCACAGAGAATCAGAAGATGAAATCATGATTCCTCCTGCCACTGCTTTGCAAAAAGAGAAATAGAACTACAAGGAATGGGTTCAGGCTTCTCAATTATAGTTTGTGGAAGAAAATCCCCATTGTAATGATTCACTGTCTCACAGTGACAGAGTATGATTGCCATAATCATTTTTAAATCATCAGGAACTACACAAGTTCCTGCATTCCAGCCTAAAGAAAGATTGAACAGTAGAAGCTATTCAAAGGATCAATCTAAAGAGACCAGAATCTGTCTTCTATCATCAGGACTGGGCCAGCAATATCATATATTTGACAGGTTAGTATAACCAGATCCAAAAGAAAATAAGTGACAGGACAAGAGGAAATAGCCTCTAGTTGTACCAGGGCAGGTTTAGGTTGGATATTAGGAAAAACTTCTCAGTCAGGGTGGTCAGGCATTGGAACAGGCTGCACAGCAAAGTGGTGGAGTCAGCACCCTCAATGTGTTTAAAAGATGTGCAGATGTGGCACTTGGGGATGTGGTGACTTGGCAGTGCTGAGTCAGCAGCTGGCCTAAATCATCTCAAACTTTTCTTCCACCCAAACAGTTCCAGGTTACTGTGACTGTAAGATGCCAGTCCAAGCAAAAATGTGCACAGTGAATATCAGAATGCTTTTCAGAAAGACAAAAAAAAAGTGGGATTCTCCTAAGGACCTGTCTCTTCAGATGCTGCAATAAAAAGGAAAGACACCTGAGGAAAAATCTCTTTTGGTGACAGCAGGTTCCCATGAACCGAAAGTGGTGCCTGCTGGCAAAAAAGTGTTAGCATGGGATCCCAGCAGGGAACACTGAAAAACTTGCAGTGGCTAAAAGCTTCTGGTTTTGTAAACAAAAAGATATTTTGCCAGCCAAATGGGGTTTTGTGAGTGCTCACAGCTCTAATATAAAAAATACTCTAAAAAGAGTAAACAGTGGATACATGTAAGTACCAAACTCTTTTTTTGTCACTTAATAATTAAATTGAATCTTGTTGACTAATGAAGTTATTTAAAAACATCAGAGTAACATTCCAGCCAGCATAAGCAACTGTTTTTGCCTCGAGTGACATGTTCAGAGCAGTAGATTTTATTTCCTCAGAAAATTTATTCTGTCATTTCTGCAAGAGAGTTATTTTTAGCTGACACATGAGATAGTAAAAAATATATAAATGCAAAGCTTCAAACAAGATGAATAGTGACTCATCAGTCTGAAACTGCTCTTATAACAAAAAGAGTCAATGGAATAGGAATGGGCCAATGGTGCCTTTCCTTAGCAATAAAAAATTTCTCCAGAGTTCTCAAGTTGTATGCAAAACTGGCAAAAGTAGTGCAGTGTGTCGCCTACATGTCAGACTGGAACTGCCTGGAAGATAGGAAAATTATTTCCTAAAAAGTGTCACAGGCATCATTTGCATATCACCCAAAAATAGTCAAACCACTGAGAGTCTGAAAGAGCTCTGCTTTTTACTCACCAAAATCAGCACATGGAAAGCTACTTTTAGCTGTGCACCTGAATTAGGAAACTGGCCACTCTGTCTTCCAGTAAGGGACAGACAGCACACTGACAACAGGAGAGGGGAAAACATCATACTAATTCTATCCACATAACTCATTTCTTTACTACAGTATTTCACATATTATCATCACCTATAGTTATTTTATTATGGTGCCTTCCTGAAAAATTTGGAATGACTGATCTTCTGTCCAAGCTTTCATCAGGAAGCAACATTACAACACAAGGAAGAATTAATTACAGAAAGGATGACACTGAATTTCATTCTTGACAGTCATCTTTCTGAAAGGTGTTGGGCCATTTATCTTTGTATTTGCTGTGAGACTTAAAAAACCTACAGGGTGAATTTGTTTGGTTTTTTAAGGGACATGGAATTCACTCTTGCACTTTGTATTTTTGCATGGATGTCGACTTCTTCTTTACAAAAAATGGTGAAGTCATTGGACACAGTCAAGGACCCCTATTTCACTTTCTGGCAAAAAAAATCAATTAATTAAATAAATAAATAAATAAATATTTATATATATCCCATGACCAAAGCCAAATAATCCACCAAACAAAAAATTCTCAAGCAGAGACACTTGATTCTGGAAAAGTTACCCATCAGTTTAGTTCAGATTTAATTT
This sequence comes from Parus major, assembly GCF_001522545.3. Taxonomy (NCBI): domain Eukaryota; kingdom Metazoa; phylum Chordata; class Aves; order Passeriformes; family Paridae; genus Parus; species Parus major. Next base: position 12,735,011 of record NC_031782.1, on the reverse strand, counting down.
CAATAGCTAGCTAATTCACAGAGATTAAGTGACTAAAAGAATGTTATATGCCATAAAATCCCCTGACTGCAATGTAAGCACAAAGAGATACAATATGTTATCACAGCAATAAAGCTTGTTTTAAAGGTCGCCTTTCCCATCTGTAAGGAAAGAACTGCTCTAGTTTAAAAAGACCCAAATTATTTTAGAAACTTTTGTAATGGACATGCTTTCCTCTGTGAGTATTCCAAGTCTTTATTCTTGAGACTGAGGGTTTGGACATGTCTGGGGAGGGGTGCAAAGGATGTTTTCTTTTGGAGGAGTTTTTGTGTGAGATTATTTTCCTGTTTGATTAATTGTAGGGGTGTTTGTGGGCTTTTTTATTCCTGTGAGGTTTTGGTTTTTTGGTTGAATTGTTTGTTTGAAATTTTTGAGCAAAAGGGCTCTCCTCACATCTCTGTAAATCAGTGAACTGAATGCACAGCCATTCCTAGTATGTGATTTGCTCCAGCCCACATTCAAGTGCCTCTCAGGCCTCTGCCAGACTTTCACCTCTACTCCCATTTCTCTCTTGTACTGGGAAAGCCCAGACTGGATACCTGAGGGCTCCAGATGTGCTCCCAGGTCTCTTTGGCAGCCCTGCTGCTCACACTCCTGTGAGTACAGCCTGGCCTTTGCACAGAGGCAGAATGTTGAGTCTTACTCAATTCACTGTCCCTCAGAACACCCCCACCTGTCCTGAAAAGCTGCTTTGGGGCCTGCTGGCCCCAGCTCCTGTGTGCTGTCACCCCAGATGCATTGTCTGCTTCTGAATTTCACAAGGCTTCTTTCACACACTAAATTCCATCTTAAGGAAACAAATCTATTTGCATAACTCCACAGCCTACAATCTCAGAACCCAGTTAGTAGACTCTCAGGCTCAAAAAGCACATATTCTTAATTTTCCTCAGTTTTTCTTCACTCAATCTGCTTCTCCATTGTCAGTGATGCATTTTTTTAAGCCCTCTCTCCTTTTTCTTCTTTTACTAAAATCTTGGTAAACAGACAAAAACACCAATTCAAGTCCTTTCCATGTCTGGAGCAAATCATTGTGTATGCAATGAAGTTTCTCTAGGGTTTTCTGTTCAACAACTGTTTTAAAGAGCTACAAACTTAACTTTAAAATATTTCTAATCATTGTTGCTTCTTATATAAACACCTGATACTGAAGACATGCTTTAAGAGTATTTTACCAGCGAGGCAAAAACATTCAACTGAAAAAGTGCAGAAAGTATTTTTCAGTCCTCAACTGTTCCTCATTTAGTAACCTCAGTGGTTCTTTGAACTGATGGCATTCCCTTTAGTCAGACAAACAGAAAATAATACATTTTAAACTAACAAGCTAAAATACCTGTTGGTGAACAGTATTTATTTGTATTTGCTTCTTTGACCCCCTCCCACCCAGCAGCACTTCCATCACTCGCAGTCCTTTGCACACCAAGTGCCTGAAGAGATGAATCCATAGCCAGTGTCACACCTCTCTTACAAACAGGAAGAGAAGCAGTCTATCAGACACTCCTCCATGGCTTTATGAATCAAACATGTGTGGCTTTATGAATCAAAGCTGACACCTGAAATTGCACCTAGAATTACAGAGAAAGACAACACAGTTGTCAGGCAAATGATTTAATACATTAACTGTAGCTCTCCCCATTCGATAGGCAGGCAAGCAGTTCCAGTGTGCAGATGGAACATTAAACAGCAACTTAACCACCTGCTTGAGGATGTTTAATCTAGAGCACAGATTACTCCATCATAATCAAAAATAAGTCCTAAACCCACATTGTCTTAATAGGTAAAGCAAATATAGCCAGGTTACACCATGCTACATCTTACTGACTATTCTAAACAAGCAAAGCATTTAGCTTCAGTTAACAGCTATGTGAAACACTGGACAAAGTCAGTTAAAGTTACATACAGTTCATTTCAGACACAGAACTGCACCTTAAGAATGATCTTCAGTCTCTCTGTGCCAACTTGATTAAGCTAACAGAAGAGCAACACACTGAGATGAGATGTGCCCACTGTGAATTGCTACAGTGGGTTCTACATTGCTTTTTAGAGACAGGGTAGAAGATAAAACACCTCTGCATACAAATCATATTTAAAAGCCCCCATAAAATACTCATTGACCTTCAGCACTATACAGATACTTAGGCAAAATATCAGCAGGCCAATTATACAGTACAGTGTATCAATTGTATTAATACAGCAAGATTACAGATGACTTCAGTAAATCACTGGAAGGATGGCACTGCCTTCCTTCTCCCATATATTATTATCCACAACAATGTGATCTATTGAGACTGAAAAGTAAAAAAAATCCCTTCACCTCTTTTTCAGTGAAAATGGGCTTTGTCAAAGATGATTAACAACATGCACCTCATTTCTTATTAACAACACGTTTGTAATGTGGATTTAGGAAGTTGTGATATCTGTGACCTCCCACAGGTCATTTGTAACTGTGTCTCCTATGAGTTATGAGCTCTTGCCATCCATGGACTAACTTCAATCTGGTGACAGTAATGAGACAAATATGTATTAGCTTCATGTCTCTGAAATTGTAATGCCCCGAGTGAATCCTTGACATTTACTATTTGCAATTTCCCCTCATGTAAAATGCAGTGTAAAAAACAACTGAAATGCATGAATGTGTTGGCAAGTAATTTCAACTTCATAGCGACTCATTAAAGTTAAAACATAGTCTTTTCCAAATCACTCAACGAATGAAATTACCACATATAAAAGGGGATGCCATATCCAGTAATATCATGTTCTATGACCTAGACACCAATCTTTTGTCACTTATTCCTAGATTTGCTGGAAACACTTGAAAAACTTTTTCACTTCATGTTAATTTTGATAATTTTCCTGATCTTTTGTTGGACTTTACTGGGCCCACTTCACTTCCAGGATGACTCATTTCACTGCATTTAGTGAAATTTTCCCATGCATATGGCTGCAGGTGCTGTGTATAATAACTTAGAGATAAAAATCATGATAAATCCTCTATTAACTGAACTTTCCCCACCCCAAAGACATTGCATTTTTGTTGCATAGAAATGATGAATTGCAACACCCACTATACTATCTCAGAATTCCCTAACAGGGAGCAAAACATCTATTTACAGTGACTCTGAAAAAATCTTCACAGTTTATTGGATAAACAATCCTTATTTTAGAAATCCTTATATTTTAATATATAGTTTGAAAACCAGAACTGATATTTTGTCTGATGGACTGTAATGGATCCTGAAGAAATAACAGGTATCTTGTAAAGTATCTTTATATATAATTATGTGATGGCTTGATGCTAAAATCAAAATGGATACACATAATATATCATCAATCTACAATTACATAGGAAATTTCAGTGTCTTATTCTAGGCCACCTGTCAGTAATTATGGAGTATTTCTCAGCTCACACTAAATAATATGAAGTTGTTAATATCTGCAAACATTTCCCAATGCATTCCATTTGGTCCAGACTTTCCATTCATAATTCAGGCATAATTTTGTACCTCCCAGCAGGGAGTACAAGATCATGACTTCCTTATGTACTTCATGAAGTACAAGACCCTTTCCCCCAGTCTTCATTCTGTATGAAAAGCTACATAGCTGGGATGTTTATTGGGCAAAATCACTGTATGATGCTTTCACACTGGATAATTTTGAACATATGAAGGGTCTGTACTTTTTAGGTCAGTGCAGAGTGAATAAGGCCAGTGAATGCTACAGAAAGCCAAGTCCTTTCCTAGCCATCCCTCCTGCACACCAGTCTCTCCTTCCAGGCAATAAATACAAGCCTAGAAGGAAAGTAGTAGTCTGAAAATTATGGGCTTTTGAATTTGGAAAGATTAGTCATAGATTTCTGTACTCTGTTCTCCAAATAAACATTACAAAAGATTGTAAGATGACATAGTAAAGGCAAGTGGCTCTTAGGGCTAAAGTTAACAGGTCTGACTTAACACAGTCATCACATATCAAAGTACACACACGTCACAGAGAACAATTGATGATAAATCAGATGTCAAATCAGATGCCAAAAGAAATTAAAGGTTGAAATATGAAGAACAGTTTGACATGAATGATCTGCAATTAACAACTAAATGATGTTTGGCACACTTCTGCAGGTAGAATTTTACAAGGCACTATTACCTGACATATATGACAATTAAGGGACTATTTGAGCTCTATTTAGGATCTTCCTTAACATTTCAATCAGAATTTGAAGATTTTCTTACAGAATGCTGAGAATAATAGAGCAAGGGATGTGTTTTGTAAACAAGCCTGTAGATCTCACTACAAAAAAATGATAGAGGAGATCCCAACCAACAAATACAAACTGGAGGTTCACTGGAGTTTTCTGCAATTTTTCCCCACAGTAGAAGAATCATGCAGTTACAATCTTCAAATCTAAATTTTGTGAAATTAGCTAAAATGCAAAATCACCAACTTTCAAAAGATTTATCTGGAATTTAATATAAAAGACTCACAACTAAGTTGAGAAGTCCAACCTGTCTTGTTCACCTCCCCACAAAATGTACCTTTTCAGAATGCTTACCTTAAAAGTGGTAACTGGAAATTCTACTCAATCAAACAAGAGAAAAGGTTTTTCTCCCTAGTTAATTTGAATGACCAAATAGTGTTTACTAAAATAAATGTACACATTGTTCACTGTATTAAAGTTTGTAACATTTTGGTTCATATAGGTATTTATTAATATTTTGCAAGCAGTATTTTGATCCAGAAGTATTTAATTGCTGGAGCTTTCAAAGACAATTACTTCACAAGACTCTCCAGTTACTTTCAGTGGGTTATTTTAAAAGCTATTCTTAAATTTGTAATACAGTTTCTTCCTAGCACACAAATCAATTTAACTATGCTGCAGATGTTTCCTTTTTCACACTACCTTTTTATATTGCCCAGTAGAAGAGGTTAACTTGATACAAAATGTCTCAATAAATAGAAGAAGAAATTCCTGTTAGCTTTGATATTGATGGAGACAATTCCTGTTATCAAGGGTTTAACTATTGCTGGCCATGGTCTCCTGGCTCCCATATGGAAATAGCAGTGCCATGAACAATGATGGAACAATTATACAAAGAGGCAAGTCTATCAAAAATGAGAAGAACCATTAGGATTTGCAATTGTATAACATTTTGTGATGACATTGAAATCCCAGTCAAGGCACTGACTGCCTCTAAATGTTTCAACCACACAGGATATCAAAACAAGGTACAGGGTAGCTAAGAAAAAGCAACTTGGTAGCTACAACTAAGGTGATAATAACCAACATAACTCAACCAGGATTTTTTCATTAATGTTTTTATATAAATAAATCTCCTTGATATAATCACATATTTTGGGACAAGGAGCTAAAACATGACTTGAATATTTAAGAGAAAACTGTCATGTCATTTTTAGAAGGCAGCCTGACTCAAGGTACATAAGCCATATTAATTTCAGTATTTATTGTCTTCTAGCAGATTTTTGCAACTTTTTCTCCCTGTTATATTACTTCATCTCTAATTCTTGTATTCTTTACATTCAGTGAGAATACCCTTCCAGTAGAAAACATGGCTGTATCTTTCAAGTTTGCCTCAAATTCTTCTGCTTATTCTGCAGATGCAACAATCACAGCTTCTTGCTAGATATATTACAGCACTGTTTTAATGGGAAAAACCAAAAGATTAACATTTGGGTACTGTACAAATACCCATATAGGTTTTACTTAAGTTTATTCTTATTGAACAAAAATCCCATTTCAAGCACGAATTAAGAAAATAATAAAAGACCTGGGAAATTCTCAAAAGAAAAAAACACAGCTTTCATAATGACTAGAGTGTTCATATACATACACAAATATTATAAGTTATTATTTTCTGTAATTATTAAGAATTCTAACAGAAAAAAAAATAATCCAATGACATATTAAAAGGGATAAGTAGATATTTTCAGACTCAGAAGAAAACCTTCTATAGAGTGATAAAAGATCAAAAGCTTCTGAGTCACAGTGCCCGGTAGCTAGGTAACCACAGATCCTGGCAACTATCTTTCTTTATTTATTTGTCTGATTAACAAATAGATATCTGAGTGCCTTAATCCCCGAGACATCTCCCCACCTACCACTCCTAATTGACTGATTTGCTGCAGCCCACACTGGATATGAATCTGAGGATAAACAGTAGTAACAAATGCATTTAGAGAACGTAGAAAATATTCAATACATTACATAACCTGGGTTATGGGCTGGAAACTCATTCATTTATGATCATTTGAATACTTCAGTCAAACTAATGCTTCTTCTGATTTGATTCAGGTTGTATTTGGCTATTACTCTAAAACTAGCATTTACTTTCTCTGAAGGACACTCACATCAGATCTGAAAATTCCTATTTTCACAGCATTCTAAAATACTTATCTACTCATGCCTAGCAAATTTTATCATTTTCAATTCCCTTTAGACTTTAAATTTGGAACCCTATCAGTACTTAACACAGCTTCTCAGGTGATTCAAGCACATAAACCTGCAAAACAAAATGGTCTGCATATTGTCTCAGATGTGGAGCTTTTCAAATTTCTGGCATACCCTTTTACTAATATTCTATCAGCACTAAATGTTCATATAGAGTAAGGCTGCACTTTTCTATTTTTTCCTTTTTAATAACATTTTTCTTAAATAATTTAGTGATTTCTACCTAGAATATGTTACTGAGAAGGTCTCAGAGCATGTGTGCCTAGTCTTTTTTTAAGAGATTTTAGTTCCATCTTAAATTAGCCCTTAATTTGCTTTCATTCACTTAAGAGGAAAAAAAAACAAACAAAAACAAACACCATGTGACAGTCTTTTTTAGTAGTTTTAATTTATCTGTTTTTCATGTGAGTACAACTATTTATACAATTACATGGGCTTTTTTCCCCTATAATATGCCATAAAAAAACTCCAGCAAGAGACTGCTCTTTTTCTCCAAAGACTTGGGAACAAGAAACTATTTTACTTCAGTATGTAGTCTCCAGTGTAAAGGGCTGTTTGTCCTTGCTGCATGAAGGAAAACTGCATGAGAGAAATTTCATATATACAATATACCTTATAGGTTTTGTTAGCTTTCAGATCTCATGTATTATCGCCTATTGCCTGTAATAGTAACCTTGAGCCAATTTTACAGGGAAAGCTGGAAGCAGCTAAATTTAGGGAGGCAGTGCCCAGCCAGGTTAATGAAGTTAGGACTGAGCATTGCTCTGATTTCTTGGCCAAATTCATCACTTAGCCTAGATACAAAATGAGGCCACCAGCAATATTTTTTTTTATTCTTGTATTTAAATCAAACTTACAGATTCAATTCCAAGTTTAACAAGCTCATAATTGCCTACAAAAGGTTTGAATCTAGCCCTCCCTCTCAAAAGACCACCCCTTCCTGCCTTCATTACCATTATACACCCACTTAACGAGATCGCTTATCCATGCTTCCTTGCTTTAACTTCCATATCAATCATACTCAATTTCCCTTACCTATTAAAAATGCAATTAACATCTTAAATAACTCATATATATGTATCTGTTGCTCTGCTTTCTCCTCTGCACTTCTGTACAATTGCAGGTTTTCCCTGGTGAGTCCCAGCCCCACCTCACACCATTACTGCTTTATTCAGCATGAAGTGCTGTGTGACCCAACTTGTTCCAACTATTTCCTCATGGGTATATAACTTCATATAACACCACCCTGGTGTTATTTTGGCAATCTCAGAAACTTGCATTCAGCATGCTGATCAGCTCTTTGAACTATGAACCCATTGTCTTCAAGGTGACAATACCTCCCTGGACATCAAATCCTCAAAGTTACTCGGAGAGTACTAATCACACTTCCAGATTTTAATCCATGTTAAAGATAGTGATGTCTCTCTGACCTGTTTCTGCTCCCTCCAGTCCCTCAGTATTGGATTTCCTGTGTGGATTAACATAGATTTCTTTCCTAAGAAAGTAGCTGTAATCCTGTAAGGACTGGTTTAGCACTTGTGCACTGCCCTGGAATGTCTCCTCCTCAACTTTCTCATCTTTGATTTTTTTTTCCTGAAGGAAGAGACTGAAATCATCTGTTGAGACCATTAGGAAAAAGAAATTTTTTTTAGATTCTCCTCCAGGTTCTATGTAATCAACACACCCAGTGCAAGTCTTTAAGGCCTCTTAGTCAGAGTAATATCTATATGCTTCAGATGGACAACAAGAAGATAAAACTGGAAACAAATTCTAGGTCCAGCAACATTTGGAAACCACAGTATCAATTGTTCAAAGGCAAGATAGATTTGTATACCACTTTTCTGTGGGACATTTAGTTAGGAACTCTGAAAAACTTCTCTTTTCCCTTTTCAGAGCATTGGCAGATGAAGATTTTACCTTGTGTATTCCAGATGGGTTTGGCAGAAAGAGCAATGGACAACTTCCCTTTACTATGCCTGCTGCCATAGCAAGATAAGCTCCAGGAAAGGTGTAGTTGAGAAAACGAATCACTCAGCTTTAAAAAACCACTATGAAATATCAGAGATGCTCAGCTAAAACACAAAAAAAAACCCCAAAAGACCCAAAACAAAACCACCAAAAAAACAAAACCAAAAAAACTCAAAACATCCCAACAAAACCACCTCCACACACAGAAGACACATTCAAATGCAGTTTTTTCAAATAATTTTTCCATGGACAAAAGCCAAGTGTGGATTTTCAGGACAGTTCAGAACACTGAGTATATAATGATGTATAACCAAAGGTTATCCCTCAGGGTAAACACTAAAGTAAATTTTAGAAACAAACCAGGATTACTTTCAAACCCTTCAGACTTCAACATTGTCAAGTGATCTTATAAAAGCACTCAGAACCAGCAAATTGAGCCCCTTTGCAAAGTAAAAAAACCCAAGCCCTCATTTCAACTTCAGGAAGACCACAGTTGTTCTGCCTTGACTAATTTTTAAAACAACACCATAAAATATTCCAAATCATCATTAAATGTGGCCTTGTAAATTGCACAGAGAGACAATAGTGCTGAGGAGGAAATCTGGATGGCAATCACAGAGTGCAGGAGTAAACCTGTACACTAATTTCATTCCTATGATAAGCTTTTTACATGAGGTACTATTTCATGTGGTTTTGGTTTTTTTGTTTTCATATATTTCTATTTTTTTTCCCCTCTCATGCTTTCATTCATCAGTTCTGATGGGACTTTCTGCCACTTCTGATGTCACCATCAAACTCCACAGAGGTTTCAACAGACAAGGTGGATTCAGTGGATCCTGCAGAACTTACAAAGTAGGTCCAAAGTAGAAAAATCTAAAATAAATCCATGTGACTTTGCAACAACACCAATAAAAATTAAAAAGTGCAAAATGAGAAACTGATAGAGAGCATTTACTGCCACTCAGGTATTGAAAAGGATTAGTCATCACTTCATTTTTTAATAGTCTAAAGAAAATTCCTCCTTTCTGTGAACTGCACCTAATGTAACATTATCACTCTACCTCAGGCAACACTAGGCTTGATTTTATTATGCAGTGTTTTAGGGATCTGCTTTATTTCTGTTATACATGTTGCCCAGCTGACAGCTTACAGCTCCAACAGCCCTTGGAAAATAAGAAATCAGGAGTGTACTACAGGATGTACACTACTGCACTTTAAAGGCTAGACACAAATTTGAAAAGGGTGCTCCATGACCCAACAGATGTGGCAGAACTTTCTGCATAACTTTTCAGTCAGTTCCATTGCCTCTACTCACATCCCCATCTTGCCCTATCACAGAGCTCATTTCCCATTTCTGTTTAAAATGCTCTTTGTATTTAACAAGAAAAATCACGTTGCCTATTGCCTAGCCTAAAATGTTACCATTTCCCTTTGGCATAACTCTGCTGTATTTTACTTTTTATTTTACAAAGCAGCAATTGATTCAACTTCTCACCCTCTATTTTGTTTCTGACCATAACAGCATAGTAAAGTTAAAAAAAAAATTATGCCTCACTATAGTCTGATTGCTATTTGACATGAAGGATGGGGAGAACAAAAGAGGGCAGGTTCATCACTTTTTAAAAATTATATAATGATTATTGATGTGACAACATCCCTCTATGCTATGTTCTCTTTGCTAGTTAAACCAGCCACAAACTCCTACATAATCTTTTAAATTCATGTCAATTAGATAGTAATTAAGTAGAAGGATAGTTCAGCACTTTTAAAAGTTTCTCTGCAGATAAAATGACAAAAGTGAGTGAATCTCCATGGACAGCAGTCAGGATTTATGCCAAACCATTGTCCCTGATATGTGGTACAAATTTAGTTCATTTCTTGTGTCTTGGACCCTTGTGATTTAATATGTCAGAGGTCTCACACCCAATTATGAACATTTTCATTCCTTGATTAAATATCTCAGTTTTGCTATTTAAACCCACACAGCAGTATGTAAATGTCTTGGAAATACTTTTACTGAAAACAAAAACAAAAAGAAAACAAAACAAACCCAGCAGCCCAACAAAAAGCCAGACTCAAAATCAGAACTCAAAATCAGCACATTTCCTACTAGATTTTAAGAGAAGTTAAAAATGAATTCAATTTAAAGTAAAATACAATAAACCTCATCATAGTGTATTTAAATCTATTAAACATAGATTTCCATTTATATATTCTTGAATATTAGCAAACTACTTAGTGACTGTTATTAACTATTTGGTGACCAGTATTTTATGCCTTTTGGATTCACTGAAATAACTAATATTAGCAAGCTATCAATTGAATTTATTTTAGCACTGGCAAACAGTAGAGCTAATTAATGGCAACAATTTACTTGAGAACAGGATTTTTATGATTTGCTGGGTTATGACCTATAATTAAATGTATTTTATGTGTTTTTTCCACCAAGATAATTGATATAATGCATAAGGCTACATGCTTTAGGGCCATTTCTTTCTTAAAATGCAATTTAAAATAAAGCACACTGTCAAAGATAGAATGTGTTGGACATTTTGAGGCTCAAAATCTTTATATCAGTGTTATGTGGTTAATAAAAACAAAAGAGATAAGAGTGAGGCAATTTATTTAAAAAGGCACTGAGGAAATCACACATTTCCATAGAATCCTACATGCTTGTAATGGAACCCAAATAAGCCTAAGAACATGAAGAATAATCAACTTGCACAACAGCACTTTAAAACCCACTCATCAACTTCGTGTTTTCAGAAATACCTGAGCACACCACTTGAAAAAATTGCACCATTCCAAGGGATTTTCATTCAGTCTTAAGAAATGTTCTGTTTCCACTGAAGATGTCTTGGGAACAGACAGAAAGTCTATAGAATATTAAATCATCAAAAAAACCCCATTTAAAATGATTCAACCAGAAGGCTTAATTACATAATTGAGAGCAATAAAAAAATTAGGCCTTTTTTAAACTTGTGTGCTAACAGCATACAAAGATTTTATTTTTTTTTTTTAAAGCAGCAAAGAAAGGTCATACATTTAGTGAAGCTATCACTGTGGTAACTCTAAAATGTGTCTCAAAAATGTGTTATTCCTGCCTTTAGAATCAGTACAAACTGGTTTAGGCTCTCTTCAACATGATTTGTTTAAAATACTAGTTCATGCTCTGATAACATTCAGCAGGTAATATTTCCACTACTTTCAGGAACAACTACTGTGCTACTGAAAATAACTGCAGCTGACAGCCCAACATGTGAGACTTAACTGAACTTGAAATAAAACAGGAAATGAAAGGAAAAGTGGGACTCATGGGTTGAAAGGCAACAAAATGGATACAAATGTGAAAAACAAATATTTAGGTAGGAATGTGGCATAAAAAATGATAAACGTTTTCATTTTATGCCCATGTGCTCTTCAAAGTCTTGAAGTGCTTCAGAACAGTAAAACACTAAGCATTTACAGAATCATATCTTCTAAATTTCCATTTTCAAGTCACCCATTATTTTCTTGGGATGGACTAGGTTTTTGAAGTCAAGTTAAGATTGGTATTAACTAGCTGAAAACAGGTTTTATATAAAACACAAAGAAAAAAGCCTGACTTTAAACTGCTCACCAAAAGATTTCCTGCAGAACTGATGCAGGTGCATTAAGAACAGCAGCATGAAATTCAGAGCTGTAAAATACCATGAAGATGGATAACACCAAAATTATTTGAAGACTACATCCTGAGAGAAGAACAGCCCTCAAGTCAGAAAAAAAAAGTCAACGTTATCAGGCTTTATCATAAGCATAAAAATAGATTTAATATGAAACTAATTTCAGAAGAGCATTTATTTGCATTAGGGGAATATTGAAAAACTGATGTATCCCACATGTTAAAAAGATGTAGGCTTTTTTTCCTGAAACCTCTTCATTTGAGGTAAAAGGACACAAAGTGGTGCACCAGCTTCAGTGGGTGAAGGGTCCTTGTAACTTATCCTTGTCCTGTGAGCAGCACTGCAGTGTTCACACTGGAGCAGAGGTGAGCACTGCCCTGGGCTGGGTTCACCTGATCCAGAAGCGCTGCTGAAAGACAAATTGCCAAGGGTGGTTTGGAGTGAGCAAATTGCCAAGGGTGGTTTGGAGTGAGCCA
>NC_031782.1:12681049-12722349 GCF_001522545.3 Parus major | reverse complement strand
CAAATTGCCAAGGGTGGTTTGGAGTGAGCCACCACATGCAGACAGAACCTGAGAAGTGTTCTTGGCTCCTGGAGCCCAGCAACAACTGAAGCTGCACCCTCCCAAACACATAAATCCTTGCTTTCTGGCAGGAAGAGAGAACACCCATGAACATAAGGGACAAATGCAAATTCAATCTTGCCTCAGTGGAATCCAGCTGCAAAGACAAAAGAGAAGGGACATTCTCATGAATGTCCATGCAGAAGATCCAGGCACAGACAAATCACCAGCAATCAGCAACATCCATCCATAACAACCTACTTGCCTTTTGATCACATAAACCACTTATCTTCTCACTTATTAATAGTTTTTCCTGATGGATAATTAACTGCCAACTGACTGAGTTCAGCAAAGGCTTTGTTTGGGTTTTCATTCTTTGGTTGTTTTGGTCTCCCCTCCTTCCCCAAAGACAGAAGTCAATATTACCAGTTAATACTATTGCCCCTGTGGATACAACACCACAGCATTGTCCACTCAATTTCTAACAATGCCTTGAATTTATTACAGAGATTTTGACTAATAAAACCATTATTTTATAGTGGGAAAGTGTCCATAGCATTTAAAATGAAACCAGCAAATTACCTGAGTTACTGTAGACTGTATAAAACTCTCAAACTCATCTTGATTTAAATTTTGAAACAAAATAAAAATATACAAAAAAACCCCCATATAAACACATTCTACGCTAATTATTTCTTGAGGAAAATAATTAACAGATGAGTTGTCAGAGGGTACTGCAATACTCTTTACATGTAAATTCTCTTTATACATCAAACCACTCATCACCTCACTGAAAAAGAAATATTTGTTACACTTACTGCAAAAATTTTTGTCATGAGGACCCTGATAATAAGTTAAGTGATAATTTTTTCTATAAGCAACGCATAAATAAAATTATATTTTAACATGTAGCTATCACATCTTTTTTTTTTCATTATGCTGGATGAACTAAATGAATGCTTTTATTTTGACACAGAACCTCTTCATCCTCTCTCAGCTTTCTTCTCACTTGTGAAGACATCTTAGCCCCCTCTGTCAACTTGAAAGCTCTTACTGTCACCAGGCGGAAAGAAAACACCTCGCTGTGCACGAGGACTGTCGCCAATGGATTTGGCTGTCAAGCACTGAAAAGTACTGTCAGTCAGTGTCAGAGGACTAACAAAGCAATTATCAAAAACCCACATTCGTGGAGCTGAATACATGCAGATTTAAATGAGACTCAGAGAAATCTAGCTAGAAATCTCTCTCCAGACTAAAAAGGTGTGATTTTCATGCAGGTTCCTGTAAGATGTGTTTTCTTTATTATCCCCTACATGAACAAAAGAACCCACAAAACCCCTGTTCATTATTTAAGATGGGGTAAGTACTTGAAATGCTGTTTCATGGGAAATCCTTTGAAACCAACAATGAAAAACACCATTTTCCTATTGCCAGCTATATGGGCTAGAAAAGTTATCACTTTGAAAGCTGGTCATGGGAAAAACATCTGGTCTAAAGAAGCCAAATGCATGGAGGATGGTGAATTTAGAAAAGTTAGAATTGTGTATGAAACAAACTCCAGACAGACAAGCAGTTGTGTCAAATGCAAGATCAGACCACTAAAACCACACAGAGAATTGCAGCTACTGAGATTACAGTATTTTGTTGCTCAAGTGTTTCTAAGGAAGAGCATAAAACTAACAAAGAAAAGCAGAGAGCTGGAAAAAAGCAACTGAACAACATTGACATTCATCTGCTCTAAGGAGCAGCAAAGGACAATCCCTTCACATGTGTGATGGTACAAATTCTCAGCCTACCAGCTTTGCCAACATGACATATTCTTATGACATACTTTAGATTAAATAATCATTTCATACTCCAAAATACCTTTCTTAACTGGTCTCTCTGCACACTTTAAAACCTGCCTAAACAAATTGACTCACAGAGAGGAGGTTACTTTCTGACAGGTAAGTCAGGTTAAAGGAAGTTCTTAGCCTAAAAAACCAAACTTCTCCTTTATTTCATAATTCACTAAAAAGAACAAATAAACCTTTCACAGCTTTAACATTTTTAGTTTTGATGAAGCTCTAAAAAAGCCTGGAAGTATTTGCACAACTATGAATAGTTCACACTTTTTAGATCTGCACTTATTTAATGTTGCAAGGTAGAAATGGCAGAAGGGATGATTTTCTGGATGCTGGGAGGATAACTGCTCTGCTGAGTTCATGAAGATAACTCATGTACTACAGTCATCCTTTTAAAAGCACATTTTTCTTTCCTTGCTTGTATTTCCCTGTATCCTATCCTACACATTGATTCCTTAGACTTTTTGAAATGCATTTAGGATTGTCTGCTCCCACTTTCTTATCACTAATGCACTGGAGACTCTTGTTATCATTTTTGGATTGTTTGGAAGTCATCAGATATGTATCCAATACGTTTAAGAGAAATTTTTAAAGCTTAAGTTGCTGCCAGGTGCTCAGTAAAGTTTTAAAATTTCACAGATTCCACCATGACACATCAGGCTTTCACATGAACCTTGAATGTAGTAGTGCATCATGACAGGAAAACAGGTCCAGAGCCTGGACACTGTGCAGTCTTAGTCATGCCAAACCCTAAAATAGGAGAAACACACTGGTGGAAAAAGTGGTGTAAAATGTATTGTATGATTTTGATAAATGAGACATTGCACTATCATTGGAATGACTACAAATCACCAGTCTGCAGATACATTTAGGTGAGCAGTCTGTAGGATTTATGAGAAAAACCTAAAAAAAGATACAAAAATAGCTTCAATTTTTTTTTCCTTTTCCTGTACTTAAAAAAACCCCACTAGTCTGTGAAAATTAACTGCCTTTTAAGATATATATAATTGCATTTTTAGACTCAGAATTATATATAAAAGATCCAATCTCTGTGTTCTGCCTCTTGTAAGTTATGCTATGTTTGCAACATTTACTGGCTGAAGGGTTGCAGGAGAGAAGGCTGTGAACTTATGACATCTTCCAAAATAGTGTTTTCTTTATTGTCCATATCTTTTTTTCTTTAACTCACTTTTCACTTGCTGGGTTCTAAGTTAGAGTGGTTCAGCTTCAGGAAAAAACACCTCGTGGACACTTCTGTCCAATGTCTCACATATTGGTACAGGCACTAAGAACAGCAGAAGTGGTCAGAAAAAGCAGAGGGAAACTCAATTGGGGAAAAGTTAATTTAAAAAAAAACAAACCAACAAAACAAACAAAAAAAAACCCAACAAAAAATCCCATCCAACCAAAAAAACCACCAACCAAAAAAAATAAATACAAACAAAAACCCCAAACCAAAAAATCAAGAAGAAAGCTTTTAGCTGAACTCAGTTTGCAAGCCAACACAATCCAGAACTGGACACATACACTGCTTTTCCAGAGCTTTGCTGAAATCCTGGCCAAGATGGGGTTTGCCCAGCTTGTGTAATTTCCCAGCAGGCTGCATTTAAAAGTTATGTCACCCTCCAAGTCGTCTCTGGTGACAAATGTTTCCATAAATGCTAACAGACTTCAGTGCTGCCTCTTGTTTTGCCTGTGTGTGCAAGGAGAAAACGTTCAGGTCATGAAAGTGATTGCTCAGGGCTCTCTTGCAGGCAGAGGGACAGCAGTGGCAAGCAAAGCAGAACAACTGTGTTTCAAAAGGGAATCCAAAAATTAAGTCTTCTACAGATGTTTTATTCCATGAAAGCGATTAGAGGAAAAAATGGTTACAACCATACACATTCAGATTTGTCTTTTTCTTGAGTATGAAGGCCATTTACACACTGGGGGTTGAATTATTACACTCAAAAGAATCACTTCATTATTTTAGTTTAATATTTCAGGAATGTAATTTTAAAAAAAAAAAATTAAAAATTGCTTTGCATTTTAACAGCCATAATTATATTTGGCAAAAGGTCCACAGGAAAGGTGTGTGCCCTTTTTAAGAAAAGCAATTACTCTGCTCTGGGTTAAATCATTTCACCTGCTGTGAAATATTCAAAATCTCTTTTGCTGTTGAACACAGGTAGTTGCTTAATAGAAGGGTCATGCAGGCATTCATAAAACACTACTTGCAAAACAGTCAAAAGTCTGCCAATAGTAGGTGCATTCAAAAAAACTTTTTGTATAATTTTAATTGCCAGTAGACTTGCAAATCTTTTGTAGTGATAAAAGTTGAGGGACATTCAGAGCTGGGAGAAAGTTCTGCAAAACCAATTTGTCTTACAGGTCTTTAAAGAAATCATTCGTGCTATTGTTAACAGACTGATGAAAAAACCTCCAAGCACACAGCTCTACCAGATGTAAATATACCTCCTTTATGATTAGTGATACCACTGCTGCAGCACACACCTCATTTCTCTGCCTGTACCAGAAAATGTGTGATTGCAGAGCACTCTCCATGGTTTTCCCTCACACAGATTTGCATCTCAGACCTGCCTTTCAAGGAAACTGCAAATTACAGAAACCTGCACTCAAACACACAAATTCCTCTGCCTGGGTGAATTCCCTGTTTGACACTGCATAGATGGGAAATGTTTAGCCCTGATCTGCCTGCAAGCAAACACATCTCAGGAGCAGGTCCAACATCTAGGACAGTGACCTAACACTTGGCAAAACAAAAAGGTGTCCAAGTGGGTCCATTTCAGCCAGTTGAGCCAGAAAGATGAGAAATGCAAGCCTGAGGCTGAGAGGGCTTGAGCAGTGGAGATTCTGGCTGGGGCAGGGGACCACAGGCAGAGTCAAAAAATGGGGCACAGACTCAGCTCTGGCTGAGAAACCTCACCAATAATCAGCTAAAGCTTGACAAAAGGGGTTTAGGAGTAACAAAGACAAGACTAAAAAAGAATATTTAACATATGTAACAGCAACTGAAACAACACACGGGGATGGACAGTAAAAGATACAATTCCATCACCTTCATGCACAGTTTGGATCTGTCACTTGCTGTACCCAGCACGTTTTAAGTGCTAGGTCTGACACCTATTTCATCAGTTTAGGTAAGTGAGAGCTCAGTGTGCAGCAGGGATTCAATGAGCAGTTTGTTTGATGCAGCTACTCTGAAGATCTGGGCTTGTTCACAGATCCTTCAGCTCTGGCTAAATGACATTGCTGCAGCTTTCACTAACACAGCACAGCTCTCTTGCTGCCTGGAAATGTTCTTATTTACTACAATAAACACAAATTCTTCCTTGTTACAAAACACCAGCTTGTCACACAGCAAAATTATACTTGTAGAACTGTTAGTAGAACTTACAATATTTATATTTTATCATCATGATAATGAAAATCATTGCTTAATTATATAATTAAATCAAAATCAGGAAGTGCTTGAAGAAAGTAGCACGATACACCAACTGGTTCATTTCATTCATTTAGTTCAGTCACTTAAAGACTGAACTAAAATGAATCGATAGGAGCTATTTTAACTCCTCTGCTGAGTAATTAGCTAGTTTGCACCAAAAAAAAGTGTAAAAGTTACTATTACATTAGCTTGGATAGCTGAAACTACTGTTTAGTCTTAAAAACAATTTCAGAGAAAAAAGACATAGGATCTAATAAGGCATTTCAAAGCCTTTTTAGGCAGCTTCACAGCCTTTTCATTAAGTCAAATGTTTTCTGTGTGTTTTAACCCAAGTGAATACACATTTGTCTACAGGAATGCGTATTTTTCCATCCTGGTAATAATAGAGGAAAAATGATAATTTATGCTTTGTTATTTGTATATAATAAACACACACATTTACCCAACAAAAGGAATCCAATCACCATATTTCACATTCAAAAGTGTGGCCTCATTTGGGTGCAAGGGGGCATCCCTCCTACAAATGGCAGGTTATCATAAAGACAGTAGCAGCAGTGGATACAGCTGCATTTACATCCCACTAAACTCTGCAGGAAAACACTGTTATCACCAAGGAAAGATAGCAGCACTGAGCAGGCCATCACCTTAACAAAAGCAACAAAGAGGAAAAATCAACACAGTTTTGGAGAGTGAACAACTGCATGATGAACACATTACAGCTACAGAGAGAGCTTTAATAAGAGCCTTGTGGTGGCATTTATTTATTTAACAGGCATGAAATAAACTTTTTTGGTTTTCAGAAACTTTCCAAAGTTGTTATTTTATTTTTCATTTCTGAAAGCACCTATGGGTACTCCTTCTCTCAGGGGAAAAAAATAATTAGGGATATTGAAACCAATAGAAGAATAAAAAAAAAAATAATCCCAAACTTAATTTACAGAGGCTCTGAAAAGGGACAATCTGCAGTAGCACTGAGCTGGTGTTCACTATAATTAATCTAAGTGACAGATATTAAAATTAATGTTAAATTGGTCTGGTCCTGTTTAAAAAGACTGTATCCCCAGTGTTAGAAGATATGCAGGATTTACTCCATGAGGTCACATGATGTTACTTCTAGCTCAAAAGTCTACAGCTAAAGGCATTGACATGAACCAGAAGAGAAAGAATTATAAAATTTTACAAAATAATTATCATCTAACACTATCTGATTCACAATTTAAAAAATTAAATAGCTATATATCCTGAAAAATCAAAACAGAATAAATTTCAAGTTTTATTTCCTGAAAGTCTGTGTTCTTCTTTCTCTGTATCTGTTTCAAGCAAGGGACTAAAATACCAACATAAATAATTTCCACATCTTTATCTGACAGCATATTCTTCTCCAGGTCATACGTCTCTAGAATTGGAGGGTTTTTTGCAAGTACTGAAATGAAAATGGCAGACATTTACCACTATAACCATTAATTGTCCCTCCCCATTCATATGTAATCTGTCCTGAATGGGTAATTAATTCCCACTTCTGGAATTTATATGTATGAACCAGCAAAAAAACAAATGCAAGAGGTACCTGGCAAGTGAAAACAGACCTTCTGTGTCCAGTGGGATTGGTCTACACTGTAAATCCATTCAGTGAAAGAGATGATTTCCAGAGGCTTTTAGGAAAATCTGCCTGAAATGAAGGAAAATACAAAGTATTCCAGAGAGATCCTTCCTTTTTTTTGTTCATATTAGAAACAAAAGGTTGTATTAGATAACAGCATTTCCAACCAAGGGTATGAACCACAAAGACAGAGAGATGCTGTGCATCCAGGCGACCCACAAAGTAAATCCTTCCTCAAAAGTATGGCCAAAAACCCATCAAAGATGGGGAAAATAACTTGAAAGTTGTGACAGAACGTGCTCCAGCTATCCCAAATGCTATGCCTTTGGGATCTACCTGCAAAAGGTTTGGATTAAAGCAGCTGATAGGATAACCCACCTAAAGAACAACCAAAAAATAAAATCAAACAAAGAAAAAACCAACAAAAACCCTCACACAAAACACCAAACAAACAAAACCCAGCAACTGGAGAGGCAGCAAATTTGATCTAAGGATTATGAGGTATTTGCTTGTGTAATACCTCTTTTAGTTTCAATCCAGAGAAGGGAGGCACAGCTGGGCAGATGATTAGCTTCCTCAATCATCTCTGCCCCAAAATGCATAATAAAAGAAAAAAATAAAATAAATGGGAAGAAGCCAGGGGTGATGAAGCAACAAAGAACATCCAGACACTAGCAGATATTGACATCAGAGGAGTAACACCATTCATGACAAATTTCTGGGTATCAGTTTCTCAATTGCTACCAGCAGCCATGCTGAGCACTTGAAAACTTTCAGTCTTTCTGAAGCAGATAAATAATACACAATAAAACACATTCCAATTTCAAACATCTAAGCAAAAAACACCCTAGGAGCAAAAATGTCCATTAGACAATCTCAATGACACCGATTTGGCAAAAATTCAATTAAAGAGAAAAGCTGTTAGCAGAGGATGGCTTGCGCTCACCAATTAACATGATTTTTGACAGTGTTACAGGATGATAATCAGTCTAATGGCTTTTATGGATTTCAGTCTTCCAGACTGGCTTAAAATAATAATTCTGCCTTTAATTACAAGGGTCTGCAAGAGTCTTGTTACACAGACATGCAGAACAACACTCCAATTCTCATTCAGAGTTGTAGAATGGGTAATGTGGACAAATATTCCATAAGCAACACAGAAAACTCACATCACATCCATGTGCTACCTTGAGTTTCAAGAGCTGCTCAGGGTAACTACATTAATTACAGAGTCTCCTTCATGAGTGTTATCAAAACACCTCAGTTTTTTTACTCATTTCAAACACTTGAGCTACTCTACATTTTAGTTTCAGAATCTGCAATTCATTCAGCTCTCAGTATTTCATTTGGCATTTTTCTCACTTGATGAGTATCAGAATCCCTTTCCCTTGGTTTTCTCCTCAGCTGCCTGGCACCTGACAAACAGTTTGGTGGCTTTCAGCACAGTCTTCATAAACAGTTGCAAACTGGGCACAGATATTACCCCATCAGATTTTACAGATGTCATCTGCTAATGGCTAAATTTATCAAGGATGTACTCTACAGTAGTTTCAGGAATAAAATCCTGTTGATTTACTCCATCACTTACCAGCATTTCTCCCAGCACCAGACACTGCCTGAAGGAGTGTTTTCTGCAGCTTCTGCAGTATCACAGTTCCTGCAGTAAGCAGCAATTCACTGTTTGGGGTATGCAGAGCTCAGAGAGAAGAACTGGAACCGCCCATTCACTTTCTCTGCTAATTGTCCCCAGTCTGAGCTCTTTAGCACTTTCTATGGACCCTGCCACTTGTGACAACATCTCTGGTAAGAATACTTGGTATTTATTATATTTATTGTATTTATGTAGAGAAAGAGAAGTACAGCTCAATCAGATTTTATGCCCAGGGGATATTGTAGCAGCTGCACAGGTATAATTGCTTGTCAATGACAGGGCACAAGCAGGAGGCCAAGCAAGTGCAGATTCAAGCATATTCTTTACACTATTCCTTCCTATTACAAGGTGTGTCTGACAGGTGTTGGGAGTGTGAAAAGACAGTGAACATCAGATAATGAAACACCCATAAAGCATCAGGAGGTGAATGTGCCTACCTACATAGACAGCAAAAGAGAATCCTCACCACAGAAACACGAAAAAACCCACACAAGCCCTAAATGCCCCAGGAAACAAGATGGAAAACAAAGTACACCACAACAATCTCCATTAACTACAGCAGTCACAGGACTGTGTACAACCCAAAACTCTCAGTTTGCAGTCATGTATTTTTTGTGCCTTAATGGACAGGAGTAGCCAATTATGACAGTGAGAAATTGCTTCATCCACAGGCTGGACTGAGAGAACCTCTTCTGAAGATCAGTGTTTTCAGGTGCAATAAGGATCAATGTCCCTTTACAATATGACCAAGAACTTCAAATACTCTGCAAGTCTTTCTAAAACAAGCCAGGCACCAAAACTCCCACCTGATAGCATGATCTGAATATGACACAAAGCTCATTTACAATATAGTTCACCCAGATCCAAGCACAGCACTGGTTTCAACACAAATGACTTATTTACATTTTAGGAGTTATCCATCAATTATTTTACACGGTGACTTCAGTCAGGTAATTTTCCTGCACTGGTAGGAATTAAGAAATGCAAACTATGAGGTAACTTCTGGCAATCTTGGTGGAAACAGTCTTGTTTAGTTTTCTTAGGCTACAAATCCAAATTACTTCTGTCTTGATGAGCAATATTCCTGAAAATTGTTTGCAAGTAAAAAGCAAAAAAAAGTAGCAATTTTAACCACTCACTTCTACTCTGATATTTCAGCCAGAAGCACCTGTTCCCTTCAGGGAAGAGAACAGTCAGTAAAACAGGACAACCACTAATATTATCCATGCTTTTATCCCTCTGTGACCAGCTGACTGGAAACACCAATGTCATTCAAAGACTTCGATCCTGTTTTAGGGGAGAGAAAAATTAACTTCTCAAGCATGTACATTTTCTGTAAGTGCAATATAATTTGAGCAGAAAATAACTAATGTTATTGCATTTGTGATAATTTGTGATAACCCACTTTTAGCAAAATAAAATCTTAAAAGCAGCAAAACAATAAGTGGTTATTAATTACAATTTTGGCCTTATGTTTAGAACTTAATAAACAAAAATCCCTGAACTCTAATTGACATCAAATCCATATAACTCCAATCTACGTCTCTTACCAGGCTTCTCTTTTCATTTGAAGTACTAACTTCACACCTGATAGGAAAACAAACAAACCAACCATACAACAACAACAGTTTTGCTCAATTTAGAGCTTTTTTCACGTTGTGGGGTGAGACTAAAATGTCCAAAAAAACCCAACTTATTTACTGGGTATTAGAAATACACATTTTGAAAAATGTACCAGCATTGACTTCTTTTGATGTTTTTAACTCTGGCTTTGCCTTATAGAATATATCTCACACTTAAGAAGAGACAGTCTCAGTCATAGAAGTGCTATATTTTATTCACAGATTTGGTATTTGTGGAACTGGGATAACGTATTACCAAGTCCCAGACTCCATTTTTCTCCATTTTTCTCCATTTTTGTCCCTTTTTCTCCGTTTTTCAGAGGTCATGGAAAAGACAAAAACATTTTATCAAGAAATGGTGAAGTGAAGCAGAAAAGTAAAAACAAAACTCAGACTGTGCACTTATAATAATTTTTTAATCTTAAATATCTGTTTAGGTTTTTTTGTTTAATTGCATTTGACTGCCCTGTGGCAGCAAGAATAGAAATTATTACTAGGAGAAAAGACAGAGGCAGGAAGGTAATGAGAAAGCCTCTGTAAACTGACATTTTTGGATCAGACCAAATTAGCAGAAATCTGTCCATTTGTCTGTTTTCCCACTCTGACTAAAATGAGTTCTGGAAAAAGACCACACCTCAATACACCTGAATTATGGATCTGCCAGGAGACAGATCTCAAGTTTCCCTTTCTTAGTGACACAAGAAATGTTCTGAAAAAAGAGATCATCAGAAGTGAAACTACATGCAAAGCTGGATATACTACAGCACAATCATTAAATTTATGTCACAGATTGATGAGAGAAGTGAACAGGAAACTCACTTGAGCTTTATAGAAGTGTAGCATAGGCAAATACCTACAGGGGATTAAAAACAAAACCAATCCACAACAGAACAGGGACAGCAAAAAATGACAAGCAGCAAACTCAGATGACTTAAATGTGTCTTTGATAAACTAGGAATATTAGGGCCCTTCACCTTTTTCTGTCTCCCCATCACCACATAAGTCATCTTTGGGCAAATGATTTTAATATTCAGTTTTCACCTGATAGATCTTTTTGCTTGTACAATCCATTTTGGAAGCATAACTTGTTTTCTTTGCTAAGATTTCATTTCCTCCCATCTCAGAACTTGATGAAATCTATTTTTTAGTTCCTCATCTCCCAGTGAAAGCTGACAACAAGCATCAGACAAAATGTAGCTGTCCCATATGAGGTAATTCATTTCTGTCAAAGATTAGACATTTTTTTTCCTTTAACATGAGATGACTGATACTGTTCTGCAAGATCCAAAGGGACAATTTAACCACTTAAGTGCCAAGGGATCCTGAGGATTGCCTTTTCTCCTCAAAGCACACAGTCCAATGGTAAAAGCAGATGGAAGTTTCTAGAAGGTCTGGTAATTTTATTCCTTTTGATTTGAGGCTTTGCCTCATTAAATTTAGGCCTAATCAAGTATTTTTCACTTGATAAGTTCTGCAAAACAGCAATATTTTGAAATTACGTATTTGAACACTTCTAACTTGTTCAAACTTATTTTCTCCTCTATACAGCACAGGGAGAAAACCTGAGTTATGTTAAACTCACTTATGACTATTCACAACCTTAATGGTAACAAGTTTTTTTTAATTGAAATGCAGCTCTCATCTGACTTCCCATCTATGTTAAATCATAATCATCCATCAAAACTCAGGGAAACCCAGACCCAACTCCCTAACAGGGAAAGAGGGGAGAGAAAAAAAAATGAGGTACAACCCCACTGTATCACAGGCAGGTCGGTCCCGCTCAGCTCCGGTGCTTCTCCCTTCCCTGGGGACTGGGGACACACAGAAATCTGGGATCTGTGGGACCAGGGCTGCTGGCAGTGGCCTGACTCAGCTGCTGCAGTTTAGGGATGCTCCAAAGAAAAGCAAACAGCAGATGAAGAAACAGAAACAACCCAGCCCACCCCTCTCTTAAATGGCTAAAGGCCTTCGGGGCTCTTTGGCAAAGGTCTGGCAAGGAAATTTGCTGGATCAAGCTACAGCCACAAGCTCAGCATATAATTTAATTTCTGACACTTAATTGAAGCTTTTCCAGAGAGATAGATGAAATAAATAGAGAATAAAACGTTTTGGTGCTGGCATCTGATGTTTTCCTCAAGAAATAGCTCTTGATGCCAAAAATACTCGGGAATCAGCGTTTGAAAGGTTAATTAGATTCTCCATAAGCATTTCAATTACAGGAATGAGAAATTAGCCTATTTAATACATATTTAATATGTACCCCGACACATCCTATTTGTTTCAGATTTTCTGTGCCACAAGATTTTTCTTTTGCAGTGTTATTCATCACAACATCCTCTGACAATGTCATGTTTATAACTTCAATCACCTCTGGAGGCCAAGGGCTACTCTAATCAAGATCTTTAGTTACAGTTGTTTACCTCTTCCATCAGCAACACGAAACCAGCTCTATTCACAGCACCACAGCAGCCCAGAAGTGAACTGAGAGCTGTGTTTCCCACACCAAACCCTAAATCTGAATTCTGCACAATGAAGCTGTACTTGAAGACCCAAGATACCCTCTGAGTAGCCATGAATTATACACAGAGCTGCCCAAGCTTGTTAACTGCACAGGAGTAGTCATGCAGAAATTCTGGTACCTAGTGCACCCTCTGGATTTCATTCTAGTTTCAAATTACATGGAACCAGATGTAGTTAAATAAGCATTTGTGAGATGAGCACAGTTTCATGTTTTGAAAGAACAGTTTTCTTTCTGGAAATGTGGCTTTATCAAGTTCAGAATATTTTGCAAGAATATACTAATTGTTTCTTACTCTTATTTAAAAAGTGTAACTAACAATCTTTCAGCAAGCTAAAAATATTTAGTTTGATTTTCACTTATTCAATTTCAGTTAAACTCCTAAAACCAAAAAATATTAGGAGTAGTTAGAGTGCTTTAACAAGTTATACTTCAAGTCAAATAAACAAGCCTGAAACATTAAAAATTTGTGACAGATGAATAAAAGAGAACAGAAATAATTTTGAGAATAAATGGTGATACTGTGTCACTGAACAGTCTGTGCTAGGGTTTGAGGTTTGTTTTTTTTTTCCTATATCCATAAGATTAATTTATAATTTTGCCCCTGAACTCAATAAGGGAAGAAATCCAGACAATGTCAACCGTTCCATGGGGAATAACGTGGGAGAAAAACTGATTTGTACCATGCCTGGTACAATATCTGTGTTCTCACTTTGTGTCTTCTGGGGTGGGTTTTTTATGTATATGTAATTCTGAAAACATTTGATTAACACAGAATGAATTTCCCTCAGACTGTTTTAAATTAAATCCGAACAATTTGCCAGTAGTGAGCAGACTGACAGTGTCTGTGTGTTCCAGGGATCTATAGCAGTGAGCCTAAATTAGTACTCATTCACAGAAGCAGTCAGAGTCCTCGAGCTTTCAGTAGAAGCAGGATTAGATCTCTGCTAACAGAATCCAAGGAAATGTTTAAAAATAAAAAATAAAAGCTGCTACTTTTGCAGCATCTTTATTTTTCAAAAGTGATCAGAAGCAGACATAATTTTTTTTTATGATGAATATAAAATTTTTGCCTCCCCATAACCAGGAATTAAGTCCACCTAAATATAGTCTTAATGAATGGACAAACAACAGGCTCAGTAAGTTCCTCAGCAGGCACACAGAAGGTGCTCAAATAAGAGCCTCAAAGATCTGCTGCAACACCCAAGGTTCTACTAGTTGACCATTTATAAATGATCAAAATACTTCTCAGAAACTACAGTCTTTGAAAAGGAAATAATAGTTTTTATCTTAAATTTTACCTTTACACAGGTTTGGAAAGTTTTGTTTTCTCTCTTGAAATATGTCATAATTGTAAATCAATCTAAAACTTCTCTGTTCTCTTTGCTTCCCCATCTCGTGGAGTTAATCCTAATCAAAGCCACCAGTCCCATCCCTCTGGGCATTAAAAGGAAATGTTTCTTAGTTTTCAGGATTTGTAACTTCAATTATTTTTGCAATTATTTGCTAAATTTAATTTCTGATCTTGTTCTATAATCCCAGTTACAATTTATGATCAATTATTTGATGCAACTTGAAAACAACAAATCTTAAATTGTGCCTCATGCAAGATTCTGATTTATGAGTGCTGTAAGCATCATCTATTGGTAGAATTAGCTCAGAAAAAAAACCAGCAAATCTTCCCTTGGGATTTAAATCACTTGGCAATTTTTGTACAATTTAATTAGGAAAATTAGCAAGGGAATACTTTGGAGTACAGCAATATTTTGCAAGTTTTCAGTTTTTTACCAGCAATGCTTCCCCCTCTAGTCCCGAATGACAGATCTGATTAAGTTGTTGAGAGGAACAGTGGATCATCTTTTATGGGACCAAAATGAAGTTGCAGTTGCTTCACAGTTTTCAGATTGCAGAAGGCACGTAAAATGCATAAAGGTCATTCAAATTAAACAAATATTAACTACTTAATTAGACTGGATTTGATGGAGGAGGGTTGTGTGTGCACCCATTCCAGCTGAAGTTGCAGTAAAGCTGATTTTTAGTTCTATGTTCTTTTCTGGTCATTTTGCAATCTAAGCATATCAAATATTTTGATTCAATTTTGGCTCCTGTAGGAGATTTGAGAAATCACTTAACCACTCAGAGGGGTAGTGGCTCACATCCAAACAGGTTTGAGAATAAGAAAATCTTGTTGCACAATGAGGTGCCTTTGTTTCTTGGCTTACTCTCCTTGTCCTAAAGGAGACCTTTAAGGTGAATTTTGAGCGAGCAGCAGAGCTGATAGAAACAACAATCAGGAGTCAATGATACGAGGTGCAAGAGGCACAGGGCTTTTGAGGCCAAATCTGTGTTAGAACCTCTCATTCACAAAGAGCTTGACTGCAATTGCCACCTGCAAAAAAGCAATTTGGAAAAGACATTGCAAAGATAAGGTTAATGGAATTTTCCTAAAAGCAACTCCTAAGGGAATCTCTGTTAAAAGAACCACTTTCCACTTTGGATCTTGGTTTATTTCAGTTATCAGTCTTACAAATTAAGGCAAGCTTCTGACAATATAAAGTATATAAATAATATGCAGTCCTCCTTGAACTCTTACAAATTAGCCAGCAGTGAGATTCAAGTGAAAGACCTCAAAATAGCATCATCCAAACGGGCAGAATTTTCCTTCCCACAAGGAAAATCAAAAGTGAATAGCAACAGACTATTTACAATAAAGTCAGAACAGAAGCTCTGTTGACTTTCCCACTTTATTCAACTTGAGAACTCAGTCTGATAAGGGAGGTACCAGCAGAAAAGCCATAGAGACCACAGAGCTAAAAATAACTGCACAAAAGTAAGAAATAGTATGGAAACTAATGCAACTACAGTGAAATAGTTAGATATTAATATATTTGAAGGCAAACTAAGAAACAACAAATTACCCAAGTCACTCAGATGCTCATAGATAAGAAATTTTCTGATTTTTTTTTTTCCTTTTGTCCTTTTATTTTATTACAGGGCTTACAGAATACTTTTGCTAAGGGGAAAACCAAAAATACTTTAAACAAATAATTTTTAAAAAAAAACCCTCCATGGAGAAGTGTGATGAAATTACTTTATTCTCTTGAAGAGAATGCTCAAGGGAGATGAAATTTTCTAATTTTCAGACCTAAAATAGAAAACAGGATGTAGTAGATGTGATTTAAGTTAGAGACAGCTGTGTTGAAGTTGTACAGTAGGAAATGCAACGGTTTTACAGAAAGAATAAATTTAGACTTGTGGACTGAGGGTAAAAGCTTTTTGTACCAAGCAGCACTTTTTGTTTCTGATCCAAATAACAGAACACAAGCCACTGATTCTGAAGTGCTCTCATAATCACATAGTACTGTGAGTATTTCAGCCCTCACATCAGAATCAGTCTGCAGACCTTAGTGACAATCCTTGTTTTTAGCTCTACATTAAATGGGTTCATTTGCACAAAAACAAGGCACTCATAATTCACCTGCAAGTCAGACACAAACCACAAAGCTGCTTTTCAATCATACCACTGACAGGCTATTGTGCATTTTGTTCCCATCAGTTTGTAAAGAAACAGTTTTGCCTTTGAGATATTCCTTCAAACTATTTTCATACAGGAGCATTCCTGCATTGTTGGGGAAATATTAGAGGAGCACTGCTGTGTCATTTCATCCTTGGCCTGAATGGGGTCAGTACCTGGCTGGCACCAATGTATGGAAAATGTGTTAAGTCTGACAGCCACTGGAGTTTTGGCAAGTCTCCCTCTTGGGAGCAAAGAAAGTGTGAAAGGAAAGTGTATGAAAGGAAATAATCCTAAAAGTTTTGCTCATGATGGCTGTCCATGCTACTAAACTCCTATTTTACACAGTTTCTGCTATAGGATTGGATCCTGTTTAAAGGGTATGATGTAGAAGGATATGGGTAAGCCCAGCTCTAAACACCTTGTCCCTCCCTCTATATTTCATGTGTCTGCAGCCTCACACAGAGCGTTATAGAATAGATTAGACCCTGAAAAACAATGCTCCTGTTTCTATATATTGGAGGACTCTGATCTATTAATTTAGCAGTATAAGATACAATCAATGACCCAAAGGTTTCTGTCATTCCTGTGACAGCCTGCCTTTCCTCTAAGTTATTGAGCAGGAAGACAAAAAATATTATTTATCCATAATTCTATCTGTATTGATATGTGAAATATATAAAGATATCCCAATTCAGACTGCACTTTGAATTTAAAGTTGTATGTGCTGTTTGGCAACAAGGGAAACAGAATTTTTTCCTGGGCTGCCTGTGGTGGTTTTTTAGAACTTGAAGGAAAGCTCCATATGAACAGAACTGTAATGTTAGCCAACCTGCCAATCAAGACACTAATCCTCCACACATCTCTTCAGTCAGGAGACAGATACCTGGAAGCTGGTATGCAGGAGATAAAGGGGAAAGTTGGACAGGAACCAGAAAATGTTCAAAATAAAAATTAGATACGTGTGTCCAGATATATTTTCCTTTAAAAAAAATCTAATATGAATGATACTAAAGAATTTTGACCTCCACAGATTAAATAGAGCTGTATGCACATGCTCATGGCTGTTGGTTGCTTCCAAGTACCCCCTGGAACAGTATTTTGTCTTTATTGTAATTCCAGACAAAGGCAAAGTGTTCTTGAAAGTGGAAATAACTGCATTGGTTAATTTTGAGTCACATCAATAACTGTGGATGGCATATTTAACTATTTAAATAAATAGGCAGTGTTTTTATATTCAAGTCTTCATATCTGGACACAACAAAAACATGGTGACAAAATGTAACAAAAATGTATTATAATATCCACAACTCACAGGTCATTGAATATTAAACATTGTGTTCTTTTACCCACTGAAAAAGAAATAATCGTAAGGATCTGTAACTGTGCTGTCCACTTCTACTCTTTTCTGACACATTAGGTTGAAGCAGATAAATTGGAATAATCTAATCAAATATTTCCTTTTCTGATGTTCTCTTCAGATATTGTAAATAATTCTTCAGATAATTGTAAATGTCATTTCTACCCACAATTCTTGACCTGTAGCATATACCCCAGCCATGCATAACAGTAATTTGACACTCCAAGTTTAGCTGATTTGACCACACATGTAAGTTACAAGAACTGTTTGTGCTCAGTGATACACTGGTTATATTCTTTGAGATGAGGCTCATCTTAAAACTCTGCGTGAAGTTATGAATGAGAATTTTGGGTTTTGTGAATATTCTTGCAATACTTAAAATTGGCTGGCTCCCTAAGTGTTCCTGCCAGTAAAGTAATTTGCTGGAATACTGTTGGAAAGCAAATACAGAAGGGGTGTGAATACAGTCAAAGAGAATTCATTTGCAAATCAAATGGATGGTGGAAGAGGAGTTGCATTCAATGAATTCAACAAAGACACTGTCACAATAAATACAAGAACATTTGGCAAGGATAACCTTTGCAAGACTTGCTATCTGTGTTCTGCAAAGGTATCCATATGTGTGAAGTTCCTATCTCCATGCAGGATTCTGTCTACTCCAACAGATGCAGAACTGGCCTATCGAACAGCTTGCAGAGCCAGATCACTAGACTAGCATTAACATTTAAAGCTGGAACTGAAACAGCTTTTCTGAAGTCATTGTATAAATAACTAGCCCTTGTATATAGGAGGAAGAGAAGTTACGTAATGATTTATTCCTATTTCATCTTTTATTTAAAAAAAACTAAACTAAGTACTACCATTATTATCATGACAGTGTGGGGAACAAATAAAAAAAAAACCCAAAACAGTGAATTGTACTTTAGTAAGAACTAGGTACAGGATATTCATATGTCCACTCTCCTATTCAGGAGAGCACAGAAAGATAGTCATCAGCATTAAAAAACTAAACAAAACAAAACCAAACCCAGAAAACTATTATTTTCTCCTAAGGTCCATGAAGAAATTGAAAACCAGCTGTGCTGACCTCATATCTCACAGCAGTAGTCAAGTCCACTCCCCCAGTTATGGTCACTTGCCTCAGGGAAAATTCCTTCTCCACAGATCCCATCCTGGCTCCCTGTCAGTGGCTGCTCACAGCTGACCCATCCTGAGCATCTTCTGGTGTTGTGCAAAAGAAAACTGGATTCAGTGAACTCACATTTCTGCCAAGGGCTGCCAAACTGTTTACCCTGGCAGCACAATACAGCAGCAGGGCAAGGAGCTTCCTCCTTATTCTGGCCTGTCCTACACAGGTATTGGTACCCTGACAGGTGATCTTAGGAGTCACCAAAACAATAAATGTCCATTTCTGTTCTCTGGGCTTCTATAAGTGAAACCAGCAATGAAAGAATACAGCCACGTTTCTCAAATCTTATCCATATCCTTCCTGGCTATACTGTCATTGGCTAAACATGACAACTTGAGTTGTGATTTGACTTGTGATTTGACAATTTTGAGATTGCACTTTTAAAATAAATATAATTACACTCACTTTCAGTAGGAAAGTTTAAAAATAGAAGAACTTAAATTTGAAATCAAGCAAAACCATCCATTGAAATGTTTGTCCTGGCTATCATTTCTAATATTTTGATTTCATTAGATTTCAAATTGAAAACGTTTTGAAACCGTAAATTTTTTTTTAGGTCTGTTAATTTCTAATAGAAATTAATATAGTTAGTATCTGTAGAGACACGGGAAAAACAAATTCATTGCAAAGCTTGCCTGATACGTTTATATTTAAATAAAGAAAAGTATGTTCAAGTTAGGCAATGACACTTGTGTGGGGTCCAGCTTCCAGCTGAGTTCTAGAAGATAGTGTAGTCCATACTCCCTTTTTCAGTGAGACTGCCCAAAGGAGGATTATGGTACACTTGGTCAGTACTGAGTTTGAACCAGGTTCCAGAGATGAAAGCACATGAACTAATCTGTTGAGCTATGAAGTTCACTGCTGTGCTGGTTTATAAAAATCCTATTAGCAGTGTGACTGAGGGGTCAAAAGATAAGATAGCAGACAGCTGGAAATGATGGATCAGACAAATATTTTAGACAAGAAAGGTATTTCTTAGACATGTTGTACTTAACCATGTATTATACAACCAGGAAGTACTGGTGACTAAAGGGTAACAGATTCTTCTATTGCTTCAGAATTTTAAAGTTTTAAAGTGCTTCTGTGCCATCTACTAGGCAATCTCATGTCACAATGACTTACCATTCACTTTGGCTTCAGCAAGACATTAGGTAAGAATGCATTTAGCATACATAATTAGCAAATTTGACGAATAAAATTCCATACATTTTGTACCTTTTACTTCTTAAAACCTCTTATGTTGTCTATTGTCTGCTGTCATGAAAGCTTCTCAGTATTTTCATTATTTCCCTGCTGTAGGCAAATGGCCTGACTCAAAGTCCACTGAAAAACCAAGAGAGAATCCCAGTTAAACCACCAAGCTTGTATTGCCTCAGAATTCAATGTGCCTGGAACTCAATTTCTAAAAGAATAACATCAGCAGACTTTGAAATATCAGACATCACAAACCCAGAAAAGTCTTGTTTCATGTATCATCCCACTGCTAAGGAATTTATGGTTCTTTCACCCAAGGCAGGTGCTGGGGACCTGTACTCAGCTGGCACTTACAGTCAGCACAGATTTGGGTCTGATCTACATCAGAACTCTGAAAGAATAAATAGCACTTACCCCTTTTGATCAATCCTGGAAAAAAATCTTTAAAATTCTGAAAAATTGATTAATTGTTCAAAAAGTTCTACTAAACATGGTGGTGTTTTAATACTTCAATCTATTGAATTCTTTATTTTTACAGAAAACAAAATTGAAGGTAACTCAGATGATGCTGAATTTCAAAACAGACACAAATCAATACCTGAAACTTCCAATTTAAGAGTAAAACTACAGAAGTCATAACTGAAGTTGGCTAGATAAGGAGCGAAATAACTTGAGTAAGTAAAATTATTCTTACTTTATGTGAATGGGAAAAACCACTGAATTCCTGTAAAACCAAGGCTCTAACGTTGTCTGGGCTTTGACTTCCAAAAAATTGGAAACACAGAAGGTCCCCAGTGTGCTTTTTAAATGGAATGCTAAGAATAAGCAGTGAAACTACAAAGCATGGAAGAAGAAATAATTAAAAAGAATAGGTCAGAAAGCATTGCAGAAAAACTAAATGAACGAAGTCTTAATGAACTAGATTTTGCAAAGGAAATAAAGTAATGAAAAATAAAAGGAGTTGTTTTTTTTTTTTTTCATTTATAAAGGAAAAAAAAGAAGGAATGGAGTAGTTAGAAAGCCCAGCAGAGGTAACGATAATCTTGGTATGCTTAAATGCAGAATAATTAAGAACATATAAAAACAGAAGCAGAGGGAGCCACCTAAATAATTGAAATCAGTCCCCTTAGATCA
Source organism: Parus major (assembly GCF_001522545.3). Lineage (NCBI taxonomy): Eukaryota > Metazoa > Chordata > Aves > Passeriformes > Paridae > Parus > Parus major. The sequence continues at coordinate 12,701,239 of NC_031782.1, read as the reverse complement.
CAGTAAAGACAAACACTAAATACTTAGTCCATCATGTTGCACAGACCATACCCTTTGTAGACAGTAATGCTTTTGCAGCTCCATACCTTTCCTCATACCTTATAACAAAGTTCAAGTCAAGTTAATAAACTAACAGCTGAAATAAGTATATGGCATAGTAGGAAAAAACTAAAAAGGCAAGAGAATCCCTGAAGTATTACAGAACTGGGCAAAATCCCAGATAATCATAGAAAATGTAGTACGCATCTAGATAGGGAGAAAATATTGCTCCCATTCCAATCTCTATGTGTTTTTATCTGTCTGACCCGGCAAAACTTTCCTACCTGATTTCAAATATCTAAATCAATATAACTGGAGATTTGAGTTTTACACACACCTACCAGAAACTAGATAATGCACCTGGATGTAAGAGGAGCACTGACATTCTGCCAGCACAGCACTGCTGGAGATATGCTTAAATACAAGAGCTGGGAAGCTGATAGAAAGCTGCTAAAAAGGGAAACATGTGCATTGGATATTGAGGATGGACAGAACGAGGTCCTAAAAGACAGATCTTGGCTGACCTACACAGAGGAGTAAAAAATGAGTGTGCTCATTTATATCGATTTTTCAGATTCAGAAGTATTACCAGTAATAATGCAACTGGTGGTGCCCATCCTGTCAGCCTGCTGTAGTCCCAGTGCCACATAGAGGAGCTGATCCTGTCAGGAAAATCCACAAATGCCAGAGGTTTAGGTCCAAAAAGGAGACAGGAGAGTTCTTCAGTTTTATTTGGATAAGGGAGAATCCACCAGGGCACACACCTGAGGGTTTTCTCTCTCGGGGTTTTGGAGGGCTCAGCCTCCTTTTACCCCAAACTCCCGGTCCCATGCTGCCCTCTGCCTTTCCCCATTGCTGAGGCACTGGGAAGGTTCAGCCTTCCCAAACCTCCTGCCCCATATTCCAGCCCTGAACCCACAGTTTTACCCCAAAGTTCACAAGCTGAGCCTTGTGCAGACCTTGCCTGTTTCAGGAGCCAAGCTGTCTGGACCCAGTAACAAAGCTGCTGCCCAAAGGCAGTAGAGACATTCAGACCCATCCCAAAGGTGGTTGAACCCACACCTTCACCCATGGGATTGTTTCTGAGGACATAAGCACACCTCTTTCCTCTCAATGCCCTGCCTGCCTCCAGGAGCAGCTGCAGCGCTCGCCCGGCCTGCTCGGTGGTGGGCCCTGCTGGGACCAGGCCCAGTTCGGCCACAATAAAACCACAGGGAGCTCTGTGCTTCCAAATGCTCAGGGGTTCAGCACAAACCTTTGATGTGTTACTATAAACACTACATCAATGTGGAGTAAAACACCCCTCTCCTCATCCCATGTGTTTTATACTGGGAAATGATACAATATTTTTCCCCCCAAGAGGCTATGGGCACCTCAGCTGAGTCATGCTTCGTGTTATATCCAAGATGCACCCACTGCTTCAAGATGTGATAATCCTAGAGACGGGGACACAAGATAGTTCACACCAATTTGTCCAGAGACCAAACTTACTGCACTGTGCAAAAGGAAAAAATACTAAAAAAAAAGTGTAAGGTGCGTTCTGATTTTTTTTTTAAATTGAAATACAAGTGAGGAAAGTTTAATAGTGAATAATTTCATATTTTTTTTGTTAATTCTAAGGACTTTGGCTGGAGTTTAGGATTTATGAGTTGAAATTTAATAGCAATTAGTCCAGTGCAAGATGAATAAAACCTTCCCATGAGTGACACACAAGAAAGACTGCTGTGACTTCAAGATAAACCAAGTAGGAAGAAATAACATCTTATTTGGATTTCAGGATTTAGTCCTGTAGAACTCTTTTGTTGAAATATTTTATTATTTCTATTTGAAACGGTAAAAAAGAAATAAACCAAAACCACCCCTCAAACAACCCCAAAACTTCACAGTTTGACCAACTATAGAGGCAGTTACCTCACAAATTCCTATTTGAGGAACTACTGACAACACATAACCAGTTTAGAGTCATTAAATGTTTTGGGTTAGAAGAAGCTTTAAAGCTCATCTTGTTCCACCCCTGTCATGGGCAGGGACACCTTCCACTATCCCAGGTTGCTCCAAACCCCCTCCAACATGGCCCTAAACATTTCCAGGGATCCAGGGGCAACCACAGCTTCTCAACACAAATGGTTTTAGTGTCTCAGCACCCTCATCATAAAAAAAATTCTCCTCCTACCCAATCTAAATCTAATGTATACTTTTGAACATTAGATAATTAGAGATTGTTCCATAATGTAATATTCTTTTTCTTATGTGACCTGCTAAGAGTTTTACTACAAGATATAGCAATAAAAATTAGGATTTTCAGTGTCAGATTTTATATACTTCCACATATTTCCTTTGACTAATAATAGTATCAAAGCAAACTTGACTTGTTTCAGTGCCCATAGAGATTGAAAAGCTCAGATTAACTCTGCATACTCCAAGAACAATTTCATTATTTTTATTTGCAAGAGGTGACAAACCATGCTATTGATGCTGGAATCACTGAAGGATTGCACTCAGGAAATTAGGTTTTTTCCCACCCCAGACAAAAACATTGTTTTCTCAAACAATTAATTTAATAACCCGCCTTAAATTGCTTTTAAGGAATTGTAGTGTTACAGTGCACTTAGAGTCACTTGCCTGGAAAATGATTTCTATCTTTTAATAATTTCTCTCTTTTAATGCATATTTTGCCACCAAAGGTGGAGTAACACTTAGGCCTTGCTATAAAAGACTCAATATTATTTTGTGTGAGAAGCTCTGAGTGTTACATCAACCCCTCCAGAAATACCAGGATTTCCCACTCCTAATGCACACTTATTTCCTTACACTGTCACATATCCTTAGAAATGTCTGTAGAAACATCTGATGTGTATCACTAAATATTTTTCAGTGCAAAGATGTTCTTGCCATTTTTGTTTCATTCTCTGAAGCTGTCCTATGTTTCATCTCCCCCTCTCAACTCTTATGGCTTAAAAGAAATGATACAAACCTGGGTTCTTACTTAAGAAAAGTAATACATGTCCCATCTTTCCCTTCAAGCTGAGAATGCACCAGGGACAATTTGATGCTGGTTCCAAACAAAAGCAGACAAATTAGCATTAAAGAAGTACTGTATCTCAGTCCTAATTTCCTCATTGGCTGTGACTACCTTAATTTGGACAAAGGCATTTCTATTTCTCAGTATTCTGGAATACTTGTTTGGGAAACCGTCTTTGTTGGTAAAATCCTGAAATGTTGTGATATGAAACTGCAATGCTTTTTCCTCATTAAATTACAAATTTCAGTGAGAATAAAGGTCTAAATAGCACGTCAAGTTCATGTGATGGAAAGTACAGCCAGCAGATTTTCTGTAAAGTTGTAGATGTGATTCTTCATGGATTAATTCAATTTACACTGCACTTTAAAGTAGGAGTGGTACAAAAGTTTTCTGTTACCTCACAATAAATTGCTGTAAATCAGTATCAACTCTGCTCCTTACAAAGCATTGTTGTGCTCTAGGAACTGGAAACTGCACTTCATGTCAGCACAGACAGAAAGACAATTATAAAAGAGCTCCTTTCCCCAAAATAGTCACCAGTTAGGATCTGTAAGCCTGAGAGAGACACCTTCAAAACCACAGGAAAAACAACTTACTGGTCAGGGAAATGATCAAATGTTAGCAATATGAAAGCATAGAAAAAAATAGAAACAGTTGTAGCTACTCCTTTTTTTAGTACAAATGCCTAAGATATAGAGGACCAAAGTCAAATTATTAGTTTTGCCTAATATCTCCCATATGTGTTCCTCATATCATGTACAAGACTGTTTCACATGGGCTATAAGTTTATGCACATTCTGAAGAATATATATAAAAATATGTGCACATTCTGACACATGTACATACACAGATCTTCTCCCTCCACTTTCATCTCCTTTCATCCTTTCTCCCTCATCACAGATGCACACACACCTCTGCTGAAATGAAATAATTCTCACTGCTTGAGTTGGCTACAGTCTTAAGTTCAAACTACTGATTTTTTTTTTCTTCCATGTTCACATCTATATTTTTTCTCTACAGGGTTTAAAGCTTGAGAAGCATGAAAGATAGAGTGAAAATAAATTTGAATTCTATATTACCAAAAAAAAAAAAAGTGAATATCAAAAGATTCTTTCACAGCTGTGTGACTGCTGGCATTTGTAAAGAGTCAAAGAATTCTGGAATATAAAAAGGCAGAAACACAGTTGGTTTTTCAATCAAGTGTATGGAGAAAAAGCAAAAGAAAAAATCTATAGGAACAGCAAGAAGGTCTAGGGGTGGGTGACAGGTAAAACCTATTTCCTTAATTTAAATAGTCATTTCTAGAATCACTTGAGCAGGAGGATGATATGAAAGATTGACATATTCAGTTCTACTCTTTAAACTGTAGTTTGCATTTTACCAGCAATATAAGGAAGAAGATGAAAGATGTCTTTCCTTATTCCTTATTTAATTGAAGTGTCTATTTAGAATGACATTTAATAAAAGATACAATTTTTGTGTAGTTATTATTTGCATTACCAGAGCATCTAAAGACTTCTAGTGATAAACCAGAACCTTGCTGTGCTAGTGATTCAGGTATTGAGAAATGACTGTGTGACTCTGAGCATGTTCCATATTCTGCAATGCTAATGGGAGGAACGAGACAGGACTACTTCTTTAATCCCCCCAGTAAATTCCTGTCTGCTCTTCAAAAACTGTAGTGAAAAAAAGATCATCCATTGCTAGAAAGTTTCTGGCTCAGGAGGAACAGCACACAAAGAGTCAGTGAGTTGGTATTGCTTAGTTTGCCCTACCAGGAACCCAATAATGGCTTGGGAATAAATGCCAAAATTAATAATGAACTAAACTATAGAAAAAAACCCCATTAATACTGAAGTTTTTTAAGACTTTTTATATATTACAGGCACTGTTGGAGGAAGCGCTGTTCATTCGAAGTTTGCCAGAAACCTGATAGAACTGTTTACTTATTATTACTATATTTCAGTTCATTGGATATCACAATTTTTAAATGAATTACTGATTTTTTCTAATCTCTCCTATTTGTTGGGTCTTAAAGTGCCAAATATACAAAGCCTGACAACTATGCACTCAGTTTTATTTTGTGGGGAAAAAATGGATGCACGTGGTTCAGATCTTTTGATTTTGTCTTTAGATTTGCTTCAGTCTCTTCTCCCAAAGTGTTTCTGAAGCAGAAGAATATTGGTGACTCACAAAAATGTCTTTTTATTTTCTTGTGTACGTGTCATATAAAAATGTATCACATGGAAAGAGCATAGTTGCTAAAATATAAAGTTAAATGTCAATTGGAAGAGAGCATTTGATCTGCATCTTCTGTGGACAGTTTGCCCTTTGGATAAGCAGCTATTGTAATTATGAAAAACTGGAGAATGCTTTACATGGACCTTGTTTTTTCTACATATATGTTATATATATATATATATATGATATATATAATGTTTTCCATCTAAATGAGCTGGTTTAGTCCCTAAAACTGAACTATGGGGAAACAGTGTCAGAGGAGGGTGAGCTCACCTACGGTGAAAGTGTCATTTAATGTATATATAATATACATCCTCAAATATAAATCCTCAGTTTTATAAATAGTCTATTCCAAATATTAGATAAGTGTAATTACAACAGTTGGGTTTTGGAAAAGATTTTAAGGAATTTTAATCAAAACTACATCAATTGCAGTAGTGAAGAAATTAAATATTTACATGTGTGTCTGTTTATCATTATAATGGAAACATCCTGCCCATCACTTGGGAATCCAGCAATGCCACCTTAAACTGGCATGGCCAGGAATGAGGGTACCCATGTGCACTGCCACAGGTTTTGTTTTACTTGCCCTGAGTTCTGTGTAGCACAGCTTGACAAGATGCAAAACCCAAAGTTAACTAGGCAATCTACAGTAAATAAATACATATCTCTAATGAGCGGAAAAGCAAAAGGTCAGAGGCTGAGCTTTTGACAGCATCCTAAGGAACATGTCCAGCTGCTGGAATCTCAACCCTTGACATCACACAGTCAACTGATTTTGAATACTAGAAATAATACTTGAAAAAAAAATTGTAGGTGCTTTTCATATGAAAAATAAAATAGGATCACAAAAAAAAAAAAAAGGAAGTCTTTGCAACACACCTTCAGAATTGTTTTTTATTTTCTCTTTTATATTCTATTCGGCTTTTATCAAAGTGGCTATATCAAACTAAGCTCCTCTCAGAGGGCACATCATTTGAAGCCAGTAATGCCAGAAGAGAAGCTGCCTTTTCAGAAATGCTTGCATTTTAGCTTACTGCCTTTTTCCCCTTGACCAGTTGTAAGTGGTAAACTCTTCAAACTTCTGTTCAGCTCCAGAAAAAAAAAAATAGTAATTTGTTTGCAAAGATCTTAAAAATATATTAAACCACTCTGATACTGCCATCAATGTGTTCTCCTTGGTAAGCCTTTAGAAGATCACTAAAACACTGCCAAAATTCACATGGTGTTAGCTTCTCTCCCTTACATAGTATCAGCTCAGGGCAGAAAATGTAAAACTGATTTATTCTCCCATTCCCATATGAACTATACTCTCAAGTGGGTAGCTGGGTGCCCTGTCAATTAAATACCCAAACATCATGTTCCACACAGCAATAGTTATCTCAAGCTCAATATCCCTTTTTGTGGGTTTTGATAAAAAAAACCAATCAATTTTAAACAGATCAGAAATGAAAAATGTATGGTTGAATAAACCAAGCAGTCACATCACTTCATAACTACATACAAACATAAATACAAATTAATCCTGAAGATTCATTTTGTCCACAGGAAGAAAAAGCAACTCCCAGACAGTGCCCATGGGTGATTGTGTGCTGAGTGAGCAGGCAGTGAGGGCTGCCTTCAGTGGCTCTGCTCTGAGTGTTTATTACCCTGTCAGCACTGCTGGGCTCAGCCTGATCCTGCAGCCCCTGCAAGCCCTGCCCTGCCAGCAAGAGAAGCTCAAACATTGGTAGCTCAGACTCCTGAATGCCTCCTAGATAATGGACAGGCTGTCCAGGGAATGCTCCTGGGTTTTATATTATGTACTAATCATATTTACTCACGCTTGAGAGCAGCTGCAAGTAAAACAAATATTGCTTTAACAGCAGGTTTTAAAGAGAAAATAAGTAGACCAAGGAGAATATTTATCTGTGTGCTTCAATGTTAGCTGTGTTTTATGACACAGCATTTCTATGGTAAAAGTACAGTGATACTGTTAAAGCTTTTTTTATTCCCATTTAATCCACACTAAATTACATTTGTAACAAGCAGCAGTATTTTTATCCCCACAAGGTTGGTGGACAGGCCTAGTAATTGTGTTATTCTAATTCTGAGTAACTGATCTTTAGTACTATCCCTTTAACTAAGGGATACATTTCATACAACTCCAGAAACAGCAATGCACTTACAACAGCAGATGAATTAGCCCTCTGCAATTTTTCCTATTGTCATTTTGCTTCTATTGGTTAGAAACCATCTAACAAAAAATTTATTACAAGGCATAAAATATGAGCAGATTGCCCATCTAGCAACTGTTTATGTAACTTGTGAAATATTTATACTGAAGTCTTATCATTCTTCATTTTCACATATTTTGATTTTGTTCTTTTACTATTACAGAAAAAAAACAAAGAACATGTCATGCTGTAAATTCAGATTTCTTTCTTCTTTCTTTAAAATTTAGAGCCTTCTGACACTTTCAGGAAACTAGAATGTCAGTTAGACATAATCAGTAATTCATTTAAAGTAATTGCCTTTAAAATTGTCTTAGGTTTCTGTTATGTCTTGCAGTTAAACATGAACTGTAAATACCCTTAATATGGTGTTTCAAACAGATTCAAGCTAACTGCTTTGCAAACTCTGGCTGCTGCTCTGCTGCATCAAAGGATCATGAAACCTGCCATTAAAATGCAACCATCTCTTGGTGAAACAGGGGGGAAATCAACAACAGGTACAACACAAAAAGGAAGAATATACCTTAAAACTTCAGGGGAGATTTCTGTAGGCAGTGTGGCCTTAAAGACAGGTTCAGAATAAAATCAGTCTGACAAAACACCTAATAGGAAAATGATTGTTTGGGGCTACATGCCAAGAGGCCCTGAGGCAGGACCTTCAGGGAGCAGTGGACATGCAAGGCTAAAAGGGTTGTTAGGTTGTTGTGTTTTGCTGCTTTGTTGATTATGTCTCAATGGATCCAACAGAAAGAGCCTTGTGCAGCTGTAGCTTTGTGTGGACAGAGAGAACTGCTTATAGATGAGTATTTTGTTTAAATTTCTGAAAAATTAATAGGAAAGAATCTTTGAAATGGTTGCTAACCGTCCCTTGGGGTCTGACAAAGCCTCTTTGAGTGTGATGGTGGTCAGAAGTATAAACAAGTGTCATAAAACTTAAAATTTCACCTTTTTCTTACCAAATGAATAATTTCAAAACAAATTTCCTGAATTTAGGGGACAAGGCATATTTACAACCCTTTCAGTCACATGCAACTAAGTTGCCACTTGTATTTAAGCAATTATTGAGGTACTTAATTACTTTAAATCAAATACAAATCTCTTTACGAAGAATAGTACTGAATGTCAAACAAAACTGAACTGCACAACTTCAATGATTAGTCCTCCAGTGACTGACATCTGAACATTTTAATTGCATAAATATTCCTCTATATCTAGTAACACTTCTTAATACGTGAAGTTTGGAATGGTGTGACTAATGCTGCCATTAGCTAGATTGAGGATTCCTGATTATTTGGCCTGTACACAAATTGCTTCGCAGTTCAGTTGCAATGTTAATGCAGCTCGTGATCATTGAAATGCACAAGAGCAGCAAAATGCAAACGCAGACATTTGTTTTCCAGCCAATCTGATATAAGTGTAATTCATATCACTGTAATGAGGTCTGCTTACTTCCTGTCTTTTTTGAAGTCTCTACACCTTCTCAAGGGCAAAATTGTTTTCTAAATAGAGTCTGCCTGAATTCAGTCTCTTCTGTTGAAGTACTCCATCAGAGAGAACTAAAATAGCTCCTATTTACACATAGACCTCGTCCTCATAATATTTGCATGTTGTCTGTAAGCCTGTAGTCTTCTAAATCTAGAAACAGCTCACAAAGTCACACACTAATTTCTTAAGCATCAAGAAGTTGCTTAAAGTCAGAAAAAAAAAATAAAATGCAATTACAAGCCAAGAATAAAAAATTAAGGTACAGTACATGTGATGGAATAACAGATTTGGTTACTATTTCAGTTTACCTAGCCACATCTGCATTAATAGCAAGAGGAATCTGGAGCAATGAGCATCTGGAATGTTTGCTGGTTAAAAATTAAACAAACATCAAAAAACTCAGCCTCCTTCCAAACCCCAAGCAAATCCCCAAGCAAACACCAAGCATCTCATCTTGTCAAAACAGGAGTGTTAAACTCATTAAATAAAAACAATGAAAAGGAGCAAAAAGAATTTCTGGTATTCTGAGTCTCATATTGATAATGTTATCCATTCTAACATTTTACTGACAAATGTTACTTGAGCTCATTGGTGGTTAACCACTGACATTTGGGCACCCCTTCTAAGGAAAGTGTTTAGAAACTGGGTGTGCAGCTGAATTAAATTGAACAGCAGAATATTTTCTTTAATATGCTGTAGCATATCAAATCTGTCTGCTGGCTCTCTTCTGTCAGGAAATAGGTAACATGTGTGTGCATATAGGCACTTGGTGATGACTCACAAAATTTTGGCTTTTTCAGGAAACTATTTCTTACAAATCCTTCATTTTCACGTTTGTTTTCACTCCATATTTACCAGATGCCACAATTTCACTTTTTTTCCATACATCACAAAACAGATTCAGTACTGTTCTTTTCTGTAATCCTAAAACAGACTTAAGGATGACAGGTAGAAAAATAATTTAAGTAATCCTTTCATTACCTACCTTCTTGTCACCTTAGAAAGTGGTAGAGGAATGCTCTGCCTCAGCTAAACAAGCCTTTGGAAATCTTTGATCCCTGTTTCTGATATATTGGTTTAATTGGTTCTATTTTGATCAAGCTAAATTAAGTCTCCTGCTCTTGAAGTAGAGTAACACTGAGACAGCTGCCTTAATTTCACTTTTGCTGTCTTGGGGCAACAGAAAAGCCTATATAATCCATCCAGGAAACACTGACTCACTTGTGATAGCAGGTGTAACTGAAAACACAAAAAAACTCCTTCCCACCAAGAATTTGCACTCATTCAACATGTGCTGGATGTACATGTGCAGGGATAGACAAGAAAAACTATGCTGTGCTTAGCACCTCCCCCCCTCCCCAGGTATATACTAAATGTTCACTGTAACTATATACTAAATATACCCTATATATTAAATGTGAATGTGGCATTTCACATTTAACATTAAACTTGAAATGTAAATGCAATATACAGCATTATTAAGCAACCTCCCTTCTTACAGTGGCAAGTTATACTCATGGAAATTCCCCAGTCTGACCTAACATGCTCCAACTCCCAGTCAAACATATCCATTTCTCCAGGAATCATCACAAACAATGCTTTTTTATTTTCTCTTTTTTTCAGAAGGGTCTTGCTTTGACCAGCATTTTCTCTGCATATTAAACATTCATTCTATCATAATGACTATTAATGAAAGGACCAGAAAAGAAGAAGAGACTTTGTTATCTTCTCACCACCAATTTCCTTAACAGAATCAGCAGGAAATAGATCAAAGGCTGACATACCCAGCAGAAAGTGTCCATTTCCTGACCTTCCCTTTTGCCTCGTTTGCAGAATTTGGGAAGCATTTACTTATCTTCTTTCCCCTTGTCTCCTCTTGCTCTCTGCATCCCAGGCATTTCTGATCTCCAGAGAGCAGGGTGCTCCTCCATCCATCCAGGTCTTGTCTTTTGACCCCCTGCAGCAAAAACCTCCTTATTACCACTCTGTGCTCTAAGGACTTATTTACCACCATGTGCAATTGGTCCAGAATACTTTCAGATCTACTCCACAGTAGTATAAATAATTTCACAGCACAGAGGCAAACCTGGGCTTTGCCCTAGGAGCACAACCCATCTCAAAGCCTTCTGCAGATCCACACACATAAGTGAGGGGTTTTGGATTTAGGAGTGTATGAAGCTTCCTCTTAACTGAAATTGCCCTGTCAAGAACAGGAACTGCATAGGATGAATTTTAACATATGAAGACTATATATATATATATATATATATATATATATATATATATATATATTTTAATGGAAGATCATTTAATCCCTGTTAAATCCTAAAACAACTAACAAGGATAATATTAGCTAAAGCAACCACAAAGGAATGGAGAAAGAATAAGGTTCTATAGTCTATTCACTTGCTTTAAGGTAGACTACTACAAGTAGGAGGAAGAACATTTCCAGGAAGATGGGTTTAGTTTGACAGTATATAAATAGCCCAAGCTGAGGATATAAAAATTGCTCTGCCTCTTCTAACACCAAGCAGGGCAGTAACTGGAACTGAGCTGACTATGGAACTGGAATATTTTGCAGCTTAGATTTCTTCAATAAGGCTAAGCCAGCTCAAAAGATTTCACTGTTGCTCTAACACACAAGCCTTTGATGTTTCCTCATCTTTACATCATAGAAGGAGCTCAAAGGGTTAATTAAAATTTAATGATATCGGCAGTACTTTGAAAAAGTTATGAACTTGGGTGAGATCAATCACTTTCTTGGACTGTCTGACTTCAAAGCAAACATTATGCAAAGGAAAAAAATTCTCTCATTCTGCATTGAATTCATAAGCAAGGATTTCCTCATTAGCGGTCTGTGCATGGAGGAGATTCCAAGTTCAAACTAGAAAAGGTGAGGTGCCAAAAAAATGGTTAATCAGAATTTCATGCCTTTGATGCCAGTCACATGAATGAATGCATCACTGCAAACCAGGGAACACTTGAACAGTCCCAAAATAGGAAGTCAGGGATTAAGGCATGAGCAATTTTTTTTCCAAATTCACAACTTGTTTGCAGAGATTTAGCTAAAACCTCATTAGCTTGTTTATTCACTCTTAGTGACATTCAGCAAAATGTCAACTGAAATAACAAAAGTAACGTTTTAAAAAATGTACACATCTCTAGTCTGCATTTGTATTTATATTTGTTTGCTATCTACATTTTATTTGAGCTGACAGCTTTCACTTTCTGCAGTCTTATTCTGACCTGAAGGTATTACTGTATTTTCTAAGACAAATACACTTCAGATGACAAAATTATGAAAATCCTCTATCAGAGATCCGAGTTTACCAGTGACTAGTTTGATTTATCAGGAAGATGAAGAAAATTTTATTTTAATGCACTCATGTGTTGTACTCAGAAAAGGCTGTGTAGGGAGCCTGATTCAGCTCCAACCTTGTGCCTTCCTCTAATTCCAACACAAACCCACTGTGCAAAGGTGGAAATATGCTCTGTGATATTTCTCCTCCTGGACATTGGTTTTAGCACATATTTAATATGCTCCATAAACAATCATGGGACCTATTCAGTACACCCATGCATTCAAAGCTTTACAGTTCTGATGTAATTGTTCTCTTACCACGAAACATTTATTGCCTCACTCAGTGCCTAAAATATATGTCTGGGTTTTAAAACATATCTTTTTATAGAATGGCTCCTGTTTGCAAATTCCATTTCTTTTTAAATGTCTGCCTCTAGACAATACTCCCTTCAGGACCACCAGGTGTGATGTTGGGGACACAGCACAAGGAACAAATAAAATGGCTTTGTGCAGAAATGCATTACTGGTGTGCCCTGAAAGGTTTAGGGAGAGTGATCCCTGTGAAATGTGCAACCAACTTCCTTTGAGGACTTTTTCAGATTGTTGTGATCGCAGGGCTTGCAACATTTATAGGAAGAAAACCATGGGCATGGCATTTCTTGTTAAAGATGTATTGGTTCATCCATGCCATCTCATGGTAATGTTTGTTTTCCTTCCAGCTACTCTTTAGTAACGACAAAGCCTCAACTTCTGTGGCTTTTGTTTGTTTATTTTTATGCCAGCAAACCTTTAATTCAATATAATGGTGATTTGCCAAGTCATCCTGCAAATCCACATCTGATTAATAACTAAAAAGGAAGCTGTCTGTTGGAAAAGTCAATACTTCTTTCAGATGGCTTGTATAGGCTCACAATGTGCTGATTTTGGTGGACTAGAGTCATGATCATGAAGATGATCCTTTCCAGGGTATCATAACAAATATTTCAATAAAATGCTGGATTTTGAGTTTATAGATTTCAGTTGAATTAGCTCTGTGGTAAAGAGTTTCCATGTGAAGTGTATTCAACCTTTTTTTAGGAATACAGATGAAAAGGAAGCAGTAGTATTTAAAGAACCAAAGCAACAAAGAAGTGATTTTATTTTTGGCACTGACTCTTTTTCTCTTGCCCCTTTAATAGAGAGAAATTCTATAAAATCTATTTCTGCTTTTGAGGTGGAAGATAATAATAGCTGTCATTTTTTAAGGGAAAAAAAAAATTACCTAAAAATGATGTAGAGCTGTCTTTCACTGATGTCAAACCCAGAAAAACAATACAACAAGGATGAGAAAAGGAACAACAAGACAGCAGCTCATCCTTTCAGACCCATATTTCATTTCCTGACACACCTGTTGGGTGAAGACAGACAGACCACAAGGTCTTGTCAGGTCCTGGAGAATGGCAAATCCATACTTGCTCAGGACTGATTGTAACAGGGTTTATAACACTCCTGTCTGGTCAAAAGAGGGTATGGAGACACTTTTGATCAGGTGAATGAACTGACTTTTTCTAAAAAAACAAGTCTGTAGAAGAGAGGATGCCAGGAAAGCAGATGTGTGAGATGGGATGGGAAAAGCAAGCACAGAGCAAGGGTGACCGGAGCCTCACACTCTCAGCAGTGCCTGGGGTCTATCTTCAGCTGCTGGAGAACTCTTCTCTTTTGTAAAATGCCTGGGAAAGTGTCTTTGGCAATCCAGAGGTGTCACAAAACAGCTTTTAAAGCCCCCTTAACCCCTTCAGGCCCCTGTTCCAGCTGAAGTGAATGGGTGGGATAGCTCACATTGTTTTGGATGTGATCGCATTTGCCTTCAGGTGAACACAGAGAATGAAACATGTTTGGTTCAGAAAGCCAGGCTTTGATTTGACAGAGGTATGAAATAGAGAATTCCCTTTTATACCAAACACCAGTGAAAATGCATATTGGTTGGTAGTTTACATTATTTGGGGGAAAAGAGTAATCTTATTCAGCTAAGTCATTTATAAATGTCCACACGTAAGACCAGCAGTAATAATATTTGTTTTTTTACTTTATATACTTCTTTTTTGTGGAGTGATTTTCTCCAGTGAGATGGCTAAAACACTGGCCAATCATAATTAAAGAGAAATTAAATCCACAATTAACTACAAATATTTTTTATGCCTTTATATTTACTTTATGTTAATTTATTTGTAAATTTCCAGTAGCCTTGCTTATCTTTAAAAAATAACAAAATAATTAATGTTAAAACTATATTTTCTCAATAAAGTTCAATAAAGTCACAGTATATAAATACATAGAATTGTAAAACTACTAAAATAGGCTAATCAAGGAATTAATCATGGAACTACTACTACATTTTGGTGTGTGATTTTTTTTTTTAGTTACTGGGTTTTGAGTTAGGGATATCTCTTTGTTTAAACTTCCATGCTGTACCTCAGGCAGCTCTGTTCCTTAGTATCATATTTGTTCATTTGAATTATTTCAGAAGTCTAGTCTGCTAGATTTATACCCTAGATTAAAAATCACAGGTAGTGCTGCTAGTGTTATCAAGTTCTCTGAGCATTTCTAAATAATGGGTATTCTGACATCATTCAAGAAGTCAAAATAAAACATCATCCTGGTTTAGCTGTACTACAGTAAAATTTGCATAAAAGTCAAGGACTTACTGTTACACAAAAGTCTATTACCAACTGTTTGCAATAAAAAGAGTTTCACAATTAGGTATAAGTAAATGTGGGTCCAAAGTGTCCAAAACAACAATCAGATTATTTCCATATGAGCTGCTCCCTGGATTTCCACTCCTGATGATTCCACATGACTGATGTATCAGAGACAGACAAAGCACATGTGTCTCCCTGGCAGGAGACAGGGAGCACTGCACACAGGGAAGATGCAGATGAGGATGGCTGAATACACACACTGACAAGGTTACAAACCACCAGGCACAGCAATCCACAGCACAGACCATGAGAAACTTCCAGAGGGAATCCCACACTGGGAAGTTCTATTGTACCAGGAAAGACCTTAATGGTTAATGAAAATTAGCTCTGACCTCTGGAAATCAAAAAGGAAGCCATGAGAGGAAGAGTTCAGTCAGCTCTCAGACTGTAGGTCTTCTCAAGGACCCTGTGGAGCTGTGACAGACTTCTTTTTCTTTTATAAAATGACCTCATGTCTGAGAAGACCCCGAGGAAGGTGTCAGGCAAAGAAACAAATCCTTTTTGATGACAGACGATCACCTATCTTAATAACAGCTTTTACTGTTCACTCCAAAGACTTTCAAGTTCTTTATTTTAAAAAATATATAACACTACTAAATGCAATACAAAGTGCCTTTGGCTGTTGTCACTGTATCTCTTTCTGTGCTTCATTTTTCCCATAAAACCTCTATGCTGTGAAGGGGAAACCAGTTTAAAAAAAATAAAAAAAAAATTCTTTTCTTTTCTGCTCCTTCACAAAGAGGCATTGTAGGAAGACAAATGGGAGAATAAGAAAGGGGGAAGTATCCTCTGTACCCTTTCCAAAGCACATTTATTCTGCCCTAGCATGTGTTTCATTGCCTCTCAAGGGTGCAGTTTATCCACTTTTCTACTTCCAAGTAGATACAGTGCCTTTATACCCCCTGAACATCTCCTGTTACATCACTACCACTCTGAATACCAAAAGGATGATGCTGATTCAAAATGTTCAAATGTTGCAGTTGTGTTAAACACTCATTAAGCCACAAAGTTTTTAAAGATTCCAGGTTGAAGGTCTATTGTTCTCTCAGTACATTTTATTCTTATTAAGTCTGTTTAGTCTGTGGAGGACATGAAATATTATTTTATCCTGTAGAAATCAAAAATGCTGAGGGAAGAAAAAAAAAAAAAAAGGAAGAACCTGCCCTTGGAAATAACAGGATTACATTTCAGTGAGCTGTCATTTTTATTGGGAATGTTAATCATTTGAAGCTTTAACTTGGTGGCAACTTCTGTGGTTCTTCTGTCTTTGTGACAGCACATTCAAACAATTCCTCCACTTAACATTATGAGATAAAAGTGTGAGCAACAAGTGAATTTTTACATGTCTTTGCAATTGTGGGAATATAGCTACACTCTGCATCCTGCTATAATTGAACCTTGTGCAAAATAATTAATTGTATTTCAATATGAGTTTAATATATAGGTGCTAAGGTGCTACTTTTGATTATTTTGATATTCCTAACAGAGAATCTATCTCAGTTCTGTATGGATTAAAAAAAGAGGCACAATATATTAGTAAGATTTTAGTTTGAATTTCAAATGTCTGAAAGCATGAAACACAAAGCACTGTGGTAGGTTTACCTCTAATACAAGAGAAAGATATAGTTCAAATTCAGTGTCTTTGATAGCATTGCTTTCTGCTTCTTTAACTAAAACTTAGTAATTTTGTGTGTAATATGAATATAACTATTTCTGGGTTGATCCAAACCAGAAAAGTATAAAGAATTTTACATTTTTAGCTTTAAGGCAGATTTTCAATAAAGTGTTTTGACTACATCCTTGCATGGAAGTAATTGGAGCTGCTGTGTTGTTGTAGCTATGATGGTTTGAGTGAAGAAAAAATTGCAGAAATAAATAACATCTTTCATTAGAAAAAGTGATTTCATTGGAAAAAACAGACATTTATTGATAATAGCCATTCTTCAGATCCTAAAGAGAAGCAAAATATGTGTTAGAAAAAGAATCAATCTAATAAATAACCTAAACATATGAGGGACAGTGTGATGAACACCTTTGGAGGCAAGAGGGGTGGCAATGTCAATATCCATTCTTTCAGGAATAAAACAAACTTTTGTTTCAGCAAGTTATTTCTTAGATGATGGTTACACTCCCCTACAATTATCCACACTTATTTAAGGGTTATCACACGATAAAGCAAAATACACTTTTTGGTTCCAAAAATTGCATCCTATATTATATCTCAAATTTCCAGCTGCCTGCAGCTTAATAGAAAAGCTAGAGCTTCAATGCCTGGTCATAGAGGGAGAAAATTCATCAATAGTAAAGAGATTGTACTTCAGTCCCCATAATAATGCGAGTGTCAAGAACAAGCAGTGCATGGGGTTTTGAAAAGATCATTGCACAGATAGATAAAATTCTTTCTTTACATAGCACCAGGGCACCCAAGCATCAGTGAACCCAATTTTTGAAGCCTTCAGAGGGACCACACTGCTGGAGATAGTGCAGTGGAAGTAGCTGGTAGTACAGCAGTAGGATCATGCCATCCTACCCACAGTCCTGGCTGGAATTGCTCCTCTTCCATAAGGCACACACAGAATCATGAAGTGAAATCCTTGCTTCTGGATGAAATGAGCACTTGTAGGTCAAACTCTGCCCTGTTACTTTGCTCAGTGATTCCTTTGCCAGCACAGACAGTATAAATTTCTCACTACACTATTTTGCCTTTATTTTTACCTTATTTGTCTTTTTTGTAGTTTAGACCTGGCCTAGGCTTCAGCTTTCACACAGATTTATGCATCTATACATCTGTGAAATTAGGGTTTAAATAAATAGGACACCTGTGGAATACCTACTGCCTTTAAAATGACTTCAACAGATGCTTAAGTGCTATGCTGTCTTTTTTTTTAATAACACCTGGATTTTCTCTTATCTGAAAGTGATATCAAAACATCTTTGCCTTTTCCATCTATGCATTTCCTTCAATATGCAAAATGTTTACATTTTCTCAAACTAAGAAACCCAGCAAAATAATAGTAATTCATCCTGAATTGCCAGAATATTTTGACAGTCAAACCTCCAAAAATATAAATATATGTTTCTAGCTTTCATCTTCTCAAACAGCAAAAAATGCAGCCACACCTCAGCTGAGATCAAAATGATGAACGAATGACTCAGTTCTGCTATGAAAAAGCTTACATTTACACAACCTAAACTCTACCAACCTTCCTGGTCTTGTCTGAAGGTAGGTGCAGACTTCCAGGATTCCAGGGGGATTCAGACTCCATTAAATATGATTTTGGAAACTGAATTTATCCAGCTATCTAAACCAACTGTTAATGCTCCACAGAAGCTGTGTGTGGTCCCAATATTCTAATGGACTCTAAGGATACACATTAAAGACTTGAACACCTTGATATGTCAATGGTTTTCTGGACTAAACAATAAAATAAATTAGAATAGAAATCCCTGTTAGTTTGCCATGAGTTATTTAAGCAGAACTCCTAGTGGTGCACAAGGTCAGCAGGGGGATAGCACATTCTCACAGTCCTGCTCTGTGCCATCTGCCAAGAACAGCTCTGTGTTGGTGCTGGGAGCAGACTGACAGAATGAGGTTAGCTGGGGCAGTCAATAAGACACAGCCAAAGCTTGGCATTCACACATCCCAGTAACATTAATGAACTGTGGAACAGGAGTGCATCCACGCTGTTCTGAATAGAATTCCTTTACAGCCTTGAGAAAAGGACAGCCAGCCTTGCTTTCCCACTTGCACTTGTACAGCCATATGAAATGCAGAAGCATGATGAGGAGAAGCATTTGGAAAAGCAGAGATATTCAAGAGTTGTCTTTACTGGTGGATTCTTTCTTGCAAACCAAACCAAGAGAAAACTACAAATGTGCACTGAATACTGGGAGTTGAATGACCTGTCTTTTCACCTGCTGTTTAGCAAAGAAGCAGCCACAGATCTGCAAGAGAACCAGTAGAGGGAAAAGAACAAAGATTCAGTAGTGCCATAACAGAAGCAAATCCAATTTTTGTTGTGTGCAACAGTCTTATTTTGTAAATAACAACAATGAGAATGAATAACCATTCTATTCTGAGTCTCACAAACCCAAAGATTCACTGCAATTTCTCTGTAGTTCAACATGCAAGATTGTTCCCTGAAATATGTCTGGCCACAAAACACCTGTGCTAATGGCAGAAGCTTCTTTTGCTGCCTTTTCTCGTCACCTCGCCATGGTAATGAGAATAGAAAGCGTGTAAAGCTGTGAAGGTTAGTGGGATTGCTGGCTTCCATCAGATACACAACCTGGTAATGAATGACTGACAGGCTCTCTGAAGGGAAATGCATAACACAGGCAAGAACCTGGCCCTCAGATGGAAACTTGATGGCTGGTAAAAGACTTGTTAAGATTCACATCAGAATCAGGAATATCACTGCAACTGCTTCCATGACAACAAAATATAATGTCATAATGCATATTATGATTTCATGACAGAATGAAGCCTGTTTATCCAGGCAGACTCTTCAGCACTGAGCAGGATTGGAGAATAAGAGTTCACTTTTGGAACAAGTACACTAATAATGATTTTAAAAAATAATATTTTTTTGTTAGAGAGATGAAAAAAAGGCTTATTAAGTGCACCTTATTTCCATCTCAACTATGATCAATACCTACAGAAACAGTACATATATGTGTCAGGTTTCAAAACAGATGGCCTCTTTGCTTCCATCAACTTTTTTTGGCCTTTCAACAGAGTATATTAATCATAAAATGGATTGTCTCCATTTTAATGTACAATATAGCCGTGATTAAGGCTGGCAAATCATTGTTTCCTTCTCACCTTTTATTTCTATCTTCTATGAGAAACATGCCCTGTTACCACTGCTTTACACACATACAATTAAATTTTGTTCCACAGATCTTCATAGTGTGCTGCTTTCCTGTCCTGGAAACTCCAGGTATTAATGCACAAATGTCTCATTTTCCTTTGCCTGAACTGGCAGAGTTTCAGTATTAAAGACACTGCTCAGATACACCTACTGCATATAAATCTCATCAGTATTACATGTAAGTGTACTGGAATCCCCATCCTTGGGAATTCCTGATCCTTGGGAAATCCTGATCCTTGGGAATTCCTGATCCTTGGGAAATCCTGATCCTTGGGAA
>NC_031782.1:12678131-12680979 GCF_001522545.3 Parus major | reverse complement strand
TCCTGATCCTTGGGAATTCCTGATCCTTGGGAACTCCTGATCCTTGGCAATTCCTGATCCTTGGATCAGTTTCTCTGGTAACCCACACCCTCAGGTATCTTGCACAGATGGAAAGAAACCTCATCTCTTGTGTTCTGGTGGAGGAAATGAGGGAGAAACCAATGACTTGCACCGGAAGCCAGCTCAAGTATTTGAGCAATAATTATAAATATATAATTTGAAAGTATATACAATACAATTTGACTGATGGAAATACAACAAATCTGGCAGTAAATAGCTGGAAATACAACAAATCTGGCAGTAAATAGCTGGAAAATTCCAATGGCTGACCAGTATAATCCTTACTGGTCTATTTAAATGCCATCTCCATGCCCAGGACTGAGCAGCTGGAGGGGTGAATATTACAGGCCTGTCATGACTGGTACTGCTGCTACTCTGGCATGGCAACAAGCTGAAAAAATTGTTTCTATTCATAACCAGTTCAGCAGTCCCCCTCTCCATGCTCCAGTTATCAACCTAATCCAACAAGGACAAAAGCAAAGTAAATAATGGATAAAAGCATGTAGAATTAATTTCCTTATTCCTGCCAAGAACAACTTTTTATTTTTAAAAGGTGTGTCCATCCTGGGAATGAATAAAGGTCCTCACTGGAGCAAACATCTAAGTGGTCATACATTAAAGCAGCCATGACAGGACAGTGATAAAGTCACTGCAGTTCTGTTTTAAATGATTTTCTAATGTCAGGAACATTATGGATTCTTTGTGAAAGAAGAAAAGAAGAATATAAAACCTTAAGTCTTCTATTTTTCATATTTAGTTTAAGGATTTCACTTCAATCAGCTTTCTCTACTTCCTTTTTAGAGCTATCTTTGGCTGAGTGGCTAAGACTGCCAGTGAATACATAACAGTAGTTAAGCAATAATTTTCCCCTAGGAGAAAATTACTTTTTGCATAGAATAAAAAGGAATTAAATTATTTGAGGCTCAAGAAATAAATTTCTCAACACAATGAATCTATTTCTTTATTATTTTTAGTGCAGAGAAATGCTTTTTTCCAAATTATGTGTGTAATATAATAAAGACTGCATGCATAATTTTAACCTTTCTGAAATAACTATGTAAAAATTATAAAAACAGTCACAAGAACAATGTTCATGATATGCATGGCCTAATTACATGCTGAGAACATTTGTTCTGATTTTTTTTTACAGTCAGAAATTCACCTTTTTTGTTTTCAGAAGCCATAGATATAGCACAGCACACTTTTCAGAATAATGCAGCTGTCATAATAGGAATATGCAAATCATGATTATTTAAGATGAACTTGATCTTTTTCTCAGAGACTTTTATCAAATGTGACTCATATAGAAAGGTCTTATCAGAAGATAACAAATATTCCCTCCTTTGATATATTACTCTCAAAATAATGCTACTGAATCAGACAACAATTACCTTACTTGTACCCAGAAGCAGTTTATTCCTACTAAATCCTACACTTAGCCACAATTGCTTTCATATTTGCCAAAGGAAAATGTTAAAATATTAATAATCCAGTAACCTATTCCATGACAGTGAGTCACAGGTTTGAACTTTTGTTTCAGTCACACATACACGAAGAGCTAAACTTTAATATAAGCACAGAAATGGGAGTAGATACATTATAAAGGTTGTAATATCAGGTCTTAATATTTCCTGCTACCATGAAATAACCAGCAGCAGCAGCAGCCACAACAGACTTTAGCAATACAAAAAAAGAGGCATGAGTGTTTATATATGTGGACTTCTATTTTGGTGTGTTCCATTTCTGAAATAAAAGTTCATGGCTGATAAAATTCTGGTTGGAATGGCAAAGATCAACAATCCCAGTTTAGAGCTTCTTGATGTTTTTATGCAAGATTTTCCTTTTCCTTTCAAGCAGCTGAGGAAATATTTGTAAATGTCATTACTGAAACTGTTGTAAATGTTGCATTAAACTGCCTCATGACAGTTATGGGGACACACACACACCTTAGTGGTAAAACTGGCCATATTACAGGAGATTTAGATTAATGCTCAGGCACCAGAGTAAAAACCATTTAAAAGGACACACCTAATTGTGTTTTTATTAATCCTGATGACAGATGAAGTTTCACACAGATCAGGCTCCAGCTATCTAAGCAGAAGCTGAGCTTTTGAGGGAGTTGAACAGAGACAAAAGAAACCCTTTTTTGTGTGTCAGATTTTGAGGACCTGAACACCACACAATGGGCATAATTTTCATATTTACAAGGAGTTTTCATTACAAAAGGAGTATAAAATCTCATACCTGGATTCACTATTAAGGCTAAAACAAATAAATCAATCACTGTTTTCAATTCATGCCAGTCATCATACTTGAAGAGAAAGCTCATACAAATTTAATTTTTTTTTCTATTATATGAATTAAACAATTGCATATGTTGCTATTTAGTTTCTGGTTAAATCTGAATGTATATTCAATGTATATTAAAGAATGAAGTAAAAAAAACAGCAGTTTAAATGTTCTTTTCTGTTTGTTTGGGTTTTTAAAATTGAATACCCAGTAACAGTAAAACTCAGTAAAATAGTCTAAACAAGTACCAGGAAATATTTAGTCAAATGCAAACTCCCAATTACATTTGGTATTTTTAAAAAATCTATTTCTTTTTACATAAAATTAGCGGGTTTGTATTTGGGGTGTGTTTTTTTCTGGTTTAGTTTTTTTTTTTTTTTTTTTTTTGTTTTTTTTTTTTTTTTTTTTTTTTTTTTTTTTTTTTTGGTTGAGTCTTTTATATTTTTATTTTTTTTCCCAAATGTGAGTATCTTACTGGAAAGAAAACACTAATGAAAAT
>NC_031782.1:12626065-12678118 GCF_001522545.3 Parus major | reverse complement strand
TTAGCGGGTTTGTATTTGGGGTGTGTTTTTTTCTGGTCTGGTTTTTTTTTTTTTTTTTTTTTGGTTGAGTCTTTTATATTTTTATTTTTTTTCCCAAATGTGAGTATCTTACTGGAAAGAAAACACTAATGAAAATCACCAAAAATATGTTTTAATTTAAAGGTTTGGGTAGGAATTGGTAAGGAGCCATCTTGACACCGACTGCCAGCCTGACTGATGTATTTAAATCCAGTTCCTGTTTACAGTCACCCGCTCAGAGCACAAAATGTAGGAGACATAGGGAGATGGCAAGTGACAGGTATGGAATACTGAAAGAAGTAATTTGATTGAATTCAATTTGGAAATTGATTGAAATTCATTTGCATACGAAATATGTTTTGCAATTGATTTAGCTGAGATTGTTTGCGGAGCTGTCTCCATCCTGCACAGCTGAGGCTGGGGGTTACCTTGGGGGCGAGGCAGAGCTGGGGAGGGGCCCTGCCAGGAGGTACCACCTGGCCTGGGACCCAGTGTGACACTTCATTCCAGAGATCCCATCCTCCCCTGGAGGCTCCTGCTCTGCCAGGGAGCTGCTCCTCCAGCTCTTGTAATTTTTGAAATGGTCTCAAAGCTGAGAAATGCTCAGCTGAGAAAACCCAGAAGATTTTCTGTCAGACAAAACTCTCCTGTATTCATCAGATCTTTGATAGCTTAAACCAAGTAAAAAAATACCCTAAAAGGGTAGGAACAACAAAACACAACAATTGAGTTTGTCTGTCCTGTTTCTCTTCCCAGAACTGCTCTCTCCATGGTGATATCCTAACCCAAAGCAGCAGAGGAACAGGCAGGGCTTGGTGTGGGAGGGCCCAGAGCCAGGTGCATTCAGTCTGTGCTTTTCTTCTGGGCCATGTTCCCCCTGCATTAATCTTGGATTTACATCAGCACCATGAAAAGGTCACATTATGGTGTGACCTGAAAAGGAGTTTTTATTTCCAGTGTAAACCTAAGCTAACCAGCAAATGCCTCTTAAAATTCTACTATTCCATTCATTCATTCTCAAATTACTTATTAATTTAGTTGATGATTTTCTGTGGCTAATCTTGCAGACCTAAATCTGCTTCTATCTTCATCCTTCAAAGAAGAATTTAAACCTCTCTAATGTAATTCAGAAGTTCAGATTCACTTTCACATATCCCCATATCTTTTCTGCTTCAAGTTCATGTCCTGCATTTAAATGAACAATGATACAAAGAACTAATATTTCCTTGTATAATTTAAATTTTAAGACTGAAGACTTAGAAAAGAAAAAGGAAAGACACTGCTATTTAACTGTTTTCTTAGGCAATAGCAGCTCTCCATTGTAAGTAGAAGGTTCTTTGCATTAAATCTCTTGCCTTTTTACTGGGGGTAGCTGCATGTCTGCAACATTAAAAAAAAATTACAAATGCCAAGCTGCTCGTATTTGATAGAGAACAATCGTGAGTCGAGATTGCTTAAATTCATCATTGTTTTTCTCTAAGCATGAGAAATCTTAAATGGCATAAAGAGCTGTTCTATACCACCAGACATGAATTTCTTTGAATTGAATTAAACCCACTTCACCAATTTCAATATCAATGAATTGGGATATCTCCTACAGTAAAGAGTGTCAAGGAAGAGATACAGAATAAACTCACATATCCTTGCAACAATTATGATAATAAATTCATCTTGGCAGATAGGATGACTTTTTCCAAAGAATAATTGTCCGTTCCTGGTTGCCAAGATACAGAATTTTCACTCAGAGCATATCTTGAATATTGGGAGCATTTGAATTTTTACAGTAATTTTAAGGTGGTCAAAGGGTAATGGTGAGTAGCTAAACAAAAATCATTTTGTTGAACACTTAACAGGACCTGAATGATCCAGGAATATCATGGAATCTCCTGTAAATTCCACTTATTGAATTAATAGGATAGTGCAAGCATTTAAATCTCCCTGATTCCATAATCCTTTCTCCATATATTTCAATGTGAATGTCAAGGTTTGCAACAAAGGCAGAAGAAAAAAAAAAAATAGATGTTTACCTCCAAAGTATTGTGCAATTTTAATGGCAGGATACAAGTGACAATTACCAACAAGCAGCCCTCTTAAAGACATCAACTAAATCAAATCCTCAATTTCAAAACCCTTGCAATAAACAGCTATGTAGAAATACTTCAGCTGTGCCTTTTTCCATTAAAGCTCTCAGTCTAGATTTTAGTGATCAGCCTTGAAACAGTGATTTTACTACTGAGTTACAGCACCAGTGGGAAACCATGCTGAGGCTGGAGAAATGGGGCACCAGGAGAAGGTGACATCCTGTTCCCTCCCAACCATATACTAGAACTATCTTCTATGAGCTCGCTTTCACATTTCATTTTATCAAACAAACTACTTCCAGACTAAATACTTGCTTTGACATCTGCACATCTGCAATGCAACGTGTGAACACTTAAAAAAAGTAATTTCTGACCACCTAATCCACTTTCCCTAATCCACTTAAAGTTCCAGTAGGGCAAAAAATGTGATCAATTTGCTGTGACTTGAAGAGGTACACGATGCTGTGTGCTGTGTCCCTGCACTTGCACATGACAAACTGATGATACTAGATGGCACTGAGAATGAAATAACGCTGAGAATAAGCCAAAATTTTTCAATGGAGTGTTTTTTGCATGAAATCTGCATTATTGGAACAAATTTTTTCAGGAATATCCTGCTGATGCAGCAGGAAAAAAAAGTCCATTTTGCTACATTATATTAAATCAGTATTTTTAAATAGAGAACAGTGTTTATACATACAAATAGCAATATATACTGTATTGCTTGTTTTGATATAGAAGTCTAATTTGTTTTGACATTACCAAATCTCTGAAATCAGAATACAGAATACCAAGTGAAAAGAACTTAACCAGTTGATCTATTACATATGACTTTTATGTTATATAGTCTTCAGAAAACCTCATCAAATGTTCAGTACATATCTGACTAGTGGAGAATTTCCAATCTGTGTGTACAGTTAAACATATTTTAGCCCCTAACTTGCACATAAATAGCCTGACCTCATATTTATATTTTGCTTCTTGACTGCCCTGCCTTGGTTTTACTCAAACCCCCAGAG
Source organism: Parus major (assembly GCF_001522545.3). Classification (NCBI taxonomy): domain Eukaryota; kingdom Metazoa; phylum Chordata; class Aves; order Passeriformes; family Paridae; genus Parus; species Parus major. The sequence continues at coordinate 12,675,000 of NC_031782.1, read as the reverse complement.
CTGGCTGGGACAAAAGTCACAGCAGCACAAGGGAACTTTGCAAATCGAGACTGGATAAACACCAGGCTGCTGTTTCCTGTTCTGTGATGTTCCTGTCCTGTTCTGCCATTAGAGGATGCTGAAGCAGCAGGTTGTTTTGAAATGTTTTTATAGGATACAATTAACATGTTAAAAATATGCTTTTAAAGCCTATGGATATTGATTGTGCTCTAACCTCATTAATGTCTTATTTCTTTCCTGCTCTCTTTCCCATTTTTTTCCACACACAGCTGCCATGTGCTTGAATACTATTTTCTTATTATTACAACAGTGGAGGAAGTTGTAAGGATAGTGGTCAAGTATGGGCTGAATTGCCTTTAAGGCTGTATTTTAGTACATTTACTAAAAGGAGTGGTTAGTAACAGCTGTAAGCAGACACTCCTGCTTCAAACAGAACTGTGTGTAAAACACTTGGGTTCTCACACATGCTCAAAAAATGAAACTGCTGAGTTTGCTATATGAAGGGCCCATTAGCTATATGCTGCAGACAGGTAGAGACATAATAAAAGAAAGTCTTATTAAATATAGTTTAGGCCCTGCTACCCTAGCTAAGCTAGCAGTAGCTTGTAAGTTCCCATAAGGAAAAAAATCATAAGAATGAAGGCAGTTAAAACAGCAGCCTGTTCTAGTAAGAAAAATAAGTTTGTACCTGCATAAACAATAGGTCTGTCCCATGATAATCAGCAAAGAAAATATGTAAACAAACAAAGAATATAGAGATTTGATGGAAAGGTAAAATGTGAGTTACTAACCAATGAATTGAGTGGCAAGAAAGCTAATAGCCAATTGGAGCTGAACATGAGGTCTGTAAAAACTGTGAATAAAGAATGAGTTTTCCTGCATGAAGAAACTGAGTCCCATCAGCTTATTATTGCAACAGCTATATCCTTACAAAATATATAACTTTGGACACAGAACGATTAAAATTTCTGAATAAAAAAACCCTACATTTTCCTATTGCTACAGTTTGGTTTTAATCATGGCATAGCACAACTTCAAAACAGATTTTCCAGTTTATTCAGAGTCACATTATTCGGTGCCCCTCCACAAGAACAGGAGCTGTCATTCCCTGTACATGGAGTTGTATGTGATGTAGTTCATCTGGCATATACTCAAACTCATGAATGGATGAAGCACATCCAATTAATGCTGAAGTTTCTTTGAACTTCACACTGTCAGGAAAGCAGGAGTGTCTTATGCCAATTACTGCAGTGGATGGGACTGAAGGACTTCCCTCCTCGTACTATTCTAGTGAAGACAGAAGCTTTATACTTTCACAGGAATTAGTCTCACAGTGCTTAAAGAGCAGGAGTACTCTTCCCAATCAGTAATTCAGCCCCTTGCTGCTGCAGACATGCACCTTATCAACACTCACATAAACATGTTTTGCTCCATTTTAAGTGTTATCTGGTATGCCAGTCAGAGAAGCTGCTACACATTTTAATACCATCTATAGTTACAACTGCTGATTTCCAATAGAAATTTTCAAGGGGGACTTTTAATATCGCTGTGAAAATGATATCCTTTAACATGAACAGCTTGTCACGTCTTACAAATTTTATTTAGCTGCCACAGCAATGCAGCCTTACTGGGCTGGGCTCCCTATAGGAGGTTTACAGGCATTTTGTGCATCTGCCTAATGCAGGCAGTCCAAAGATCTCATCTTTGCTCTTTGACTGCTGGACGTCCTTTCCCTGACTTGGCACATATTTGAACCACAAAGTTCCAGTTTCATGAGGTTAGAGGTCACTGTGTCAAGCAGCACTGGAAGGTGGGGGAAGAATTCACCACATGTCACTGGCCAGATTGTATGTGATGAGGAGGATCTGCATGAAAATAACACTGCTGGCCAAAGCCCCCAGTTCTTCAACCCCAAGGATCTTTTCTAAAGCAGTATCAGAAAGTGTTCTGTTTTTGACAGGGAAAAAACTGCCAGGAGTAGTGAACAGAAAAAGAGACAGAGAAACAGAGGACAGAAGAGTTGGAAAATGGAGAGATGAAGGAAAGAACAAATGGCAAAAGCAGTCATGATTGCCTGACAACCCACACCAGGCAATAATCAGTGGCTCCCAGGTCCCACAGTTTGTAGGTCATGAGATGGTAAAAGCTTGCTAAGTGTCATGTTATGCAGATGTGCCACTTCAACAATGAGCACTTAATTTTTAGATGATATTGGGTTTGTATATTTTTTAAATTGTGAAGATTTCCAGAAGGATTTTTTTTGGTAGTATTTCTAATACATACTTTAACACTTTTGTTCCACAGCAACAAACATTAGCTGAATATCATGAATATGGGGTTTTCATTTGGTTGGCTGGGTTTTTTAAATGTCAACAAGGGTTTGTCTGAACTTAGGACTAAATCAAACACCATTCAAGTTCTCAAGTGTGAAATAACACAGCAATATTTAAAACAGCTGTAGGTTTTTTGACTGACACCACTGTGCTAATACCACTGTCTTTGCACCCTACAGACTCCCAAATTTTATACACAAGTCCACAGCATCCATTACTGATGACTCAACTGCTCTTTGCCCAGCAACGTGCCACATTAACCAAACCTTTCACAGCGTAGATCCTTGACCTTTTCTGCCACTACAACAACTGAAAAACCGAAATATTTGAAATCCCTTTTACTGTTTTTCTTCTGAGGAGCTACAATACCTAAATGTGGGCTTTATGCATTGCTTTTTACAAAGCCTTTCATCATTTATGATATCTTGTTACCTTAGATGTTGAATCTTCAGTAAGGGCTAATCTGTGGATGAGATTTTTACAAGCCCCCTACTGTGGAAGTCAAATCAAAGTACCCTTATGAATATTCATGAGAAAAACAATGGTTACTGACTGTGCTGGGCGGCCCTGGAAGCCAGTCCAAATGGTTTTGATTTTGTGATTGAGTTTCTTAATGGTTGTAATTATCCGTTGCAGCCATGCAGTACCGAACATGATGGGTAATGGAGATACTTAACCCCCCTCAAAAACCAACAAAAACCAGCAATCCTGAAGATTCTAATGCTCATGTTGTAGTTCCTACAGGGCAATTAGCCCCTACTAATGATGTTTATATTTATATGCAAATGTATAAAAAAGGAATCTTAACAGATACTTCATATTTATGCTCCTGGGATCTGACTATCCCATCTGTCTGCAGAAAATATTTCCCAGTAGCTGTGTGTGTTGCTGATATTGAAATAAAAGCTATTTAATATCTTGTAATTTATTTTTGATTTTATGTTTTTCCATTTCCTTCAGCTCTTTCATAAAAAAACCCTCTTCTTAAAAACAAGAGTTACAGAGCACATCAGCAAAGATTTCAGTTAACTTTCAACAAGCAATGAAGCTTACATTTTGGTTTAAGTTTTAATAACTTTTTTTCTCCATTTACCACTAGTCTTGAAGTCAAAATTAATAATAATTTGGTAGCCTAAGTAAACTTTTTGAGCCAGACCTTGTAACAGCTCACTCTCTAGAGCTCTCTGTTACACACAAGCAAGAGTAACAACCAAGCCAGCAATGCCTATGTACAAAACATCTTTTTAAATGAAGTAACAGTTATTCTTCTGTCATTGAGAGATGGTCTTCTGAGACCAACTTTCTGATTATGATGCAATGCAAACACCATATCATGGCAAGTATTCTATTTAGCTTTGCAGTAAGCTGTCACTTAAGGCTCCTAGAAATAATGAAAGACATCCTTAAAAAATAAGGATCTGGTTGTTTTACATTATAATGGTAGAACATATTAAAATTCTTACGAGTTGCATATGCACAAGTTACTGAAAGAAATCTGCCAGGAATTAAATATGTAAATTAGGAGCCTGAGCCCAACATAAAAATTTGGCTGATCAATGCTTTGAAGGCTTGAGATGAAAGTTATCCCAGCCAATAAATCACAGGAGCATATTCTACACATCATTTCAGGTCAACTATTTTTTTTCTGACAATACCCACATGTAAAGTAATTGACCTACTAATTTCAAGGAGCTTTCCACTATCTTCAGAGACCTCCTGCATATCACAGATTCCATAATCCAGTTGTGCTATGAAATCAACACAGTCTATGTGTTGCATCTTTAAAGACATTCATTGTGTGAAACCTGGGACAGGCAAAGCTAAGTTTGAACCTTGCTCCTCTTCCTGCCTATCCTCCACCACCACAGCATAACCCACATCCTTCCTGTTGAGCTGATTTTCCCTTGATTCATTCATATTTTAGGAAAACATTAGAGACCAGCTGCCAGAATTCCTAAATAATAATAGCAGCAATACTATGAAATAGACAGATGGGTGTCTCAGCTATGGTTTAGCTACACTGCAATGGAACTGTCAAGTTTTTCTGTTATGAATTCTTTATGTACATGTCTGCTAATCACTAGAAGATGATTTGTTTCTATTTATTATCCTGACTTCAGGAGCTTAGGAAAAGCACTTGTCTTGCAGGTCTCTCATCCAATATCTGAACGATCAGAATGCATGACTAACTCTCATTAAGCTCAATGGCTTTAGCTGCTATTCCCCCACCTGTTCCCAAGTCTGAGATATTTATTAACTCTTCAAGCACAAGAGTAGTTGTTTACCTTTCTGTATTTTAAATGCTAAGTTATAACATGTCAGACTGTCCAAACACCATCATCTGCCTCTTTCCCCCTGCTCCCTGCCCATTGTTCTCCTCCACATAGAAGAAGACAAAAAAAAAAGAAAAAATATTCAAGCAGAAAGATCTTGCATATGAATGCGTCCTTTTTCACAGTAGCCATGGTCTAATTTCCCAATCAGACTTCTTAAAGATTTCACCTTCACCCTGAATATAGCTGTGACAAGTCAGTCAAGGTCCAGCGATTCCAATTAGAGAGGTTTTCTCACCAAAGTAAAGCATATTGCATTTCCTGACAATACTGTATTACAGCAAAATTATTGTGAAAGGCTTTATCTTTAAAGAGGGCAGTAGTAGCTACAATCACCTTATTCAGTGACTTAAAATTGTGACATAAAGTAATGGATAGCACAAAATATCTGCCAAGCACAATCTTTTTCTCCTATCAGTGCTCCACAAAGCAGAACAATCACTTTCATGTGGTTTTACTCTTTAAAAAGAAGACAACGGCAAATGGTGGCACAACTTCAGTAACAATTAAAATAATAATTTCCAACACTGTTTGCAGTTCTAGATCTAGTTTTACCTTTTTTAAAGATAAAAGATCAAATCTCATTTAATAGTGATAAACTATTGATAAAATACTGGCCATACATGGTAAGAGATCTCTAAAACTGTAAAGGAAAATTCAAATAGGATTGTATTTTAAACTGGAGAGGAAGGATTAAGGAAAGAGTAAGAGGCAGAGACAGTCTACACAATTATGTTCAGCATTTACAGTACAATCTGCAGGCACAGGGTAACTTTCAAATGACAGGGTGATTAAAGGTACAGCAGCTTTAAGTTACAGAACACAGATTATTACACTGTGACCAGTCATATGAGATCAGATTGTTAATAACCTGGAGGTGGGAAAAAACTGAATCAGGTCCAAGCCTGTGAAACTTTACTTAAAAAGTAAGAAATTCACACCACTTGACCTTAGGTGTAGAGTCCAGGTCTGCATCATTGTCTCAAATGAGAAGTGATACTCCTTTAGAAAATATTCTCAATGTCACACACCATGTAAAGTTTAGCCCAGGTATAACATGTTATAGTGTTCCAACCTGGTAACAGAAAATGTGCTGAATTCACTGGTATGATTAGTGCTTTGCTGATATTTAATTTAGAGGTAGATCAAGTTTTTCAATTACATCAGGATATGCATATCTGCATAAGCAGATATGCATATTATAAACAGTATTATCTATTACTAAGTAGGCAAAAAGCACTATTCTCTTAGGCTTTTAGTTCCTGCATTTTCCTTACAAGCCTCTTTGTTTAAAGTAAGCCAAATAGAGTAAAAATGAGGAGGCAAAAATCTATTACTAACATTCAAAAGCTGAAACTAAAAATCCCACAGTTTCTCTGTTCTGTTATTATATGTGCTACAAGTGTCACATTTTAACAATTCTTCAAAGCTTGCCAGCCCTATATCCTCTATTGTCAGTGGTACAGTATATAATTTGCTCACACATTTTTAAAAGAAATACATGTCATAACACATTTTTTTCTCTTATTAACACACTACTATTCAATGCTTTCTTTAAGCAACATGCTGGGAGCTAAAGGTGATCTTCTGAAGCCTGTGGATAAGGTGTGCTTATTGCAATGGAGTAATTGGAAGAGTATAAACAGACATGAGGAGAGGAAATGAAATATTTTCATTAACACAGGAGAAATGTACTGTTGAATTTGAGCTAAGAGTTTACCTGATGATTATCTAAATTTGCTGTATCTGGATTAGGGATTTTTTCCTTATTTTTTCAGTCTATATAACATATAATTTACATTACACCCAACCCAAAGAGTATTCTTTGAGGTAATTTTCTGGTGTATGATGAACATGTAATAATTGTTTATAGGAATAATTGTGTACAATTTCTGGAGATACTACCTATTTATTACCTTGTTTTAATACTCAAATGTGCATGGTGTGACAGGTGAAGCAATGTCCTTTCTGGAAGGCAGCAACATTCACTTGCTCTTCAATAAGGCTTTCTGAGGAAGCAAAGATTTACAGCCTTAAAAGCTGCCTTTACTTCAATTTCTCTTGTGTTCTAAAAGGGACACCTTCAGCAATATATAACAATAGTATTAAATTCCAGGAGGAGTAGGAAATGCTGGCCCAACTCATTCATAGTTGTAGAGCTGCTATTCTGGCCACTCATAAATAAAAAAATGTACAACTTCATCACTTAAAGTACCTGCATGTGCAGCCAGGACAGTTCTCCTCCCAGGACAAAACATTTGAAAGCATCAGACTCAAGATGAAGACTGACATCTTCCAGCTTCATGGTCAGTGACTGCTCCCAGAGTCACACTAAATCCCTCAGATCTTTGTTCCTATTTACTCACAAAGGAAGGAAAAAACCCAATCTGTCCTGGCTTTGTAGTCACAAAATGCTTTTCCCTATGTAGGACTCAAAGCATTTTACAAGGGTGGTTAAGCTTTATTAGCTGGATTTTACAGTTGGTCTAGCTAAGTAAAGTGATTTTAAGCCATTTCCACAAGGCAGTGTTGTCTACTGGATTAAACATGTGTCATGTAACTCCAAGTTCTGTTCCCAGCACTCTATCAAACTTCCTACACAACCTTTTGTAACTTAGCTTTGCTTCTTTTCTTTCACCTTGAAAATGGACTAATCCATGCCTCTTCTAGAGAAATGGAAGATATTGGTAAGAGAAAAGCTTCAGGCTGATTTGAGGGTTTCATCTCTTTCAGGAAAAGATAGGATGACACAGAATGACAGAAGCATTATTTTCTCACTATAATCCCTATACTTCAGATTTACTGAGAAAATTGCTTAGGACTTTAATATAGTTATTATAAACTATTCCAAAAAACAATATTAAAATATAGCATTGGTTATATATAACGGGATATACTTCAAGACTTTCAATTTGATGTGATCCAACAACTCAAGAACTTCATTGATAATGTTCCTGCCTGATCCTAGGAACTTCTACAGACCAAAGTAAAATGAACTAAAACTTACCATAAATTATTTATTTGTCATAATAGGAAACTATAATAAGAGCTTTGAAACTTGAGTCTAGGTACCTGCATACCCCTATAAAGGATGAATGGCATTACCACAGCTGTAGAATATTTCAAGACAGATAGATACCTATGACAAAATAAAAACCCAAGATGCTGATCTCCCCTTGCAAAGATGGAAGAAAAGCATGAATCCCACGTGGCACACATCAGTCAGGCCAGCAGCTGCATGACTGGAAGGCAGTGGGTGCTGAGAGCGATGCACTGATCAGAAATGAGAACCAGCAGAGCTGTCCTCCCCCAGCACAGGGCCAAGGTGGAACAGTGCCACAGCACCTCTGAAAACACTTCTCTTGATCAGCTTCTCTAGAGCAGGTGAAGACAGAATTAAATCACAATCTACAGATCTCAGGCAGGTGTCAGGTTGAAGACAGTCTGCCCCATGAGATGTTGAAATACTCCTTTCTTGACTAAAAGCCATTTCACAACCACTCTCACATTAAGTTCCCTGTATTAAAGAGGTTCCCTTGAAAATTCTATAGTGCAGAAAGTCTCAATTCTAATTAATATTAATTGTAAATACAAAGAAAGCCTCTTCCCTTCCCATATGACTTCCATATATATATTCATTATATATACACTCATATATACACTCATATACTCATTATATATACTCCTATGTTACTCATATAACCTTTATAAGAGCCAATTAAAAAAATAAGACACACAAACTAACTTTTTCACCTATAGATTTTTTTTTATAGCTCACTACTCTCATAAAGGTTTGAAAATGTAATTAAAGTCACTATATTCTAAGTGACACTGAGGTGCTAGGTGGTATCTGCCTCTGAAATACTTGATTTTTTTCAAGTTTAGTCACTAATCCTGTTCTATTTTTCTCCCCTTGCAACTGCACCCCATAATCATGTTGTAGAATACAAAACACTTATCTGGCTAAACTGAATTGTAAATGCTGGAGACAGAGCAGTTGTTTACCACTCTCTACTAAGAGACATTGACCAAAAGCCCTCAATAATACACCTTACACCTGCAATCAAGACCCCACCTGGAGTATTGCTTCCAGCCCTGGGGTCCCCACCATGAAAAGAACACAGGCCTTTGGAAATGGCTCCAGAGAAGGCCATGAAAATGATCAGAGGGATAGAGCACCTCTCCCATGGAGACAAAACTGGGCTTGTTGAGCCTGGAGAAGAGAAGGCTCCAGGGAAACCTTACTGCAGCTTTCTGTCCTCAGTCAGGGACAGACATTTAGCACAGCCTGACACAACAGGAAAAGGGGTAATAGTTTTGAATAATAGAAGGATCATCTAGATTAAAAATAAGGAAGAAGGGTGGTAAAACACTGGCCCTGGATTTACCCTGAGAGGCTGTGGATGCCCCATCTCTGAAAACACTGAGTCAGGTTGGACAGAGCTTTGAGCAACGTGAGCCAGCTGAAGATTCCTCTGCTCATGGCAGGGAGGTTGGATGAGATAACTTTTCAAAGGTCCCCTCCTACCCAAACTATTCTATAGTTCTATGAATGCAACACAAAGCTACATTCCTTTTACTTGCTTTGAAAATGTCCTCAATGAAGCTGTGAAGCTGCCAGCTGCCCTTCCTGGGAAACTTATTTTGCTCATGCAACACAGCTACATCTGTCAAAGTGACCCATATTACAATCTCTGACAAGTTCTTCTGTATGTTGAGAGCTGGGTTTTGTCAGTCCTTTGTGTTACTTTCAGGCATTTTTAAGTGCTTTTTTCAGCCTTTGTGGTATGAACTGACTTAACTCTGTTTCTTTTAATATCCTATAAAGTGGCAAGAAGAAACAGGGACAGGAGAAAAAAAGAAAGGAAGCTATTCCTCATAGCTTTCATTTCTAATGGGAAGCCATCAATGATGCTTGCAGTGAGTATTTCTAGTGCTATATGCAAAAAGTCACTGGTGACACTCTTCAGCACTCTGTGGGGCTCCTTTTCCATCTCTCTTTGCACACTGTGTAATCATTGTCTTTCTGAAAGAACATCTGCTGGTACCTCCACATCAAAAGCTGCTTATCCTCTTGTAGCTCTCTCATTTGAGAGTACCCCATATGATGTTGACAATCTATTTTTTAATGTCCTCTCTGATCTCTTTCCTAAAGGTCTCCCATAACTCATTGTATTTGACCTGCTCCTCTCTCTTCTGTTGTAGTCTTCCTTTATCTACCCTCTTCAATCATATGTGTTTTGTTTCATTTGAATGTGGCTTTTCTCTATAGCCTGTTACCTACAATTTCCTCTTTGCTTTAAGCATTGCTTTCTTTGATTTGTCAGTCAAACTTTATGTTCCTTCAGCCAGAGCTTAAAATCTCTTCTGGAACTGGAAACTGAATTCTCTCATCATTGTGGAGACATGTTTTGTTGTTGTGAGGTTTGACAGTTTTTCTGCTGTTTAAGTCATTAAAATGAACACACTGCTGCACTTGCATCATAATCAAGATCTTGAAGGCAGCAAGCACTCTTTTTTTACTTAAAAAAAAAAAAGTCACAATCTATTAAATGCAAAACAGGTAATCTGTTCATATATTTGACATCAGTGACAGAAATAACTAATCCATTAACTGAATTATTTAGTTAAATGCTTTGATTTGTGCTGGTGTTTTCATTATTAAAAAGGATTAATAATCCGTTGATACTTTCATTTAACATAAGATTCCCTTGTCATTTATTATAATCCTATTTCTTCAGCAATTCATCCTGTAATTTTGATTTGCTTTGGGCTAATTCTTTGCAATGTTCCTGTGATTTTCAGCAGACAGGCAGACCTTCCTTTTCCCATTTACAACAAGACTCAGCTAGGACACCTGGCTATGTAGAGGGTGCTGCTCTGACCCTCTGCATTTAACTACACTTAAGGGTTGGATCAAAGACAGGTTTGCACTAGCATCACAAACCAGACTTAGTGGATTGTATATTTGAATAAAGAAAAACAGTTATAGGTTGGTCTCTCTGCATCTCCCACAAGGAGAAGGACTCAGTTGAGGTTTATTGGTTGCTAACAAGTATTTGTCCAAAACTATGGCTTTTTTTGTCTCAGTACAAATAAATACTTAATCTGATTTCAAGCCAACTTTTCACCTGGCAAGAAAACTAAAATAAGTTGCATTGCCACAACATTCACTTGGATTCCATCCAAACTGGGAATGTCAGCATATGAGAAAGGCTACATATTTCTTTTCATTTTCATTTACTAATGAGTGCCTTGCTTAGATTGTATGAGAAATTTCATATGCTCTTTTAAAACTGAGATCTTATTAATCATGATTTAACACATCAGGAAAATCCCAGATAAATTCTCCAAATCTTTAAACAGCTCTAATAGGAATTTATTCTCAACAAATTTGTTTGGCAAACTACTGTAAGGGAAGTTCACCTGCTGTTTTCAAATCACTTGTGCTTACAGCTACCTGTGAATCACCTGCCAGCCATCTGAATTTTCATGAGAGCTGTCCTGCAGTGCAATTTCTCATCACACACATCTAATGATAACTCTATAGAAGTGAGAAAGAGTCCAGATTTAATTCCATTAGACATGTTGTGCTGTGGTTGCTTGCTATCCTGTGGTTACAAGATCAACACGTTGTCTCACAGTACCAAAAACCCCACCCGAAAACCCCCACTACCTATACAGCATATACCTGCATTAAAACCATTAAATAGCTAGGGAAAGAGTGATTTTAATGGAAGCCAGAATGTTTTCTTAAATGCAAGATCTTGCAACAGCATCTTCTTCAGGAGCTCCTGAGCTGCCAACCATTTCAGTGTACAGGTGTCTGTCGGGGATCATGTAAACACGTACCAAACACATTCTCAGCATTGTTAAGGGTCACTACCTGTGAAATTTCAATGAGAAAGCTATTTAGCACAGCTGTCACTCTTGAAACATCCTTTTCACCTAGGATTCAAGCTAAATCCTAGTGAAGTCAAAGGAGTAGTTCAGGAATTCAGTCAGAATTGCATGGTTAGAATTCGTACAGAACCATGCCTGATGCCTGAAGAAATCCCATTCCAGTTGTCCAGCTCCCTTATTTCCTATTTCCCCCATCATATAAAACACCAGGTGAAGGGGAGTAGGGATAGTTTCTTGCCTTTTCTCTGCACACAAATCTGTACAAGGGGGATGAAGGGGAAAGCAATGCTCCAAATGTTATTTAAGAACTCACAAGAATGTTCTGCCTCTCTTTAATTCACAAGATTTCTCCCTTCTCCAGTGACACTCCACACCTGAGAGCAGAGAGAGCCTGGCTAAGTGAGCAGGCTTACTGTGACTCCACAATAAATTCCCTCATTTCCCCCTCTCTCTAGCTTTACCAGGTAAATTACATTCTCTGAGTGCTTTTACCTGAGTATATTTAGATATTTTTCAAAAAATATTGCAAAACCAGCTGTCTGCACTTCTGACTCATGAAATGAATGATTAAATGTCTCTCTTCCCAGATGTGTCACATGCCTTTTAAATTAATTTGTTTGATCTCTCATTTTGCATAGCAATATTCTTAATGAGAAAAAGACATTTTCACTGGCTTTGGGAAGAAACAGTTCAGAGGTCAGTCCTTGTACATAGAGCTAATATGTTAGTTATGGCTGTAAAATATCTCAAACTATTAATAGAGAGCTGATTCACCTTGGAAAACAAAACTCTTTTTTTATTATTATTCAGCCCTGAGTATATAAAACAGTACAATGCTCATGGTTATTACTGGGACAAAGGTAGCAAGGTGCTGCATATTTGGAAATAACACAAAGAGACAGAAGGAAATTGTGTGAACGTGAGAGAGAAAAAACCAAAAAACTTCTTTAAAGACTGTGAGAGTGACCCCTCCCTCCATCTCTTGTTTATTTATTACCCTATGCCATAAGGAAAATAGGCAGAGCCATGGTGATAAATACATGGATGTAATGTATGGGAGGGGAGCTACACCATGGGACTCATCTCCTCTGCCCATCACAGTCAGGGAAGAAGGAAACAAGCTGGGGGAGAAGATGTCTGTTAAAGACAGTAGCTACTGCTACTCTCATTTTTATTATTTTTTTAAAAGCAATATCTGCAAATACATCTATCTGAATGCCCATTACTCATGTCTTCTTACTCATTTATGCTTAGGTGTATGCCTAAATTTGCATGTTATATATTAATTTAGGTCTAAAATTAATTACTTTGAATATCTCAGTATAGGTATTTGTTTAATTGTAGATAATGTTGTAGTAATATTTAATTCCATTCTGACTTTTTTTACCCTTCAAAAACACTCTTCAGATCAACTTAAAAAGGTGTTGGCTATTATCTATTCCTAAGAAGCCAAATATTATAGTACTCATGTTGAAAGACAAAAAAACCAAAAACTCAGAGCAAACTACATCTCCATCCCATTCCTCTCCTCCCTCAATGCTCCAGACTTGTTACAAGGCAGTAAATCCACAATAACAGCTGCTATTCCACACTGCTGGGTGGATGCAGGAACCCTGCCTGCCATGAATGTCAAATATCAATTAGGTCTACACAGGAGTTGAGGACCATATGCTACAAGGTTCAGATTTGGCAAATTTAAAACCACCACCTATGTATTGAATTAAATCAGTTCCTCTACATCTTAACACTTAAAGTGAGTGTCCACAACTGAGAAAGCATTGGATGAATCCCTAAGCCCAGTCTGTTTCTGATTTTTCCTTCACAGTAGGAACTTAAAAAAAAGAAAAATAGGGTCATAATTTTCATACAAAAGAGAACAGAAAAAGAAGCTCAAATCCTTTGACTGTATTTCCAATAGAGCTATTTCTTAATAATATCAACTGGAGTAACTACAATTTTGCTCTATAGTACACACCTATAAAGGGATTCATATTTATAATTAAATATCAACACTACGAAAGAAATACATTCTAAATAAAGATGGCTAGGGAAGAAAAAGAAACTAAAAAAAAAAAAAACCAACAAAACCTAAAGATTTTTCTCTGTGCCCATGTAAGGAAATATTTCTGCTGCCAGCCAAGTGGAAAGTTATACAAGTATGTTAAATTCCATATGAATTTATTATTCCATAAGAAACACAGTGGCTAACCCTGTGAACCCTGACTCTGGGTTAGGGCCCCTGTCCTACATGGAAGGCTATTTTCTATTAGTAAACCTGAACATGAAACCTCTGAATGTGAATAACTGGCTGTATCCCAGATCTTTTCAGCTCAGAATGGTGAACTTGAAATTGTTCTTCTGGCAATCCCAGGAAGCTGCATGTGCACAGAGATGTCATTGCTGAAATGCACAGCTCAACTCTTGCACCCTTGATTTGCAGGCACTACTGAAGTACACATGTTTCTGTATGCCAATGACTGAAATTCATGACAGTTGCAGATGAACATTCTAAAAGATCCTGTCATTGATGGAGGAAATGTCTTCTCATGCCATAGATACAAAATCTACAAAGTTTTGCTGATCAAAAACTGAAGGAGGCTTTGGGGGCTTTAGGAATACATATGAGAACAGACTTGAGATATGGCTTAAAATACTCAAGAAAAAATGCAGTAGTGCCAAATGGTGTCTTTCAGGGTTTCTTCATTTCAGAATACAGCCAGAGCTACTGCAGCAGAATTGTTATCCATGAACATCCTTAGGTGCAGAGGTGAATCCTCTTTCAACTGAGCACAGATAAAGCTCTGAGAATCTCCAGACCCTCAAGGGGAGGTAGTGGTCAATAGCAGCAGGCCCTGCTGGGTAATTTGGACACATTATTGGAGAAACCAGAAGCAGAAGAACAAGAGGACACATAGGATGGGCACTATGGAGAGGAAGGAAGGAGAATTATTCTTCTGAATGTTACTGTGTATTAGAGGTAAGAGCAGTTTCACTGCAGGTGTGCCTCCTTTGCCGTGGGTGTTCAGGGAAAAGGAAAGCATCACGTGCTTGATGCAAAGTGCTGTTTCCTGCCACATCAAATGTGAATTTCTGGGAGCACACTAATGAAAACATTTTGTCATACATGTACTTGCAATCAATGTATGCATGACTGTCTCTTAGAAACAGACTAAAGTAATGCAAACACCAGCAAAGGGCGTTGCTTTGGAACAGGGACACTCATTCAGCATATCTTAATAGAAATTTGATTTTTTTCCCCAGAGTGGCACAGATATTTGACATTTCAGAAAACAAGCATGCACATTTATGTTATTATCTTCTGTACTCTTAAAATATTGAAATACTATTTAATAAAACTTAAATATTAATGATACAAATCAATCCAAAGCTTTATCACATTTAAAAATTCCTTTTTAGACAGAAAAATAAATTCCACTGAGTAATTAACAGGTAACTCACTTCCCATTGGATGCTGAAACATACAGAAACACCAACATGCATTTGAGGACTCTGAGAATAGCACAGCCTTTTGAAACAATAGCAGAGCATTTTGAAAAGGACAGTTTGCACACTTTAAAACACAACAGCCCCCCATTTTCATTGCTGCAAGAATTTACAGTGTTCACTACTGTAGTACTTTTTCTGAATCTACAGGTTGTCATAACTCCATCACAAATACCATGTTCAATAGCAGGCAGGCATATGAGGTGCATATGTTTATATTTACAGGGACAGTAAAGGACCCTTCAGGTACTCAACAGCTGCTGGAAACTCCTCCTGGAGTGTAGGAACTTATCCATCAGGAAATGGGTTGATTTCCTTCAGCATTCTTTGAACTACAGAATGTTTTATTACTGAAAGCATGGCCTATACACGTAGCCTGACTTCTTACTCTGTTTTACAATGAATATCAGGAATTGCTCCAGTAAACTAGAGCAATAACAATATACATTTTTATCTCTGCCTTGACTTTGGCTGTGTTCCAGATTGAAATCAAAGAAATAGCTTGGAGAAACAGCAGCAAGCCAGAAGAAATCCTCCTATTTAATAAGAATTAAGACTACAAGAAATACCAGCTCCCCCTGCTTAAAAACAAATTGTAGTTTTTTAAATCTCCTATTTTCAGCAGCTTTCCAAGACTGACACCAGGGAAAGAGAATTTCTTTTATTAAAATAACTGGTACTGTAAGGAAAAAGAAAAACAGAAAAGGATGAAGATGGACCCAAAAATGGGCTGATGATATCAAGCTGGCTACCACCTTTCCATGATGTTTCAGCACACTTTTCATGGTTCTATGACAAGGCTTACCAGTACTAACTTCACCATTTGCATCATGGAAATAAAATACACTGTGAGTGACCCTCGCTCCTGATTACATTTTATTTAACTCAACATTGGAGATTTAAAATGATGGCATTTTACATGAAACAGAATATTTTGGACCTCTATTCCAAAATCTCCATTGAGACCTCAATGCAAGAAGAAATCTGCCACTTAAATATGCAACTTTCTGTCATGATAGCATCTCTCACTTTGCACAGAACAAATTAAATCACTTGAGAATGCTACAAAAGACAGAAAACTTTAAACTAAATGCCATTCATAATGCTACACAGCAGAGCAAATGACGTGTTCCCTTTGATACAGGAAAACATATTTACAGCATTACCTATCGTTAAATAGAGGAAACTGTCAGATACTCTTTAGTCAGGATGGTGTCTTTTTCCAGAGTTAGAATGTGCTGTTTGAACAATGGGACACACTTATATCAGGAATTTAAGTTGATATCTGTTTGTGTGTCTGATATTAGCTAGCTAAATGAAGCCCTACCTTGCTGATTTTCAGCAGCCACCAGATACAGAGGGTATTACACAATTCTCTAATTTGCATCTGTTTCTCTGGTCAGGAAAAAAATTAAAAAAAGAAAAAAAACCCAAAAAACAAAGCAAGCCCTAAATATATATATCAAGTGTGTATATATATATATATGCACCTACCACTAAAGACATATGTCTATTAGTAAATTGAAGTGCAAAGTGTTTTATACAAGCACCTTTTCAATTCAAATTTGGTCTTTGCAGTGAGGTTTTTCAGATGAGTGCAATAATTTGTGCCATCTGGATCTAAGTTTCTCACTAGACCAACCACACAATTGTCACACACTTTTCCTGCTCCTTTGCCTTGGTTGGGAACTTTGCTGGGGGTCACTATAGTGACAAATCATTATCTGCAATTCACACAATGAATTAAATAATTGCTTTTATTAACTTGACCAATACTAGGCTGCAGGTGAACAGCATCACAGTGGCTCTAACTCCATTCACTGCAGCAAACCCAAAGGGCAATCCTGACCGTCCATGAGCTGGGA
Organism: Parus major; assembly: GCF_001522545.3. Lineage (NCBI taxonomy): Eukaryota > Metazoa > Chordata > Aves > Passeriformes > Paridae > Parus > Parus major. The sequence continues at coordinate 12,658,062 of NC_031782.1, read as the reverse complement.
TTGCAGCTCCTTCCAACATCACACAGAATTTAGGCTGCTGGGGTTGCCCACCATTTTTTGCCAAACCATTCCAAATATTATATGATCTGGGCACCATCACTATATAATTGTTCTTTTTCCAGAAATGTTAGGATTTTCTATATAGTGTTTCCTGTGAAAATGTCCAGAGCCTGTAAATTCCCTAAATTCCTTTACTTGGTTAAGGCAGGCTATGTATGGAGCATTTCCTCTCTACAGTTTTGTGAAGGTCACTGCTGAGAGGGCTCAGATCCTCCCATTCTTCCCAGCCATGCCCCTCTGTATTTGTTTTAGCCAGCCAGGGAACCAGAAGCAGTTTGGAGAGCCTTGACATTTTAGCTAAGTTTCATAAATACTTCTACTATATACGGTGTTCCTGTAATACCAAATAATTTAAAATCACTTTTTGGAATAACTTTTCTTGGGGAAAAGTACACCTAAAGTCACAGATTCTAATGTTTACAGGAGAGAGTTATGCCTTTGGACATTCATATACCATACAGAAAAATTTAGTCATATATACTTAGAGGAGTTATGTATTTTAAGCAGTTGAACCTGTTCATTGACTGAAACTTTTTATAGCAATGCTTCTCTACAAATAAAGTCATGGTATTCCTTCACACCAAGTTGACAAATTACACATTCACTAAATCATGATGCAGATGTATATTTTTGTAGTGGAGAAGATAAGTGAAACCAGAGTTTGGGGGCAGAAATTTCACACAATATTTAATTGAACTCCTTTGTGCAATCCATAGTCTGCAACAAAGGAATTCAATTAAACATTGAAATTGGGGTCATATAAATGTAAACATACTTTTTTTCCCCCATATGTTATTTTTCTATCAAAACTTTAAAAATAATAAGCATATACATGCTCACATATACTAGAAAAGATTGAATACAACAGAAGTACTGCTTAGTGATAGATGACAGATTAGTTAACTCAACCATATATCAATTTGGTGAAAACCAATTAAGAAAAACTCATTTACAGAATGTTTGCTCTTCATACATAAATAGCAATTTGATGCCAACTGTATTATACTCAGAACATACTTGCAGACTACATTTTGCCACAATTTTCAAGTTTCAATTATGAAACTGAAAGTGCAGTTACTGGAAATTAATATAAAATGGACTCACATAATAAAACATTAGTACAGAGTCAGAATTCAAACACTTAAATGAGTGAACAGGATTTTAGTGCTATTACCACTTATAAACTTTAAGCTGTTAAAGCCAGTGCTTGGACAGAGAAAACAACCTAATGAGAAAAGCTTCTAAACCCAAAACATTTCTAACTGATGTACTAATATTACTTAGTTACCCAACAATAGTACTTAAGAACTTCTCAGCTCCATGACCCAGTCTTTCCCCTAATGAATAATGACAATAGCTACAGCAAGGCAGCTTCAAGTGCATGTGGGCCAGAGGTGGAAGCAGCTTCAAAAAGAAGGACATCTCTCACAATGAATGACAGCTAAAACATTTGCCCAAAAGTTATCTGGATTTCTAGGCCAGGGGTTAAAGCTTTCCTTTCCTAGCTACATGCATATGTGCTGGGATCTGGCATGGATTGTATTTGTTTTTGTGGATCCTGGCCCTGAAAGTGTTTGTTTATAACTTTCATTTATGCTCCTCTGTGTTACACGTGTACAGTGAGCAAGGAGCAAACAGCAGCAGTAACATGCCGTGGACTTGCTGATTTTTCTCCAGGGATGATGGAAGTTCAGCCATACCACTTACCAAATCTGACTACAGGGGAAATTTACTACAGGTAAATTATGTTATATAGGTTTGTTTGGTTTTCGTTGTTGGTTTTGGTTGGTTTAAATAAAAAAAAAACCACCAAAACCCACAAAAGCCAAACAACAAATCACCACTAAAACATCACTTCCACTATGAAATCCTCACAAGTCAAAGATACTGCATTTGGTGAATGTTGCAGTCTGAACAGATCCATGTCTACATTTCAGATGATGAACCTTCCAGGCACTGATGTCTATTACATACCAATATGTACACACTAAAATAACTACTTTAGGTCAGCATATTTCTTAATTATTAAGTGCCCTTACTGTAACTCCTGCATCTCGGTGCACATATTTAAACTTGTCCCAAAATAACTTTGCCATTCCAAATCACCAAGACTCTGAGCTCGCTTTCTTTACCCTGGCAAGGTCTGAAAAAGCAAGTTACACCCTTCTGTAAAGGGCAGATCCTTCAAGATACAAGATTATGGTCCTTCAAAGGCATAAACTGATTGAATCTGAGACAAACCCCAGCAACCCACATGCTTTTAGCAATGGCTTAATGTTAACACACCATCAGTTTGATATTCAGGATGCTGCTTGTTTCCATAAGGTTTTGTTAAACTAAGTGCAAAACATGAAATCACTATGAATGTATAAAGTATTCATGAATATCTTTTCCAATGATTAATTAATGTGAACTGGTTCATAAAGATACTTAGTAACTCAAATCCAAGTTTCAAGGAAGTGGCAACCTAAGTTGTCTTTCACAAAACCTGAGATACTTTTCTGAAATGGCTTAGAAGGGTTGACATGAATTTTATCCCAAATGTATCAAAGCAATTTACACATGAAAGTGTACAACTGCAACAAAGAGAACTTCAAAAACTGGGATGGAATGAAATACAAATCTTTCATTTCTAATGGCAGAACTAATTTCTTTAAATTAGCTTTCCCTAAATAATTCCTTCTCTGAAACACAAATAACGAGCCTGATGAACTCTACTGACAAAGTTGCTACAAGCTGATAGTAGGCAGGAAAAGAAAAAAAAATGCTTATTTGGAACAGAGAGAGATTGTACCTATAACTACATTTTTAATTATTTGAGAGGTACTTATACATCAGAGCAGAGCTAGTTATATAACCCCAAGACATTTAAGAGCCTATTAAAAGTGTGTATCATTAATTGCAACCTTCTTATTTATAACGAACTCTAAACTATGGGTTTGTGTCTCAAAATCCCTTTCTTCCCCTCCACTTTCTAAGTAGCCAGGCAATTAGGTTAATAGTCAAGCTCCCTGGGGATAAAAACATTAGGAACCACCTATGTTCCTGTGGTACAGTATTACTGTGTTTGAGATATGTTTGGTAATGAGAAAAATAAATACCAGAGGCATACAATTATTTCTGTAATGTAACTTGCATTTTTCTAAACCCCCTAATAAGTAGATTAATCTAGATCTCATAAAAGAGATAGAGATGTGCCACTGAGTTTAAAAATCAAAGGCCATGAAAGCTGTTTAATACAAGATTTTATCAGACATGATCAATATAAGCGTCTGTAAACTGAATCTTATCGTTCCTATTCATGTTTCCTTTCTGGCCACTTAGTATTCTCAATAATGCAGAGAATGAGTCAGCACAAACTGGCTGAATTTTACCAGATGGTTTGTGATGCTTGCTCTAAAACAAGGCTTTAGCATAATTTGCAGTAAAATGTAAAAACTAATACAAACAAAAAAATCCAACCCCAAACCACAAAAATGTCCCTTCAAAAAGAAATGAATCACACCACCCATAATTAGTATGTAATGTATGGAAGACTAGAATATTTTCAACTGTACCTAGCAAAACTTAATCCCAGAATTTATGAAAATCAGGAAGATGACTTAATTTTTGACCTATTTGTATCTGTGGATAACTCCAAGCAAAGCTGAAAGTCTGGTGACTCAGACAGCAAGGAAAACCCAGGGAACTGTAAAATCAAGTATCAGCAGTGGATATTGAGAGCTTCTCAACCCTCAGCTTGTGAAATCTGGTTTACAGAAGTCAAACTGTAACCACACAAAGTATAAATATGCTCTATTATGGAAGAAGTAGTAATCATAGTTCAACAGTCTCCTGGTGAGAGGAGTGCAGCACACTGAATTTTCTGCTATTAACGCACTGTTTTGTAGTTTAAGGCCCCCAAACCAAATGCTCTACACAATGTTCTGATATCAAACCTGGTGCCTCCCCATACCCTGGCAGAAACCCCACAATGCAATCATACAACACACACCACAGAGTTTCTAGGAGCAGAACAATCCAAATTTATCAGGGCTACCTGAACCTTTCCCTGCTTGTTTCCAAATCACTCTGGTCCTTAGGAATAGAGATGCAACTGAACCTAAATAGAACACATCAAACAGCAGCACCCTGGATGCATTTAACCATTAAACCTGCTCATAATTTTTGTCATTGTAAGCAGTATCCTTCCACCACTGAAACTGAGAATATAATTTGTAGGTACGAGACTCTTACTTTGAGCCCACAATGAGAACACCGTGGCAAGGGTTCAGCTATTAGTTTCACATTCATTTAAGGTCTGTGAAATGCAGTTAATTCATTAAAATGCAATTATGCAATGCAAATTCAGAGAGAGTAAAATGTCTTCTTTTTAGTTCTTTTCCGTGTTAAATTAAAGATCTTAACCTCTCTATTATGCATATAGTCATTGCAAAAAAAAATAAAAAAAATAATAAAAATTAGATATTGAAGACTTCCTTTCTGCTGATTTAAAGACAACTCCTTATCTTTGATTTGAATTTGTACTTGCTCTGGAAACCACACATCTAAGTCTTTGTGAGTTCCCAAAAATGATATTATCAGGAAGGGTAAGGTGATACTTGGGGAAAGTTTGAGCATGTTTGTTGAGAAATAAACATCATAAATTATCATTGAGTAAATCTACCTAGGCTGATATTTTTAATGTTTAACACCTTTGTGCAAGTTCAGCATATCTAACCCATGTTCATGTTTAAACCTCACAGCTCCAAACCTGCCCCAGTGCCTGGGCTCAGCTCTCCATCAGCCAGCTCACACATTCACACACAGCCAGGACTGCACCCAGGGCTTCACTGATCCTGCTGGAGAAATGCCCTGGGCCACAGCTGCTTCCTGAGATGCTCCAAGTGGGTCACACATCACTGCTCCCAAACTGGGGAACCCCAAAGCCACCAAACCCCAGCACTCAGCACCTCAGCCGTACCTGGACAGGGTCCAGCCAGCCCTGCCACAAAGTGATGCTGGAAACATGGAAACTCAGAGCTCTGCACACACCCAAGCTTCACCCACAGAAGAGAAGATTGTGCCTTTCCCAGTGTCAGACCCATGGCCATCAATCCCTGACACAAACATCCCTCATGCAGGGGATGGAGAGGCACGGGAGCCTCAATGATCACCCAGCCCTGGGCATGGCCACAATTAACCAGTCCCTTACAGCTGTATTCAAGAACTTTTTGGCATGGGAACAGGACTCTTTTAATGACACCAGCCATATGTTCCAGTTAACTGCTTGATTTCTTACCTATCAATATGTATTAGTAGTATTAACAGTAAGACTCTTTCCTTCCCAGTGTAAATGTAACATCAGATGGCATTTAGTATTAGTTCAGTATTACTGAGTACTCAGTATTATTTAGTTCAATTTCATTAGCAAACACTGAATAAGATTATAATTTTAGAAGTATGATTCTAATAGTGTATTGCAACATCATTCTGCTACATAGTTTACTCCAAACAGGCAATCACATACAGTAACCTCCAAAATATGGTTTCAAATATTAATGCAAACCAGATACTTGTTAAAAAAAAAATAAAAAAAAATCCCCCAACAAAACCAAGAAAACATGCATAAATATTTTTAAATTGTTGGGCTTTTTTGCTACATTTTCTACTTTCAGGTACATGCATAATTTATCACTATCAGTAGGATCTTAAAGATGAATTAGGATAAATAAGTTATTCAAACCCCCTAAAAAGAATCCAAATTAAATTCCTTGACAATTTCAGCCAAGTTTTGCTGGGTTTAGTCACTTGAATACCAGAGTACTTCCAGTGAATATGTGACTACTTATTTGGACCCTCACTTCAGTGGGCTAAAACTTCAGAGAATTGAAAATCTATGAATTCACCTCTGCTTAATTAGGTGTCAGTGTGGTTGTGCTTCTGGTTTTGCCTGTGCTTCAGAACTGGGCAGTGACAGCTATTTCCAGCAGGATGCTAAATCTAAACAGCTATATTAATGTTAACAAAACAACTTTGCCAGCAATCTGAAGCACAGTGTGTGTGTGGCTGTAACTTGCTTTGTGCAGAACACTGCACAGTTGGAAGTGTTTTGTAATCCAGGTGGATGTTCAGAGAATATGCAGTGTATGAATGGTCTTCCAGTTTGCACAGTTTCTAATGAACCCTATATTCCTCTCCACAAATAAAACACACCAAAAGAACAGAAGAAAGTATATAAATGAAGTTATGGAATAAAAGATCAGTGTTGAGGAAATAAAATTAAACAATTACTTTAACAAAAAAACAAATTTAAAAAAACCCAAAAAAGTTAAACAAACAAACAAAAATGCCAACACAGAAACCATTCTAACAAATTTTAAATTTGCTTCTGGAAGGCAGTTAAAATCCTGTGATTTGCTTTGCTATTTTAATCCCAAGCTTTCATCTCTCAGAACAACACAGCACAAACTATGGGTATGAGCTTAATAAACTTCAAGTCATTGTTGAAAACAAATACCTGCTGAGCCCAAGCTGGTGCAAGTGAGCATGAGAACTCTAAAATTGTTTAGAAAGAGTACCCATACTTGACAAAAAAAACCCAAACAAAACAAAAGAAAACAGACCCTGGGAATAAAACTGACTCCCAGTTTATTTTCAAATGTTTCAACTTTCTTTTCTAGTAAAAATTAGTTTGCAAAATTAGCTGAGAACAGAGGTGGGCAACAGCCACGTTCTGTGACATCAATGGAGTTGCACAGTTGTGGAACTGGCAGTTGAAATTCCCTTCTGATAACTCAAGTTATTGCTAGCTACAAACAAAGCCAAAGGGAAATTTGTCCTGTTTCAATTGTCAATGTATCTGTCGTCATTTGGGAACAGGAGTCCATTAGGTTGTCTGTATTTTGGATTCCTTTCATATAAAAGTGTTTTAAGATGCATTCTTGCATCATGTTTAAATAGTGCTTCTTAGGTTTGCAGCACCCATTCTGGATGTGTGCTCTCCTGAAAGCATTTCCCTTTTGTGTCAGTAAAATTTCTGCCAAATATTAACTCTGCAACTCCTTGTTAATAAATAAGAAAGTCTTGTATTTTAAGCACAGGACAAACTCCAGAGCTCAGAGCTCGTTTTGGACCTTCCCAGCACCCTCAGATGTGGTCAACCAGAAGGATTTAATTTGGTGAATGATGTCAAATTTTTGTTTGAATGGGTTGCTTTTGAGGTCTGTGTACAAACTCTCCCTGGTTTCACACTCTGGCTCATGCTGCAGAGAAAATGCAGAGTGTGTGGAAACTAAATCAGACCAAGTGTGCTGTGAGGGCACCTGAAGTGGTGCTGGCAGGTGCTCTGCCCACAGAACCAAACTGGGGTGAGGAAACCCTCCCACACAGCTGCTGGCCCTTTGCATCAAATATCCTGTACACTCCATTTAGACACCTGGATTAGCAAAATACTTTGTCCTGTACTGAGCTGGCCCTTGTGTGTGTGTGTGCTGCACTGGTCTGACCAAGATCAGTGATATGATATTCCCAATTTAGGTGTACATCTGGGTGACTACATTTCAAATTTCAAATTATACTCATGGTTATACACATATTTCCAAATGGAGTAGACATATGTAGCATGTGACTGTGAGGATATAAGTTGTTTTAATGGTGACTGTATTTTAAAGTGAGCCATCTACATATTATTCATGTTACTAAAAAGAGCATGAAATATTTCATCATTCCCGTCAGTTAACAGAGTCTTTAATGTGAAGTCAAACCTCTCTATTAAAAAGGCTTTTAAGCAAATCTCCACCTGGCTTTGTCCCACCTCCTGGACAGCAGTCTGGAGAGTTGAACAGAACTGGCATTTTTATGTAGTTTATGATGATAGCCACAGATAGTTTCTCCTGGCCTATTTGCAAGACTCTCTTATCATCATGAGCAGTGATAGGGTGTTTCAACTCCTTTTCTCTCTGAATCATCTTTATAATTTATTTTTGAAAGAGCAGGGAGACATTTTGCTTTCAACTTTGCTATTTCTATTCTTTCTTAGCCAGTCTGCTGCCCACACCCCTCTGCAGCACTGCCAGTGCCCTTCCAAGATAACGAGCACAGCACTTCTGCATTCCATCTTTTCTCACACAGGGTGGATTTCAAATCCATACAGAAAAACCTCAAGTATCTGGGTAGCAGCATGATGTTGCACTGCACACACCACGCCACAAAGCAGACATTATCAGGTTATTTCAGGATTCCAGTAGATAGGAATATTGAACTGCCTCTCCTGGGACAGCTCCAAATTACAACTGAACCAATACCTCTGAGGAATGCAGGATTTTAATGCAGAACTCCAGTGTCAATCAATCATTCAGCATTAAAGATTAAATACAAGTAGAAAGATGAAAGTTAACTAAAAGGAATTGAAATGCATCACAATCTTTTCTCAAATATTTTGGGTATTTTTAAACTAATGGACTTCACAGAAGTAAAACATGTACTTGTTTCAACAAAACAGCTCAGCCTGCAGAAGCCTCATCATGCAATCTTTGTTTTTAGTTGTTTATCTCAATAAAATTTCAGTATAGTTTTTACACATTTATTTTTTTAACAGAACAAAGATATGCATTTTTCTACAAAGAAATATTTTAAATGCTTTTAAAAGTTTAATTAAGGAAATATTATTTCCTTGATAATGATGAAACTTTTTGGTATAGACCCCCCAGTTTCTGTAAATCTCATATTTTGTTTATTACCACTGCTTTAAAGGTTTGAGCTGTAGTTTGTAGCTTTTTTAAGACTCAAATATGGTTATCAAGTGTGATTTAAAGTAAAACAATAGCACCTTAGCTAATGCTAGTCTCAGATGAAAGAGCACTTGAGCATGATACAAAAATAAATCCTTTTGGAGGATTTGGGACTTGGTTGTTTCTCATATAGGACACTGTGATTTGTTAGTGAGCCATGGTCAGGTCAGTGCAGTGAGGCTGTGCTAGACAGCCAGGAGAAATATAACTCCTGCTTAAAAGGAAACTGGAGATGTCTTTGAAAAGGGTTTTTACAATTGATAAATTTTAAAGGAGAAACAAAATGTTTTAGTTAAAGAAACGTTTAAAATGCATTTTAAATTTGCCTCTTAAGAATTTGTGGGAATTGTGGTATAGTAGTACTATGTTCTAAGGGAGATATATAAAAAGATTTCAAAGCTTTCATTAAGATTAAAATTAGTGAAACACACACCTTTGTCTAGGTTGCAATTCCTTGTCAGTAAATTGGACTGTAACAAGCATAACTTCTCTATCTTCTCCCTCTCTTTCTCTTTCTCTCTGTCTGCATCTCTCTCAATGCAAGTGTTTTCAAAGTGGACAGAGAATTCCTCTTCTTTTGAGCCATTGTGGACTTGGCCTGCAAACTCTCTTAAAACAAAAAAAAGTTTTCTAGAACATAGAAAAAGTGAAATGTATTACAACTCTTATTTTGAGCTTTGATATTAACTTTAAAAATCACTCAATGCTCAGAATACTTCAGATATAACACATAAGCCAAAAATCTCTCCACTAAATCAACTAGTCCAAGCAATAACATCAGTGATTGCTATTTGCTTATGAGAACTACAGTCCCAATTGCTCTGCACTTCCACTGAGGATCCTTGATTTATTCACAGCTAATTTCTTAAATGTCACAACAGCTTTATGAAAGTCTGCAGCACCAAAGGAATGATGATATTTCTTCAAAAGCCTCCGAAATGAAGAATATTAACCATTAATACCACTATGAAAAGAGGTTTTCAAATTACATATTCCAGCCACATCTGCCATACATCCTGTTAATACAGGTTACCTTTCTTTCCTCTTAAGGAAATACTTTGAAATAAACAAGACACAACTGAGCAAAGAACTAATATATCATCTCTGCAAGATATTACAACTGGGTGTGTTAAATCTCGTGAGGCACCACCTTTCAAATGTGTAAAATTGCAATGTAAAGTGGCTATAGGAGACACGACACATTTCTCAACAAAGAGGTCAAAGAACCCTGGGTAATGATCTCCCACTCTTAAAACATCTGATAAAGGTGATAAAGTTCAGGTCAATTTTAGATTAATGCAGCAGAGATCTCGTGGAAACATGAGTCCCAACAAGAGGGACAGTCTGGCAGGCTGACATTTGTAATTGCCACTCAGAAAAATGACAAATCCACCTGTCTGACTATTTCCCACACTCCTGTCTCTGCTCAGCCTCTCCTGCTGCCTTTTGTACATAGCTCACCCTCGATGACTGGCAATGAGTGACCAAGGGACTTGTTTGGCTCAGCAAGCCCCAGGTAAACAGGGGAGAACAGGCAGCTTCATAAACAGGGTTATTTTTCCCATTTAGGGATTTGGATCACGAGTAGGATCGTGAGTGACTCTGAAAGACAAAGCTGAAGTTCCAGATTTTAGGTGGAGAAAATATATCCAAAGACATAGATTTATTTTTTTTTTCCATTAGAATTTTTATTATTTTAAAGGTCATTTCACGATTACATAACTAATGAGAAAATATATATTCCTTGAGTCATCTGGGATCTGCCACAAAGCATTTGACCAGAGGTGTGTAGCTACTGAACTATGACATTCCAGAGAGATGAGGGGCAGCAGTTGCAGCTCATATCAAATCTCGTGTGGCAGTTCATATTTGCCAATATATCTTTCAGGCTAAAAAGATGTGATTTCCTCCCTGGTGGTTTCACAAGTAGCTTTCATCAAAAGTTTGTTTAAATCTGGCATGGCAAAGGTTTGCAGCAACACACTTGCCAAGACACAGAGGTTTCCTTTATGAGACCATATATGTTTCAGTTTTCCCTGGATACCAATATTAAGCCTAAGTAAGTATATCTGAGTTTATTTCTCCAAAACCCCAGAAAGAATGAAAAGGAAAAAAGGGCACACATCTATGCCTATGTCTGGACTCTCCTGCTACTTTACACATCTCTGATACTGTGCTCCCTCTGGTCATTTTTGAGTACTTTGCCATTTAAAAATACACATATTCAAAATCAAACAAACTCCACAGAAGATAGAATATACTATTCTGCTGTGTTGTACAGTCAATTAAATGCACTCTGTGTCAGTGTAGCATGTAACATTGGTAATCTGACACTTAGCTGTAGTTTAAAAACTTTTCCATATCAAAATCAGAAGTAATTTAAAATTGTTACCCTGTTTCCTGCCATATTAGAAAAAAGACATGCTTTCTACTCCTAATCTCTGTTCAAAGTGACCCTCAGTACCCCTTTTCTTCCATTTCTCTGCTAAATTTTTTCATCTGTTTTAATACATTTTGTTTAAGGATGTTGAAACTATAACAGCTTCTTTGAACACCACTTAGTGTTTTTTGTCTCTAGTGTGGCAGTGTTCTTATCCTGTAGGAAACCTTCCCAAGGAAACATGCAGGACACTACCTGCAGGATCTTACCACATTCTGAGGCTGATGGAAAGGAGGTAAGAATGCTGGATTAAAATTCACCTTTGCTGTCAGGCTCTGAGATTCCCCATGTATCAAACATCAGTAGAAGGGTCCTTGCTGATCCTTTCGGCTCCTGTGCCCTGTGCTGAGGGATGGGGAAATGTTGCTTGGTTGGATATTTGGTTAAATACTGTTCAGAGGTGTTGAACATGGTTTTGTCACCATTTTAGTGAATTTCCCCCTCTCATACTGGACTAAAATCTTAGCAAAACTAAAAAAAATTTCTGCTTATGCTCACCAGGCAGGTTTCATCCAAATTTTACAGTTATAATTAAAAACTACATTTCCATTAAGGAAATTATGAATTGCAATAAAGTGCAAGGAACATGCAAAATGAATAATTAACATTGTATAGACTTCAGCATCTTAATGAAGATTAAATAATACATATATTCAAACTGGATTAGCACATCCACTGAAAGCTGTTATGTGCTCAGTAGGGGAGTCTATGCACTCACAAAATAATGTTTTATGAGGAGTATTCCAGCAACATTAAGCATAAGGTTGTCATATATAAAATGATTAACGTTTTATATAAAAGAGGCTGTAATTCCAGTGAATGAAGTCATTTCATCTCCCTGCTGCTTCTACCTTTAGGAATATACTGTAAATGAAAAGTGGCTCAATGTGAAGTCTAGTTAAATAGAATATGAATCCTCTTTTTCAAAGTTAATGAGACTTGGAAACCCGCATTTAAAAAATGTTGTGATTTTAAATCACAAATTTCATTAAGTTTTGCGTACAGCACCTACACTCTTGTTTTATTAAGGCTCCAACTCCCTTAGCCATGTAGGACAGGATGTCACCTTGTTTCTCCTGATCTTTGTGTGCAGCCTGTCCACCACTTACAGCTATTTCTTTATAATGGGGAGGATTGCCTAAGAGATCCTGCATTAACGGAAGGCAGGTGAACAATGAATCTGCAAAAATGCTCAGACAGAACAGCGCTGGGAAAAGTGACTCCTTGGCTACTGATTATGAAGTCATTTTGTCAAGGCTGAGTACGTACAGATTGCTGGGGTATTGCCTCTCAGCAGTGAAATGTCCATCTGCAGAAGGGGTGCTGACAAGTTGCCAGCTGCTCCAAGCTGACAGATCAGAGGAGGAATGGACTCTAATTTCCTCCTGAAGAGAACAGATGATGGCAAGGTTAAATCACGGCTACCAGAGAAGTGACAGGAATGTCAGATGTAGATAAGGCAATCTATGTATTGGTATTTACTGTTTTAAATCTGTTTCAGCTAAAGAAGTAGCTGCTCTCCACAGAACACTGGTTTCAAACTGGGAAACTCAGCTCAAACGTGGTGAGCAGAAGTTTGTAAGTGCTCAATGCTAACACCTTTTGAGTAAAGAGATTTTGGTTGTAAAGCCACAGGAGAGGGGATAACTCATTTTACAGCACAAGTTACCAAACTCTTTGTCAGGCCTTGCCCCTGCTGCTGTTAGGAACAGGCTGTGGGGCTGGGGAAGGCTCTTCAGGAGGAGATGAAGCAGCACAAGATTGAGCCCTGCTGCAGCACACAGGTGATTCTTCAGACAAAAACTGCAGTCACTCCTCTCTTGTCAGTGTTTTTCTACACCTGAGAGGAGCTGGCTGAGATCCTTGCTGAGCCCCTGCCCAAACACAAACAATTTTCACTGCTGTCACTGCCTTCACCTTAACCTCTGTGGGCCTGGCACAGCCCTGTGTTCTTCATGGCAGAGTAACCAACTCTTTGTAGCCTGTACCTGACTATATTGGCTTTTAAATGGAGAAAATACTGAAACTTTTTGATTATATTAAGAATATTCAAATAAAACTTATTTTTCTTTTTCCCCATCACAATGAAATGGAAATTATTTTCTATTTCTATTCTGAATTTACAGCAGTGCCTCTAAAACATTTTTGGAAAACTTCCACACCTGCTTAACCACATGAGAGGACGCAGTTTCTGAGGAGCTGTTTTCTCATTTATATGCAGTTGGATTTCACAGAAACACAGTTTTCAGTCCTCTAGTGAAATAAATATTTTTCCTGATGGTAGTAAAGGAAGTCTAAGCAAACAGATTAGAAGCTGAATTGTACGGTCCCAATTTATAAAATATATTTTTGATGTAGTAAAATCTTGGCAAGATGCATGTTGCTACTGTCAACAGAAAAAAAATCAGCTTTTTGGCTCCCACACTTGCTGGAACCCCTGTGTTAGTAAATAAGGGGGAGCAAGGCACAGACCCAAGAGTTAGTTGGTTTGCAGGTTTTTGTATGTCTCATATAAAAAAAATAAAATCCCTGTTTGTGATGTGGACAACTGCTGTTTAACTGCTCTGTGTTGCATTTGTCTGACTGTGACTGCTGGCCCCTGCCTCTCACCCATGAGTCAGGTTCATTTCTGAGCCCTGGGCAGGGATTCATACAGCTGGAACATTGTGATGAAGGCCCTAATACTATATGAAAAATAAATGTATTTTCATGCTAAGGCAGGCCAGGCTCAGAACAGTCTTTGGGATGGAGGATGGAGGGAGGAGGCAGGGCTGTTGGTGAAGCCCTTTCCTGTAACTCTGTGAAAGCAGGGAGGCAGGAAAGCTGGGGCAGGGAGAGCTGTGACAGCAGAAGCTGTGTGAGCTGGGGGCTCGTGGCTGATCCCTGGGCAGTCACACACCGAGGGATTGTGGAGACACCAGCCACTGGACTCCCCTGCTGGGAGCAGGGCAAAGCAAACCAGGATCTGGTTTGGGATGCTGAAAGCCCTGTGCATTTTTGAGCTCACAAGCACTGAAACTCAGTGGGAAACAGACTGACTTCTGGGTCATTTTATGTGGTCTTGTGTCATAACTGCTTTTAGCTTTAAAGACTGATTTCAATTGTTTAAAACAGCCGGGTAACTTTGGGATTACAAGGAAAGCACAGGTGCTTTATCATGTGAAATATTCATACAGATACAACTAGATTAACCTTATAGATTGAGTGATTTTGAGAAATTGTCCTCCAGGTGCAAGCCTGGAATGAAAGAAAATGACAAAGTGGTGCTCATGTCTCAGGGGCCAAGCACTCTGAATCTCAAGCAGACTGGGTTTACAATATATCAAAAATCTCCTGGAGCCAAGGAGTGTCTTATCAGCTCACAGAAAAAGCACAGAGTATGCCAAACAGCTTGGTGATTTTTTTTACTGTTTTCTCCACTGGGAATGCCCTGGGAGCCCTGAGGTATACAGAAGGAATTCAGAGAACTGCTCTGAGCCCTGCCTATGGATGAGCACATCCTCATGCCCTGTAACACTCCAGTGCTCGTGTGCAGCTCTGCCACGGCCACCAAAGGGAAAAATGTGCAGGGCTACCAAAGGTAGAAATGAACTGAGATTGCCCTTCCATCTTAAAAATTCAAAGTTTCACCTGCCCTGAAAAAAAATATTTTTCAAGTATTGAAAATTTTCATTCACTGTTGTCCACTGGCAGGAAGAAGCCCTTTATCTACCTGTTAAATATTCTAGTGTGTAAATTTTGTGCACAAACCCTGGCAGTGTTTGAGGCCAGGTTGGGAAGGGCTTTGATCAGCCTGGTCTAGTGGGAGATATCCCTGCTTGGGACTAGGTGGTCTTAAAACTCCATTCCAACCCCTGAACATCCTATGACTTTATGGTATACAAAATAAAGTTATTACATGGATTTGTAAGCAGATAAAATACCCTGAAATGACATTTAGGTAATAATACAGGCAAACACTTCAAAGAACTGGGGACTGTGCTCTTCAATGTGTTCACAGACAACCTGGGGAAGAGCTGAAGTTTTCTAATAAAACAGATTAATTATTTGTAGTAAAAAGAAAGGTGAGAAAACTTACAGATTAGTTAATGATATTTTGCCTCAATGATAGAATGGCAGAGGAAAATAAGTGTTGATAAATGCAGAATAACATTTGTGAGAGAAGCAACTATAACTTAATAGATAAAATAATGAGATCTAAACCAGCTATTACCACTCATAGAACTCTTGACATTAAAAAGATATTTAGATGACTATATTTGTTTTATGTTTCATAGGAATTAAAAAAATACAGAAAAAGCCAATTCTTTTTCCCTCTCTGGAAACAGATATCTATCAATATAAAAGAAAAAAACCCACAAAGTCAGCATATCTGCATACAGGAGTATTAGCAGCACATCCCATAAAATATTTATATTAATGGTGGATTTCTGAATCTAAAAACTGTGGAGAATTTTCACCTGGGGCTTACATACATGGATACTGGAGCACAGAAACACGTGGATGGAAATGGACAGAGAGTTCAGCCACCCAGGAAAAGATGATTTGAGAAGGACAAGCCAGCAGCCCTCATCCCATCCATCACACAGCACAGCAATGTTCTTCAACAAGCTCAGGATCCTGTGGCACAAACGTAGGGAAGAAGTGCTGCTAAAGACAGTAACAGATTTCCTTGTCCTTACAACAGCTGAGAATTTGTTAAGGGAAAACATGCAGGTTATCCCTGTAATTGCTCTCAAGCTACAGAAAAAGGCAAACTTTCTTTCCTACCCATCCTGAATCCAGCTTGACATGGGAAAACTTTCTTCTGGGAAACAATTCTAGTGACCATTTTAATCCTGAAAAAGGAAGTTTTTTGAATTAATCACTTAGGAGATTTCTTAGTATCTCTAAGTATGTTAGTGCATCCCCATCTCTTTCTAGCCATGTCAAGTCTCCAAGCTGAACCCTTCAAGCACATATTTAATTAATGTCAGTATCAATTCAGTACCTGCAACAATCAACAAATGACACCTGGGAGTCTCAGTATACCTGTCTTGAGGATACCAGCACATGGAACACACAAGGATAAAGGTCACAAGTCTTAATTTTTTTTAAATTCATTAATTTTGTAGTTCTATTATACTTCACATTCCACATTGTCTGGAAGTGTTTCAGTATTTCCCTTTTGGCTAGAGCTTAGAAATATTTTTCTGTTTTCACATTTATGTTTATCATTGATAAATAAGAATATACACAATATTGTACCACTAATAGCCTAGTAAGAATTAACTTTATCTTATCTCATTATCATCAGACATGGACTTGATCAGGATCCAATGCCACCCTTAGGATATTTTCAGTTTAAAATTTACTCCATCAATTTTCCAAAAAACCCACAACGCCCAAAACCCAAAACCACCAAAAAACTCTGAGACCCCCTTGCCTTTGTTATAAAAAAAAGCTTAGAAACACTGCAAGTGTTCTGACAACTAAGTACAGCTTGGTAGTGCTGCACATTTCCTAAAAATGACAAAAGTTGCCTCTAGTGCTTCAATAAACTTTGGAAACCCTTATGTCCAGAGTCTGCAGAAGTCCATTTCCAAAGACCTGGTTCCACCATGAATTGTAATCAGAGGGAATTTGTGAAAGGTGGCATTTTTCAGCCTTTCAGACATGTAGGTCAATCAGCCTTATGATTAAGATTCTTGCCTAATCATGCTAAAGAGCATTAAATTTTAATTGAAAATTGGATGAGAGTTCAGAGAAGCAAAATCTCTATTGACAAGAGAGCACAGTTTCCAATCTGTTGCTGCTATTTCTGCCCTTGTGCCCAGCTTTAAAATATTTTATACATTTGTTTGTGGCTTTAGCATTTGACAGATCCAAACACTGACAGTGAAGCAAGACTGGGGTGAATGTAAAGTGACTTGGAACAATTACCTGGAGCAAATCACTTACAAGAAGGATGGAGGGGGACAAGTTACAAGGCTGTGTAGTGACAGGACAATGGGCAAGGGCCTCAAACTGAGAGTGGGATTAGATTAGATATTAAGATATTAGATATTAGAAAAATATCCTTCCCTGGGAGGGTGGGCAGGCCCTGGCACAGGGTGTCCAGAGAAGCTGTGGCTGCCCCTGGATCCCTGGAAGCGTTCAAGGCCAGGTTGGATACTGGGGCTTGGAGAAACCTGGGATAGTGGAAGGTGGCCCTGCCCATGGCAGGGGGTGGAATGAGATGATTTTTAAGGTCCCTTCCAGCCCAAACCATTCTGTGATTCTATAACTTTGTTTTGAGCACTCCAAAACCAAGTGCTTTTATTTACACCTAACAGGCCTATAATCAACAAGCAAACATATTGATTAATATGACACAATCTCACAGAGTCTGGCTATACAAAAAGCTCAGGTATATATTTCAGATTCATGCAGCACTTCCAGCTCATGCAGATGCATCTGAGTTAGTTATAAATGAGCTTAGCAAGGGTCACTGCAGATGCATTGCTACAGAAAACTGGGAGACTTGCTGCCTGCTTATTTATATAGGGTTCTGCATGGCTTTTAAAATCTATTCTAATGTAAGACACATAGTGAAGCTTTCTTAGATTTTTTCTTATGCCAATGGCATGTTCTCCATTGTTTGAATACACTGCCAGTGCATCATCTCTTCAAAATAAATATTCAGATTGTATAGCATTGGAAACAATGATAAACAGGCATGTTAACTAATTAATGTCACTTTCAATGGTGAGGTAAAGGCAGCTTAATTAGGAAGCTAATGTACTTCTTCACCTTGAAGATTATGATTCGCTTCTAGTATTATCCTCAAATTAAAAGTTCATATAAATTAGCATCAGCTCAGCTCTTCCTCATCGTACTTCAAATTGTACTAAATTGTTCCCTTGGGTCTATTTGTGTGGGAAACCATTGACATTATTCTTATTTTTATTTTGCAATAAACCAGCATGGCTGGAAATAGGTTAAAAGAATAAAGAAACCATGATGAAAGCAGGCAACTGAAGATTTCAGGATTACATTAAGAAATAAAGACCTGAGGAGAAAATATCAAGCTGGTACTGAAAACATGGAGTGCTATAATAAACATTTATGAACATTTTATGTGTGCCTTCAACTATGGGCAGCTATTTATAACAGATGCTTACTTGCTATGAACGGAAAATACCATTTGGAAATTCTACATTATTTGTAATTTACTGGGAAGTTTTAGCCTATGATTAATTAGGCTATACTCAAGGGCACTTCATAAAGAGAAAGAAAAGTTGAAAAGACCTCTTATGAGTGCTTCCAGGAGGACTATATACACTAGCTTTGATTCCATCTGAATATGTAAAAGATGAAAAATCTTTAAAAGCAGATTTCATTAGTCCAGACCTGAGTTCTTCAGGTGCCAAGTTCCAAAGGCTGATTTACTTCCAATGCCAGCAAATAATGCCAGAAAATAGCCATTCCACATATTCAAAAGATGCAAAGATTTTGTGCTTGTCTGCCAAAAAAGCTGCAGATATGGGCCACTGCACATCATCACTAGAAATGAGTAATCCCTGATCATGGAAAGACCAGACATGGCAGTGGGGCTGTGTCAGCTGAGGTTTGTCCTGAGGAACTGGAATCACCAAAAGACTTCATGTAGACTAATGATAGGCTTTTGAACCTAGACTAACTTTGTCATAATCAGGGGCTGCAACAGGTTACATTTTACTCATCATGCAATTAGATTTTGTACTGAATGAGGAATGAGTCACTTGTTAACTCTGTCATCGTGTGCAGCAGGGAGCACAAACCTCACCCTTGTGTGGCCTGGAAATGCTGCTGGGGACCAGCACAAATGCACATTTTGGGCATGGAGAAATCAAAATGTCCCTTGGGATGGGTTCTAACTCCTGGGACAGAGGTGCAGTGTTACACATTCCGCTGAGCAGGTTTTAATGAGGTCCCTGGAGTGTGAATGAATTGCCCTGCAGAGGGTGACTGCCAGCAGGCAGCACAGGCAGGTGGCACTGGAGGGACACTGGAACGACTGGGAGAGCTGGACGAAGCTCACTCTGCTTGGGAGAACCCAAACCTGTCACAGGTTCACTAATGATGTACCACAGACACCGAGGGAGAACAACCTCAGCAGTTTGGTGTCACGACTCCTAGCAAGTACAAGGGCTTGGCACTGAAGAGGATCTCATTTCAAATGTTTACAGTCAGTGATGGAGCTGCTGTTTGCACTTCAACTCGTCAATGAAACGAAATCTTATTTATATGATTTAATAATTAGATGCATTTAATTATTAATGTAAATATAATACCAGGAAAATATAAATAATTAATGATATACTTATAAATAATTTCTGTTAGTGAAATAGATTGAGAAAATGATTTGTTCTTAATAGTAGACTTATAAATATTTAAAAACAAGTCCCAAGAATGTAGTTTACAGACACTAAGAACCCTAATGCCCTTAAGCCACTTATACAGTGTTGGATATAGTTATTATATTTGAAGATAAACTAATGATTTGTTGGACTTAAGCTTTTATTTACTGCCAGGAACTTTGAAATAATTTTAAATCTGACTTTCTACATTGTTTTATAAGTAAGATTGTTTTATAAGTAAGATGTAATTGATTTCTAAAAAAAAAACTTTCCTTGAATCAGAGTATTTGAACACAGATGAACCAGGCAATGCTTGAAGCCATAGCAACTGATTTTGAGTTTATGACATGCAACTGAAACCTGAAGCTGGATCTTTATGTTTGGCTAAGCTGCGATTAATGTGATGTAAACTGGGGGAAAACGTGACTTTTTGGTACATGATAATCTCCAGCCAGCTAAGGTAAATGTCACCAGCATAAATTATGACATCCTTTGACTGCTCTGATTTACTCTTACTTGTAATGGTGATAGAGCCCGCTCTGACAGGCACCATCATTCATCCCAGGGATGCATTTGGCTTTCTGACTCTGTATCGACTTGAGTGGAAAATAAATCGGAACCCCTGTAGTAAGGAACACAAAAAGCTCTAGGGTTTGGCTGGATCAGGATCCCCCAGTGTGTCCAAACTGCTACAAAGCAGCTGTGAACCACACCTACTTACAGCCAAAACCAGTTCTCTTTCTGCATCTTTAGAGTTTTATAACAGAAATACATTATTTTGAGAAAATTATTTTAGAGAATAAGTTTATTTACTTAATCAGAAAAAATAAATCCCTTCAAAAGAATTTTCCAACAGTAACTCCTGGATTTGGCAGGTTACTCAGAAACACTACAGGAGACTAATATGTTTTGTTCATTCTGAACCCTTTAAATAATTTGTTTTTTTAATGTGATGCAGTTAAAATTCTATAAAATTCTATACAATTTCTATTGGTTTAATTTCTTTTGTTTCTATAGGTCACTTCCATGATAAATGGGATCTTTTTAAAATTACCAGGTGGTAGAACAAAATATCACACTGATTACTTTGCATTATCGATGATCATGAAAAACCTGACCATCATGTTGATTTAATTGTTCAATCAGAAAAATATTTTGTTATAATTCCCATAATTATATCCACCTTGATGGTGCCTGGCAGAAACTTCACCCTAAGAAAATTTTCTGAGAATCCAGATGTGTCCATTCACGTAAGAGTCAAAACCATTGCAGGCTATTGCCATACATACCCAGCTGTTCAATGAAATTTGAGTCCACATGGTTCACAAAGACAAAAGAGATGCAAATTACTGCCTGATGACAACCACCCTCTGCAGGGCAATTGATTCACACTCCAGGGACCTCATTAAAACCTGCTCAGTGTTCCACAGATCAGCGGAATGTGTAACACTGCACCTCTGTCCCAGGAGTTAGAACCCATCCCAAGGGACATTTTGATTTTTCCATGCCCAAAATGTCCATTTGTGCTGGTCCCCAGCAGCATTTCCAGGCCACACAAGGGTGAGGTTTGTGCTCCCTGCTGCACACGATGACAGAGTTAACAAGTGACTCATTCCTCATTCAGTACAAAATCTAATTGCATGATGAGTAAAATGTAACCTGTTGCAGCCCCTGATTATGACAAAGTTAGTCTAGGTTCAAAAGCCTATCATCTAAATGGAAGTGTTTCCTATTTATTTTTGGGGGCTGTGTGTCACATCAGTGTCAACACATTTACCCCTGGTGACCCTGTAAAGGCCTTGGGTGATCCTGTATTTAATTCTTAGCAGAAAATCCAAGAAACTGTGGCATAACAGCAAGTTATTTTGAATTGCAATCATCCAAATGCATTTAAAACAGAAAATAATCTCACCATTTCTTTTTAGGCTGGAAATCCCTCTGAAGTGCATAATTGTAAGATATAACAGGGTAGTTTGGGTTTTTTTGCTTGGTTGGTTTTTTTGTTTGTTTTTTGTTTGTGTGGTTTTTTCTGTTTGTTTGGTTTGATTTGGTTTGGGTTTTTGTTGGTTTTTTTTTGTGAGAATATATTAAAGAACATTTTTGACAGAGTTTTCAATAGCTAAATTCATGTATTATAGCCAACTGTCCCAAGAAGATGCATTAATGCCACAACATCTTCAAGCAGCAGCTCAGAATCTCCCACCTGAACCAGTTGTGCCTCATCTGCTCTCTGTGCAGGAGAAAAGAAACAATTTCTATTTGACTGTTTGGACCTGCCTTACCCGTCACAGTGGGTAGATGAGGACTAAGGCATTTATGATTAAAAAAATGAGGTTTGTTATACTTGGGGATTTTAAATGCATCTGATTTATCCAGCAATATATGTACAGTATTTTGGCACACTGTTTGCTCAGCACATTACAATAATTTAATATCATTTGGCAAATGCTTTTTTGAAGGACTTTTTTATCTTTATGGAATGTAACAGCTCTTCCAAAGCTCTTAGAGTCTTTTTTTCCTCAGTTTTTTCACTCCTTTAATTGTTTTTTCCTGTTCTTGGTCAGTGACCTTGCACAAATACAAACTTCACTGAAGCCAGTTTAAGCTATCATAGTAACACAAGCATTATGAACCAAAAATTCAGTGAAAGGCTATCAATATATGTAAAAAGAAGCATAGAGTGAAACAAAGAGGATTGAAAGCAAAAGTGTTCCAGCTTTCCCTGTCCCTGAAAACATGCCTTAATCTCTTCCAATATACACATAGAAAAATCTTCATTAATTTCTATTGTTTTTCTTTCATCTTTAGCATTTTCAGTTCTACTTTGCTATTAAGCAGTAGGATATTCAGAAATGTGCTTTACAGCCTACTCTGTTTTCCACAAATAAGAGAAATGCTTTCTGTGAAGTTTAGTGGCTGCACTTTCTGAGCCACCATGGTGCTCACAGAAGCATTTTCTATTTATAACAAATAGGTCCTTTTCTTCAGAAGTGCAGTAGAACCACTTGATTTTGTTTCTATTTCCTTGGAAAGCCCGTCTCTTTTGCTGAGTGTCATCATCTATTGGATTCTATCATCCCAGATCTTTCTCCTGCCCTACCTTGACTCCCATTGCACCTTCTTAGTTCATGAACCCTGTCAAAGATTTGAGGAGAACATTTACAAGCTGTGCTGGATAAATAAAGAGATAAACAGATTTTTGCTTTGAGAAACACACAAATCCCTGGATATTTCAGTGCCAGGTAAGTGAGCACTTCAGGACATATCCAGAAAACTTGGACAGAAGTGGTAGATAATACAAACCCTGTTGTGTTAGTTACCATTATTTAACCCTTACCAAAATGAATCTTTCTCTCCATTGTATGGGCACTGCTCAGGTAATAAATTCTTCTGAAATCTCTTTTGGGAAAAGAATACATCTAGCAACAACCAGGCACCAGGCTGTCTCAAACACAAGGTTCTACTGAATTTGAATACTCAGGTACAGAAAAACAGTTGTTTTTAATTTCAAACTAGATCTTTACAGCTGCCCAACATAATACCATGGTGTGAAGACAAAAATCACAGTCTGATTATCTAACTCTGACTCAAGAGTGTCAGTATTCTGGGACCACTCCATTCTATGATACATCAGTCTTAACATCTGTCCTGACATCAGTCCACTGTCTGACATCTTCCAAATTTGATGTCAGCTCCTTTTTCACAGCAGAAATTTCCATGTAATCTGGTATGTAGGTTTAAATCAATATATTTGCTGCAAACAAGGTCCAACATTTGCTTTGCAGATTCTTTTTTCTGACTCCTACAAAAAGCTTTGAGCCAAGCAAAAGAAAAATGCCATTATGCCAAAGTATGAGTGTTTAAAAGGGTGTTATTCTAGCAGCAACACATGAATTTAACTAGGAAAATTCTCCTGGGTGAACAAAATATCTGAAAAATGTCAAAACTTCCCTTGTAATGCTCTTTATGACTTTAGTAAAAGTTTCTGGTCATGTATCATTTTGTTTGTGTATAATTGCCTCCCTTAAACCTAAAATAGGAATATGAACTCTTGAATCTTGGAAATCTCTGTCTAGTTTTCAAATGTCCAGTGATGCCTTATGTAATCTGAGACACAATTTACAACAGATTTGACCTCTGCCAATTGATCCCCTTTCCAGCTGCACCATCTGTAGGTTAGGAATTTTATTGATAGCATTCTCCCCCACACTCACAGATATCTTCAGGGTATAATTATATTTTGTGAGGTTTTGAAATTCTTTAAAGCTGTAGGATTACATTGGAGCCACACTGAATAAACAGTTACTTTAGATTAATTTTACCAACTGCTGATCCACTCCAACTGCTGTATTTTGAGAGGCCCAAACACTGTTCAGAGGAATGTTTTGCAAAAAAAAAAAAAAATTCTTCTGCTGGTGAAATTATGTAAAAATAAAAAGCTTTGAAGTTAAAAGTTGTTTAATAAATATATTCCATGCTGTGCGTGCTTCTTTTACATAAGTATTTAGGAGTGTATTTGAGAAAAGTCTTCTAATTGCTGGGGAAACCACAAAAACTATTTTATTAGCATTAAGGCAAACAGCATGAGCAATATGATTCTCTTTACTAACTTTGTCTTGATTTTCAGTCATTTTGATATGGGAGTAATTACTTTCTTCTCCCACTTCCCCAGCAAAGCAGCTATTTTGCAGGCATAGCTTTACATTTCTGTTAAAGAGGTGAGGGTAGCACAAAACTGATATTTTGTGTTACCTACCCCTAGTTCTTCTGGTAGTCCTTTGAGTTAAATATTGCTCTGGATCTGCAAGGACAACTCAAAGCAATAAGGGTCAAAGGATGCAGTTTTCACATTATCAAACCATGCAAAAGGTTTATATTTGTTTGGACCTTCAGATCCAACTGGTGCTGCTCTGATATTTGAAATAAAGCACAATTACTGATATCTGCCAGGCTGTACTTTTGCAAGGCTGCTGGTCAGTGCTGCCCAAAGGCCACAGGTTAAGCAAGAGCTTTAAACCTTAACTTCCACTTATTCAAAGAATAAGAATTAAAGAGCTAGAGCAAACTATACCTATTAAAATATATCTGTGATAACAATGTGAGAAGGAATCTGTTTATATAAAACAACAGGTAAGGAGGAGTCAGAAGAGCAGGTAAGCATCAATTAACATGTGACAAAATGCTTTGTTAATACTCAGTTAATAAGGGGCCTTCAGTATACTGAATGTATATTTTTACTGTTGTCCACAGTTCTTTGAGTTGGAAATCTATGAAACTCAGCTTGATTTTCTCCTCTCAGTTTCTAGCTGAAAAATGGTGGAGGAGACAGGAAGTTTCAATGCAGAACACTAAAGCTGTGGATCATGTGATTGCTAAAACTGAGTGTGATCTTATTTTGGTAATTTAAGAATATAACTCATTTGAGTTTGGAGCTCCTGTGACAAGGTGTTTGACTATTAAAAATTAGATATCTACTGAAAACTATAATGTAGCATTTATTTATGATATATTGATGATTTTTAATATAGATCTGCCTATAAAAATAATTTTAAAAACTAATAATTTGAAAGAAAAATATTCTAGATGGCATAGATGGAATGGAAGATACTTCTTTTTCTGACTCTCAGACTGCAGTCAGTAATGACACTGAATGGAAGTCTTCAACATATTTTTAAAAAATGCTTAAAGCTCATCCATAAATATTTGCTTGCAGGAACTACACTTTAACTAATCTGCTGGAGTAGATATTTGTTTTTAATTCTAGTTAAATTCCAGCACTGTTGAAAATGCTATTTAGCTCCCAAAGGTGTGAATTTTGATTACATAATATGTTTTCTTAGAAGTTTGCTTTGCACTAAAAGCTGAAGACAACTACTTTTTAATTCAACAGTACATTTAAAATTGTTTATTGTTCAGTGTATAAAGGGAATGAAAAGTAGCACACATCAGTTTTAGAATGACATAAATGTCATTATGACCTTCATGGATTTTCATATAGTCTAAGTAATCCCTATAAACCAAACTGATTCAAATGCACATCTTCAATCATTTCACTGCTGTTTTGCCTTCTGCTGCAGTTTTATAAAACTCCTTCTAATACATCTGTTAAAAGAAAAAAAAAAAAACAAAAACCACAAAACAAATCAACAAATCACCCTTGAAAAAAATCAGTTGATGCTGTTAAAGCCATGAAGCTAAAAATCAGAGAACTTGTCAAGGAGACCTGCTCAGATACTGACAGGCAGCAGTATTCTGGGCTTCTGCTGTTTTAATTATATTGTATCCTTGTTTTTTGCACCACTTTAGTTAAGGTTGTGTCAGCATTTCCGTTGTAAATCCCTGTTCCCTGGGGCTTTATAACTCATTGTTAAAAATTCCCTAAAGGATTCATCTTGGCACGCAAGATTTCATCCGACAAGTGGAAACTTATCTCTCTATGTATAAACAGGGGTTTGCAGATATAGAGAGTTTTCATATAAGGGTTAAATTGCGTCATTTCAAAAAGAAAAGGAAGAAAATTTTTGTAATTTCATAAATTTTTCTCTTTTATGAGCAGAAAGCCAAAATAGCTTCCTCTTAATTAAACTTCTGCATCTGTCAATTCTTTTATTTTTTGAAGGAAAAAATAGAAGTAAATAAACAGGTAAGTTGACTCACAATGCAATTTCCTACACACACGGTCTATGTTTTGCTATGAAAATGTCAAACATATGTCCTATCTATATATAGTGCACCATGCTAATAAAAAGAAGTTTTGATCAAATTCATAGTGCCAAATTTTGGAGCTGGGAGAAGCAATGTGTCAGATGAAAATTAGGATTTTCAAAGTCTTAAGAATATGCACAATACTAAGTCTAAGCTGAAAAATGAGGAGAAGGAGAGATTTCGAGTACATCTGATTCAAAGTGACGGTTTAAAAAAAAAAAGGATGAAAAGCCCACATACAGCAGCTTTAGTCTGAGCAACAATACAGCAGGAGGTACAGTGGGACCAGGTTCTGCAGATATTGTCAATCACAATCTATGGAATGTGCTTATTGTGCATTGCAGACCCTTTCACCACGTGTTTTCAGCTACAGCTACTCCTACTGCCTAGTCTAAAAATTAGATCAGAAAAATTATTTACAAAATAACCAGCATTCACTCATCTGGGTGTTGCAAGCCCAATCTCACACTGCAGTTTAGACCTGAAAATGAATGTTATAAAATATACTGGTAACACACAAACATACAGTAATATAGTATTTAATGAATATTTACAGCTCAAATTAAATTTAAAATTGGCAGTCAAAATATGCTTTATTATTTGCTAAAGCTATCAACATTTTCTCAGTTTGTGAGCAGACACATATGAGCCTTATGCTTATATGATATATAAGGAAGGGAAGCTCATAAAACTTCATAGTCAACCTCTCTTTTGCATCATGCTGTATAATTCTAGAATATTAATATTTTAAAAATGAAATGAACAATTTTTTGCCAACAAAATGGAGCTATTGGAAAAGAGATGAGACTTTCACTCTTGTCTGGGACAAAACACTCCAGACAGAGCTCAGGAATCCTTTCACCATCCTTTCCTCTGTGTAGATTATACCCTGTTGATAAAATGTTTACTCCCGTACTTAAATATGCCAAAAAGCTGATGGAAAAATATGTTTTTAAAAACTCATATCTGTTTGATTGGAGTAAAAGCTGGCAAGCTTGCTTTTTTGGTTCTTTTAAGTGATTCAATTTGATCTAAATTAGTTTCAAAGCCCTACTCAGTCGTAATACTCAGCCACAGTGTCCAGCACTCTATGTAGAGACTAAGGAAGGATTAGAATGAAAGCTCTGCTCTCCTGTTCACAGCTCGTGTTCTCCAGCTCTTCCCTGACTCCATTTTACTTCTCATGTCACAGGTTTGCTGTGAGCTGTGCAAAATCCACCTTTGCAATTAACAACACAGCAACAACAGTGCCACTAGAGTGACCATCTTTGTGCCCTTAAGTCAGACAAGAACTAGTACTAAATATTATTTTATAAGGGGAAAAAACTAATTAAAAGAAAAAGCTAACGATAAGAATTATAATTACTATTCACTACAGATGCAATTATAAGGAGATAAGTTCCAATTACAGCAGTAGTAGTGAAGTAAAAGAATAATGACAATTAGTTCTTCTCTTTGCTGCCTGAAGCCTGTTATTGTTTAATATCCTGTGGGGCAAAACAGCATGGGTAGCCATGAAATCTGAAACAAGTACGAAAAAGGACAAATACATTAATTTCCTAGGAGTTTGAGAGATGATGTTTTTTTCTGGTGGCTGACTGTCATCACTCCAAGTAACATTTGAAACTTGCTTTCCTATTACACCTTGCAAACTCTTGTTTCATTTGCTATTGACCTTATCTACGTCTTAATGTGTGATGCACAAAACTCTCTACCACTAGGCTTGTTTATGCAGCTTCTAATATATGAAAGAATGAATCTGTAACAAAGACAAGAAAGAGGAATGTCATCTTCAACAGGGAAATAAGGAGGTGCAATGCTTCTATTGTGCAGAAACTCATGAGGACCTTCTGTAGCTTCAGAAATAGAAATGAAGATAAACTTGCTATTGTTAGAGGTAACCAAGGGTATTTTGGCATTAGGAAAAATTTTGTAAGAGCAATATATTTCTAGGGAAGATATCACATACAGACTGCAAATTTTGACAAATGCTAAATTTACACTTTAAATGTCAACTTTTGAGTGGCATATTCCAGACAACATCCAGCCTTTGGGGATCAATGAAATGGCCAAGCAGTAGACAGCTCTCTTTCCTGAGCTCCAGGATGTACAGCAGAGATGCTATGTGTAGATGGGGAACACTGAATTTTTAGCACATTTCAGTATCCCCAGTTGTGGTGAATAGCAGCCCTGTTCTGGAAATGGATGTCACCATCTTTCCCTGGAAGATGTACATGCCTACCTCCTCGTGCGTATGGCAGGGTGGGTGACAGATGGTGGGCTCGGGAGGATTACAGCTCCCTTAGAACAAAACCAGATTGGGCGTGGACAGAACTGACTGAAATGTTTTAGTGCCATCTGCCAATGGAGAGCAGAAACTCACTGGTCTACCTCTGCCAGCCTTTTGCAGTTCTACTGTCCCTCTTCCACCTGCAGAGACACTGAGCCTGCTCCCTGCTTTCCCCTGTCACACTCTCATGCCATGACCCCGTGGTGTGAAATCCTAATCCTGCAGCTGGAGGTCAGTGGTCAGCGTTGATGTTTTCAAAACACATCCTTCAATTTTCCTGACCAATACCCTCCTGCACATGTGAAATATGAGTGGGGTTTTATGGTACTGGCTCAGGACAGAGCATGGGAGCTGCTACACAAACACACTGCACTGCTAAATAGTGATATATCAGTGTCACAAAGGGACATCTATGGATCAGTCAGGGTCCCTGGCCACATATCATTATCATCTATGTCACTGGCTGCTTTTGTTACCTGAATGTATATACCAAGAATATGAGGAGGAGGGTTACAGTTTTACTCAAAGAAAAAACAATAAAGAATTTGGGTATTTCTGAGTAGGAAAAAGAGCCATGTAAATACACATAAGGATGTGGTGAATTTGCAGAGAAATTTGAGTATTTTAAATATGGCTGTCTCCATAAATGTAACTATTCATGTAAACAAAATAAACTCGTAAAGAAGACCTCAGAATGTACTTAGATTTTCAGTTTTTTACAGCACTCTGTCTACCTGTTAAAGCTGTGCATTTCACACAATTCCATCTACTTGTTCAGGACCACATATGCTAAAGCTGCTCAAGGAAAAGGGTGTGCACCCTGGGCCCACAGGCAGGATATGGGCAGAAGGAATAGGAAACATCAACACTGGTCTGCAACACACAGGAAAGATCACCTGAATTGCTGCATTTATCTTGTGGAAAAGTCTGATGACACTACTGAGGATTTTTTAGCACAATGCACACAATGGGTAAAAGATAAACAAAATTATTGTTCCGTTGCCTTCCTGTGGCCGTGGTCTAAACCAGTGGGAATACTCCACCTTGCTGAAGCACTAAAATACATGCTGCCATGCACTGGGGATGGCATGGATCACTCTCCTCTGAACTAGAATGTCACCAGTTCACCCAGCAGAGCACCGTGGCTCTGCACTAATCCCAGCACAGCATAATTCTAACACAAGTAGGCAATAAATTAAATGCACTGCATTATGTACATACAACATCTGTGCCTGCCTAGACATGACTTTACCTGATTGAAAGTGAGCTCTGGGATCAAATTCCACAAATGGCTGAATCTTTACATCTCACCATGTGTTAAGTGTGTCCAGATGGCAGGTGAAACACTACTATTATCAATCTACTTTTCCTTCCCTGAAGTATCTTTGTAGCACATTGCTGATGTTATTGTAAAGATAGAGGTGATTGAATATGCAAAAGATTTTAAAATAATCCTTGTGAGAAAAAAGGAATGTATACATGTGTTTTAAATAGATACATTCACACACGGTGTATTTTGAAATGCTGCCAACATAGTCATTGTCCATTTAAAGAGAGAAAAAGTCAGAGTTATAATAGGAGCATACTGATTTTACTGCTTTGCGTTGGCACTTACACTTACTCAAAGCCAATCTTTTACCAGACTGCAGAAACAGAACCCAGACTTTTCAGCCAGGTTTTGAGAAGTTCTCCTCAGAAAAGTGGTGCACATTTGAAATGATTTGTCACCAAACTCAAAGTGTCTTCATCCTTCAGCGTAAATGTCATTTCAGTGACAATCAAGACAAGTGAAAATTATTGCCCCCACTGCATTTTCCACTGGGTAGCTCAGGTCAGTTATTAAGGACCCTGTGATGATCATTAACACAAATATGTTTAGTACAGGTGGTTCTGTAACTCTGACAGCCTGGAAAATCTGTAGAGTTCATTGGCCTTTAAACTCACACTTCCACACAATGCGATGCAGTAGCTGAATTTTAACATGCTGGGCTGCAGTATCAAAGATTACAGGGTCAAGATCTCCTTGGGATTCTCTTCTTACTCTGTCTCTTTATTCAAATGCATTTTCTCATTTCAGCTTCTGGAAAAGAAGTGTATTTAGGAGGAAAAGACAGCAGGTTTTTTTGCAGAAGTTAATTTAGGTGCTTAATGTAGGTCTACAAAAGCAAACAAAAAAAAAAATGGCCCATGAGTAGTTGGGGAATGCTTCACTTTTTCTAGCTTGTATATTTTTTCTAAAATAAACTTATATGGTGAAAACTTAAAAGTGCAATCTATACTCATTCATTTGATTATTCAGGATGTGTGTAATCCTTGCTTTTGCATTTTCTAATCCTGTCAGATTTTCCCAGAGATTCCAACAAGGTAAAAATGAAACACAGTATATATAACTGTGTTATAACTTAATGTACATAAACTGGGAGCTGGAAATCCTTTGTCCTCCAGCCAGACCAAAGGGACAGAGGTGATTAGGAAAGACCCACTGATTCTTGCCTAGTGTTTGTTTTCTTATGTCTTTTGGGGCAGCTGCCCAAAAGTCTGTGCATTGTTGGGCTCTTTGATCAGTCAAGATCAAAGTTCAGAGTCCAGGCAACTGATAATATCTAGGAAAACATTCCTCTATCAGCATTTGGCAGGGAAGCACTGGTAGTGTGAATCAGGGCAAAGGGGGAGAGTTATGAACCTGCTCCTGTGTCCCACAGCACAGCCAGGCAGCCACACTCCATCCCTCCACCTGCAGCTACTTTTGCTGTATTTCTCCTCTGCATCTGCTGCTGCATCACCTGCTTTGTTACTGCTGCAGAAACTGCTTTCACAACAACAACACCCAACAACTTTTCCTTTCATTTCCTCTCTTTAACTCAGCACCATTCCCGCTGTTCCTTACAAGAGACAAGATCCTCACCTCACTTTCTGTTCCTGGGACTTCACCATTTCCAGGTGCTGCCCTTCCCCTTAGGGTGACTCCCTGGCTGCACTTGCAGGTGTTTAGTGCACTCATCCCCTCGGTGCCACGTAATAGAGACAAACATCACAGCCCTAATCAATAGCTGTCCTCAGGGAGCCTTTTGTAGAATTCTGTTTAGAAAAAGTATGTGGAACTTAACCTTAGATCTCAACAAGGAGGCACGGCTCTCAAGTTCTATTGATTGAAAAAATAATATAAAGCCACATGAAAATGCAGGTTGTAGGGCAAAGGGAGAGTTTTGTAAAAATCAGGCACTCGACAGGTTGGGCTTTGAAATCTGAACTCAGGTAGTGACACTTCTGTTTCCTATTAAATTCTCAGTAAATGACATAATGCAAAGATGCTCCCCTGACCTGGACTCAAATAGTGTTTAACAATACAGGTAGCTATCATCTATCTATCT
>NC_031782.1:12471444-12625480 GCF_001522545.3 Parus major | reverse complement strand
ATCTATCTATCATCTATCTATCTATCTATCTATCTATTATCTATCTATCTATCACTTCTACTTTATTTGCTTAACACAAGCAGTGGAAAACAAAGTACTGTTATCTTAAGAAGTTTCTTGGCCATTTTGAATGAGAGAAAATTACTGAGGATGGTTATTTTATTGAGGCAGGTGAGTGAATGAAGCTAGTGTATCAAAGTATTGATGCTGTATACCTGCTAAAGTACTTCATTGAAATATTTTGTTTGAATTTGTCATTCAGGAAGTGGTTAAGCAGAAACCATGAGTTTTATTCAAGAATGGCATGATTTTGCAGTATCAAAAATTTGGGAGCAATATGAAATCGTAATGTTTGTAATATGAATACATATAATATACAAAAACATAATATTTGTATGCATTAATGATAATGATAAAGATCCAGGAACTAAATGTTTTACAGGTTAAGGGCACATAGAATGTGAAAATGCAAGAATTTCTGTGTAAGGAACATATTAAGTGCTGTAAAAATTCCACCTCACACAGAATTCCCTGCCCCATATATATATTGTGGTTATCCTAGTTTTAGATAATAATAACAATCAAATAATTAAACAATTTTGTACTTTACTTTCCAGTGTCATTTATGACCTTCTCTATGCTTCAGAAGCATTAACCCATTATGCCTCACATGTTTTTTGGTTTAATATTATTATCATTAACATACTAACACTAAATATTGATGATAAATATATTATTAAACTTTTCCAGATAAGTCTCTGGAGAAGAAATTAAATCATGTGGCTTGATAAACCAAGCAGCAGAACACAAAGGTCTTCACTGTAACTAAACTGACAAGGAATACACAAATTTCTGGCTTTTTGGTAGTTAAAAATAAACAGAGAAGTAGATTCTTATTTCTCATCATAGTGATGTCACCTCCCAATCTAGATTTACACTGACACTCTCCAGGGCAGGATTAGAAATTATGGAACAGCTTCTCTGAAAGCAGCAGCTCTGTGAGCCAGGGCTGCTCTCTCTGCCTAAGGGAGGGATATAATAAAGGTCTAAACTCTTAAATTTTGTGGAGTTGAAAGAAAATACCCAGATGCTATCAGCGGGTAAAAGCAAACACAAACACATTTTTTAATACAAATGTGTTTCCCTTTAAAGAAAATGCTTTTGTTAATTTTGTGTATCTCTATACAATGGGAAGCTTATAAAAATTGCGTTTCATACAGCAAAAAATAGGTATAAACCATGATAGTATTTGATAGATAATTGAAAGAATTTCTATCTTCTCAATCCTGAGTATTCTGTTCATCTGGCATAAAGTCTACATATGTACCCCAAAGCAGTGCCAGTATGGTGGGCAAGGAGACCTCAATACCCACAGCAGAGCAGCTCCTGTCTGTCAGATCCACCATAAACACAGGAAACTCAGTAACCCACTGCCTGCTTGGGCTGACAGCACTCAGGAGAAGATTTTTTAATTTTTTATTTTTTTAAAAAATTTTTTGTTTGTTTGTTTGTTCTTTTATGTTATAGATAACACTACTGTTTGTGAAATTCTCTTATGGGGAGCCAAGATTCAAAGTAAAATGGTTGCAGAATTTTCTTGAGAATATAGGTCAGAATTATTATATAAGTACTAAACAATGACTTGAACCAGGAGAATGAGTCTCTGAGTATCATTCACACCAGTGTATCACAAATCATTTCAATCATTATTGTAATTATTCATGTAACAGCTCTGGAAAGAATAATTATTCCTTAGTAACCATTAAGGAGGGAAGAAAAGTGGAAAAAAAAATAGGCTTGGATAATTTAAATGAAAAGTTCATGTCTAAGTATGAAACAAGAAAAAAAAAATTAAAATGCACATTGTTTTATGTATATGCAATATAGAACTGTATCACTTCCAAACTGAAATATGCATGAAATATTGAAAGATCAATGTGGAAGCTAAAATATCAAAGCTAATTAAGAAAATTAACAATTTGGTATTTTACTGAAAATGCATGTAATTAGAATTACAGCACGATATGTGCTTGGAGAAATTTGAAATACAACACCAGTGTGAGAGTTCTGCACAGAACAGGAAAATTGGCTGTGAGGGAAGAGAAACCAAGTTTACTTTACGATCTTTCCTGTGAGGGGAAGGATGACAAGTGTGCTTCCTTGGCTTTGCTGCTTGTTTTCCTCTGCTCTGTGGCACACTGTCAAATCTGAAATGGCCCTAGAATTCAACCAGTCCCTCATCTGGGTGAACAAATGAAATATGTGAAAGAGGATTATTGTGATTAGAAATGATATAATTATGTATTTCTTTTCTTCTATAGTTTCAAATTAATCTCCTTTTGCAACCATACAGATACAATCAAGAAGATGCTCCTAGGAGTGTCTAAGTGCAGTATGTAAATGTGTTTACACTCTTACCAAAGATGTACATTTCAATCCCTGTTCTCTCCAGCTTATTTACTCAATTCAAAAAGGAAAATAATTTCTTTCATTACTGAGGGACAAACTGTGCTGGAAAATGCCACTTTCCCTTTTCAGCCTGGCCCTTGACAAGGGTCTAGCAGCCCCTGGTGATGCTGCAGTGCTGCCACAGATGGGCAGTGAACAGTGTGTTTCCTTTCAAAAGCACTGATTTCACTCCCAGCAGATCCTGCTGAAGCACAAAGGACAGTGAACCTCCCTGGTCTCTGTGCTGACTGCCTAGAATGTTCTCGTGGCATTTTCAACTTGAGTCTTCTATAAACCTTTTTCTGCTCTATTAAGAAATAATAGTCCTACCTTTAAAAGGCTGGCCCTTGGCCTGGAAAGAAGGGTGGTGCAGCACAATAATTATGGCCATTTTTTGGAGGAGGGTTGGTTTGTCCCTGTGTTTTCATGCTTTGGAGTAGAGGGCCAGTGTGACATACAGCAGTTTTTGTCTCAAAGTAAGATGGCTACCCTGTAGTAGAATCATTTTAAAGAAAATTTTTGTCACTGAACTGGAAAAGAAAAAGATAGGCTTGTCACTTTCCCTCATTTTTTTGTAGAGGAGGAGTATGTTAAAGATTTCAACAGTGATATTCTTAGACAACTTCAATTTCACATGAAAGCATGTTTCTGCCTCCTCTGCCTCTCCTGTACTATATTGATAGGTCTTTGGTTGTGCCTACTGTTGTGAAGAAAATTAGCTCTTTCTCATTTCCACTTCAAAACACTGCCTGGCAGGACCATCCTCTTCCTTACCTCAAATGCATGTAGTTTAGAAAGTGCCTTAGAGAAAGATTCTGGTAAAAGTACGAATGCAGTACATGATTTCAAAAAACCAGATCTGCATATACATGTATATATTAATGCACACACACAAATGTACATAAATATTTAGCATATGTGCAAATATATTCATAAATATGTGTGTGTACATTTCTACATATGCAAACACATGTATTAATATACAACTGATCATACAAACCTCAATGTAATGGACAGATACCCAATCTAATTTTCAATTAACTTGAAATCAGAAACTTGAGTACTTTGTGTGCTCACACCCACATGAACATTTGTCCTTTTCAACCAAAACCACAAAGATTTTATAGCTATGACTGTAAGAGTAATAAAATTAAAATTAAACAATTAGTATCATCATCAAATTGAAGGATGGGAGGAGAAGTATGCTGCATGTGCTTTGAAAACATCTTCTCCTTTGCCACTGAGGACATCTCTGCTCTTTACCCAAATACCAATGATTTGAGGAGCTGTGAAAAATTGTGCAGAAGGTACTCCCATGTGCTGAAGTGAATATTTCCTATGTGGCAAGTCCCTGTAGTCAGAAAAAAAAGTGATTCCATGATTTATTAGCATTCACACAAACTGAATTCTCACACTCCTTGTACTGCCTTTAATATTATACACAGAATAGCCATTGTTTTCTGCATACAGATACAAATCTTGCAAACTGTATGCTTGTTCAAAGCATATCTTATGCAGAAACTATGCCTAACTCCTAAATTTATTAAGTGAAAATGATAAAAGAACAGCCAGATAAATAAAGAAATATAAGGGAAAACAAAGTTCTATGGAAATCTATTTATAGAAATTACTTTTTACATGTCACTTGAGCATATATCTCTGAAAAGGAAAAACCTTCCCTATGGAAAAGTAAAACATGGATTCATTAAATTATTAATATTTCTAATAAAATCTTTGTAGAGCAGCACTATTTGAAATCTTGAATTGGGCTAAAGTATCAGATTCTACAAACATATAAATCTAAGAGATTCTTTGTGAATGATAACCATAAACAATTAATCCATCACATTCTTGCTTTTAGAAGGAAAAACTGGACTGGAGTTACAGTCAGGACTTCCAGCTTTCTTTCCTACACCATGTTCTGTTTTCACAGGTAGAAAGCATAATTTTTAGATCTTAGAGCTCTGATTAGATTTCCAGCAAAGTATCTCCACTCCAGATGAAATAAAAAGTCTCAGTTATTCTGACAGTGAAATCCCTACTATTTGCTTCTGAACTGTTCCTTTCAAGCAATGAAACCACGTAATTGTCTACCAGGCTTCAAAATTCTCCTCTCTTTTTCTGTTAATGTCTGCATGGAAAAGAACCCTAGTGCAGAGTGGACTTCTAAGTAATTTCTGGTTTTCCAGTGATTAACTGGGTAATCACAGCTTGAATTATTTCAGTCTTTTCATTTGTGCCTAATTATTATGTATAGTTGTAAAGACTGTGGATAAAAAAGCAGTAAGGCAGGCAAGAATGACTTGCTGAAAGCATTCTGAATTGTCTTGAGGAAAACTTCTCATGGCTGTGCCTTACCTGTTTGAGTAATAGTGTCTGGCAGTGCTGCATAATGTGTGCTCATTTTTGGAAGTTTGAGTTTTTTTGGTGAGGAACAATTTGGATAATTGTGTGCAAAACCACTGGATTCAAAGGGTAAGGTGTGGGAAATGTGGTGTGTGTTTGCTGTGTATCTCTCTGGCATGGAACTCACTTTGCATCTCAGTCAATTAAATTGCATTAATCTTAGTCTTTTACATCATTCTCTTACTTTTTAGTTTTAAATAGTTCCATAAACCTCCTGAAATGATTAGGAGGGACAGAGATTTTTAGGTAGCTGAGACTCTGTCAAGGCACACCCTTCAGTCACACAGCTTTGTGAGTTCTTTGACAGGGACAGCAGATCTGCTCCAGAAGAGATGGTATATGCCAATTATCATATGGGCCAGAGTAGAATGTAAGGTTTGATTTCATCACTGTACATACTGTAGAAGAGATTTTCATAGGTAAAACTCCATTACTGCCTGTGCATTGGCAAAAGAACTTGCATTCAGCAAACATAGGTGAATGCAAATACCAAAGCTGGCACATGTAAAAGGTTATGGATGTGCCTCAAAAGGCACTTGATAATGCAGATGAATAAATATTGTATATTGTAACTAACCTCCTTCATGCAAGCCACCAAGCAAAGTGAAAATGACAATATAAACACATTTCTCAGCATGATCAGCATGATGAGAAGTCTCTTTCATTTAGATCATTTTATTTCTATTTTCTTTTTGTTTTTATAAAGACCACTCATCTGTGAATTGAGTGAATCATTTCTACAGGTATTTATTGATTTAGGTGGAGACATAGTTATCAGAAAACTCTAGGCCAAAGAAGTTGAAAGCTGCTGCCGAGAAGATGCTGTGTGAATATTTCCCAGGGCTAATTTAACCCTGTAGAGCAGTGGCCCTGTCACACCTGCAAGAACAGATAATCAGAGGATGCTGAGAACACACATGGAATCAGCCCAGGGCCACCAGCCCACGCTGGCATCACCCAGAGCTGTGACTCAAACCCGAGCTGGGAGGGCAGCAGCTGCTCCTTGCAGATTTCTCCTTGCAGAACACACATTTCTACCCCAGAAAGCAAAGTGCACCCAGGGGGACTTTGAAGCCCCTGGGCAGGTGCTGTGAGGAGAGCAGCAGCACCTCTGGGCCTGAGCACAAAACAGGCTGGCTGGGCAGGGCATTTGTGTTGTGTGGGGATTTGCTATTAATTAGAACATTCCATTAACACCAACTTCTGCACCTCCTCCCATCTTGAGCCCCTATCAAGGAATTTACAGCATGTTTACTCCTGACCAATTCATGAACAGACTGCAGAATTTCAGAAGGCTGCTCATAGTTTAGGGAAAATAGCTTATTACAAAAAAAAAGTAAAAAATGAAAGAATGTAAAGAACAGCATGTCTTTCACCCACCCTGGCCTTTGCATATGGACAGGGGAAAGGTAGCTTGCTTTTTCTTTCTCTGACATACTTGGAATTCCTGAAATTTAAACCAATTTAAGGGAAAATTATGTAATTTATATTTTTGAGAAAATGGTAGCTACCTATTTAAGACCTTCTTGGGCTACTAATAGAAGTTTGTGTGCTGGAAACCTTCTTTGAAATAAACCTGAAACAAGTTAGCTGGCAGGTAGGTTTGTGCTGCAAGGGATTCTGACAGCCTGTCAAAGTTCCACTTTTCTCACATTCAATCAACCTCTCTCTTCTAAAGAAAGCAGAAAATATGTCAAAATGACAGCTGCCGAAGCATAGCAGGAGCAGCAGCCAGCTAACTGCTAGGCCTATTACCTTAGGAAAAAATCAGGGAAAACTTGTGTAAAATGGCACACACTGAATATGCTTATAATTTGTCTGGTCAAGTAATGACTCAATTAAAGGCTAATTAACCCTTCAGCTACTGTTACTAATGTCTCCACAACTATTTTTTTTTAATTATTATTTTGAGGTTTTGGCTCATATAGCAGCAACAAACTGATTTACAATGGGATTACTTTGACGCTTCTAATGACTTTCCAAAATTAATTTGCCACAACATTGAGTAGAATTAATTTGAAAGCAAATCCAGCAGAGACAATAATATAATTATATGGGATTTTAAACTGCTGTATTATATTGGGTCAATATAATCTTGATGATCTTAAAAGCTGGAGGAAGAAATAACTGTGTTTGTTTGTCTGAGGGCTCAGTTACTGCTAATGCTTTTGCTCAGCAGAACTTTCTGTGTGCAGAGAACATCACAACCCCACCCAACCTGCTCAGATACTGGAGGAGATCCAGTTCAGATCTCTGTCCCATTTCCTTCCATTTAGTTCTGGTTTTGCCAGCAATAAATTCTTTTGGCAATGGCAAGAACCTGGTCTTAGACTGGAAGGCTTAAATGCAAGTTCTGCAAGTATTTCTCTGATAACTGCGTCTTTATACCTCAGCTGAACCTGACTGGAATCTCAGGACAAAGAAAGGCAATGCTCTGACTGCATGGCTCTATTTCAAAAGTCTTCTGCAAACAACAGAGCTCCTCAAGCTTCTCACAGAAAGGTCAAAAAAGCTTTTCTCTGGGAAAACCTTAAGCAGCATAAATATACAGGAGGCTCCTCACCGCTAAGGTGTGTGTGCACACAGAAAATGTGAGACAGGGATCAGGCATGAACGTGGAGCTCCCAGAGATAGAGCTGCAGGGTGGATTTGTCCTAACACCTCAGTTACAGACTTTACCCTTAACATCTTGTACTTTAAAATTTGAAAAAGAAATGGCATTAGGCTTTTTTATGAGTGTGGGGAGCTTTAGATGGAAAAGATAAAAACACTGTAAAATAATACATCTGAAAAGCAGCAAAACGGTACTGAGAATTATTTGTTAGAGCTGGAAACAATACATCCCATCTTCCCATTGTGGGAAAGGATGAGTGATATATGTTATTTCCAACCCCCTCTTTAGTAGCTTTTAGTGCTTCTAATTGCACATCTTCTAATGCAAAGTAAAAGCAGGCTAAGTCCTACCACGGAAATCATCTCACACAAAATCCAACCACTTCAATTTATATGGCTTAATCTTTACTCAGCAGATCCTGCTTAAGTTTCGAAGTGCAGAGTGAAGTAAATCTCCTTTTAAAGGCTGTAGTCATTCACTTGCTCACTGTGGCTGAGAAACAGCCTTCCATGTGGGATGGGAATCTCTCCTGTTACACTGAGCTATTCTACAAGGCTCTGAAAGCAAATTCCCTCTAAGTAATTTCTAAAGGAGAGGTTTCCAGCTGTGAGGCATGTTTGCTTGTGTTATATGAGCACCCTAATTACTCCACAAAGAGCATTATGTTCTCATACCCAACCTTTGAGAAAAATTACAATGATGCTGTGCTGATAAAAATGGGAGTGAGCAACAATCCCAAGAAAATCAAATACAACGAGCCATTCTTGCTGTAACCAACTGTGCAGTCTTAGTCACAGCCTTGACTTTCACATACCTCATTTAGAGACAACAAAAAGCTGGTTTCCCTGTATATTACTGTAAATAGCCCCCACACAACCCTTAAACCTGCTTTCCTTAAAACTTTTATCTGCCTTCTAATTTGCCTTTGCTCTGATAAGCAGCAAAAACTTTGAACTGGTATGACAAATCCTTCTTTTTGTCCCATTTTTTTCATTAAGAATGCTTGACAAGCTTAAATTCCAACATCAAAATAATAGTTAGCAAAGAAATAGCAAGATAAAGGACTACATTTTGTTCTTTGTTTTTAGGAAGATTGCATTTCAAGTTGTTTGGTGGCAATACAAAAACACCCCAAAATAACAAACCAACAAAAACAAAATAACAATCCAAAGACCCCTCATAATTAAGGCCTCTGCAGAGTGATGGCAGCCCTGGAGGATTTACCTGTAAGAGTTTAGCACTGCTCATTAACTCCAATTCTCAGGCTGTTAAATACAGCTAAGCTCAGTGCAGGATTACAAATTTAGACAGGAAGGGAAAACCAGGTCCCTGTTCTTTACAAGTGCTCATATTTTTATTTATTTTTAACATACTTCCCTGTGTAGACAGTAACTCCTGAGCTATTTCAATCTCTCTGACTCAATGCCTGTGTCAATCATGAGCCAAGCATTTCATACACAAATGTCTTCACCTGACATTAATTCCTGATGTGGTGGAAACACACTGAGGGGATTTCGTAAACAGTTATTTACCAGAATCTGCAATTAATGCATCTCCCATTAAAACATGATCATTTGCATTCTTTTCAAAATTGACTATCCAGGTAGAGTTTCACTGACCTGCCTGGAGACTGAAGATGACAATACACAAAGTAGATACAGCAGAACAGCGAGCAGTGATTACAGCTTGGTGAAGCCCCTACCCTGAATGCTGTGCCCTAGAGCCATTTACTGGGGGAAGGGAAGATGTGGGAGAAAATAAAGCATTTCTATGTAATCAGAAAGCATCAAAAGATAGGAGAGAAATTATTTTGGATGTATGAGCTATGTGCAGGAATCAGAAAATGAATTGGAACTTGCATGCGACAAGATCAGCCTCTAATTATGATGTAAGAAATTATTTCCTCATAGTCTGTGAGGTACTTGGAAAAAGAGCCTCTGCTGGAGGCTCTTGATGACATCTGGTGCTCCTGGGTGAGAAAAGAAAAATCAGAGGTATGATCCTTCCATTTATCTTAAGAATATACCGGTACATGGTTCTAAACACCCTAAAACATACCCGTGTATCTGTCCCTCATTCCTAATTTCAGGTCTGCAGAGCTCCAGCCTGATGCACACAGCTTGATTATAAAGCAGTCTGTCTCTCTGGATGTTGGAGGTGACATGCTCTCCGCCTAAGGGATTAACCAAAAGGGAAAGTTGATCTGAATATCCTGGGGAAGCAGAGTTCTATTGACTCTGAATCTCAGAATTGCTCATGCAGTAAAACAGGAGTTTTATCCAGCAGGAAAATGAGATCAAGATCTCTCAAGGGACCATGAGACTCCTGCACCTCATTTGAGCATAAATAACACGATAATCATCACACCCTCCTGTAACTGCCTGTACTTAGATTGAAATCAGGAAAAAAAAGTAATTATAGATATAGAGATCTACAGCTTACAATATATGGATATTAGTCAGATCCAGTTTGCTAATACTTTCCAATGAGATATTCTGACCCAGAGCTAATTTAAAAACAAAGAAAAATTCTATTTTGGTTGCCATGCCAAAAATAATGGCTGAAATGTGTACATTGTTTCTTTCACTGTTTTTAGGACTTATAAGTAAAACAACTGCATCAATTTTAAGCAAAGAATGTTACATTATTTTTAGAATGTCATTGGAAAATTTTGAATAAATATCTCAAACCAAAAATGTTTAATTCAAATTAATGATGCAGCATATACACTGAAAGATTTTACTCCTCTCTGCCAAAATCTGATTCAAAGTAACCCACACTTTTAGTCCTACATATTGTGACAGCAAATTAAATATTTCTCCAAATCTAAAATGCTTAATGAGTTCAATCTAAACATGCAAAATATTTACTAAACTTAAATTAAATGACTTCCATACAAATATATTCAAATATTTCAATATCTTTATCTTAAAATGGGATTTAATTTAGTGGTTTTCTAAAACTGCAAATGTATTTTTCAGAAAGGATGATGTTAAGGTAATATTGTTGTCTGTTCCAGTTTTTATTTGATAGTAAAGATATATACTGAATTTCCCAGTGAAAATGAAGACTTTCACAATCAAAATAAATTAATTTTAACTGATTTATTTCCATGAAGTATTTTTAAGAATGATCAGCAGAGCACAATAATCTGTGTTTTATGTTGTGCTCTGTAACTATACACCTTTCAGTGGGACACTTTGAAACCTCACACCAAGAAACTTTCAGAGTGTTCCTTCACCACTGAATTTAATTTACACTTCAACTAAGGGACCAAAATCTATTAATATATTTGGTAAATATATTTAAAAATACTTCATTCTGTATGGAGTAGCAGATTAAATAACCTTTATGACTTATTAAGGACAAAATATCTACTTGTGCCTGTCTCTCTGATACACATCAGAGATTTCAGGGGATGGTGCTGAGATTTCCTCCTGTATGTGACTGTTAGTTTAGCAGCAACTGCTTAAGATAATATGTTTTGGTTCATAAAGTGATTGGATCTAAGCTTTAATTTGAAAAGCCTTCATATGTTGCCATCCTTCTCTTCTGTGAATTAGTGCAGCTTTAATTTTATCAGTATGATAGTTGGGGGTCCAGGAGAAATCTCTTCTTAGACCAACAGAAAACCAATTCTATTTGAGAGAGAGAGAAAAAAAAAATCTATTAACAGACATCTAGTGCTTTCACAGGATTGATTCTTTTATGGAGCACTGGCACTTTTGGATGACCTGGCAGCAACAAAATCAAGGTGGTCTGTGCTATTTGACAGTTAGACAATCATTTATTCACACAAGCCTGGTAAGCTCTTTTCGAACTCCTGCAGAGGAGGACTTCAATTAAGAGTGAAG
This sequence comes from Parus major, assembly GCF_001522545.3. Lineage (NCBI taxonomy): Eukaryota > Metazoa > Chordata > Aves > Passeriformes > Paridae > Parus > Parus major. The sequence goes on along the minus strand of NC_031782.1, from coordinate 12,614,158 downwards.
AGTAAGTTGTTCCTGATGTTATTACAGACAGAATAAAAGCAGGCTGCCTATCTCTCCTGTAATCTCAAGTTTTCAAGATATGACTCTTTTTCCAAGAGCAGCCATCGTGCCTTGCCCCAAAACTCTGTTGCCTCCTGAAGGACCAGATTCAAACCCCTCCAGCTGAGGGCTTAAGCCTTCCCTGCAAGCACGTGGCACTGCAATAAAAAGGAGAAAAACAAAGAGGTGTTTTTGTTTTTCACAATGAACTGTGCTCAGTGAAGCGGGTGGGAAACCTTCAGACTATTTTGTTTAAAAAGAGAGAGACTGCAGTAGTAAAAGATCTTTCATCCCTTCTCTGCAGTCCTTCCTTCTGGCCCTGTACAATGCAAGTCACCTCCATGAGGAGGACATAAACACTGAGTGCTCACCAGTGCAGCTGGCTGACATTTGAAAACCTTGTTCTTGTTACCTTGATTTCATATTTTTTCATTGTTCCAATTATGGCAGAGTTTATTTAGAATGCAAGCTCTGCCCTGATTCCAGCTTTGTGCTGAGCCCTTGCTGTTCGAGTGTTCCATGTGATGCTGTTACTGCTGCAATATTAGCACATGAAAATGGCTTTTTGGCAAACAAGTAAATCAGAGACAAAGCATGCTATGCACAGACTGTAATTATGGCTGCATACTTTTTCATCATGGAGTGAAAAAATTTAGAACAGTATTTACTGTTGTAATTAAACTGATTCCCCCAAGAACTACAATGAACTTTAGGAGGTGATAAATAAATGCAGCAGCAAGCTGTTCCTTTGAGATTTACACTCTGATGGTAAGATCTCATGAGTTCCTGGAGAGAGAAAAGAAGGTAGCTTCATAATTTATCTTCTTCAGACCTGGTCCAAAACCTATTAGAGTCATTAGAAGCCTTTAAATTGATTTCACCCAAAGTTCATTCTAAAGTAATTTTATTCTTGAAATACAGGTTTTAATTTTCTAATGTTAAAATTAAACCAGAAATTGCTTATCATTTCCCTTTGAAATAAAGAGTTTAATATTTACTTTAGATAAAAATGATTGCAATATTTTTCACACACATTTTCTGAAAAGAAGCAAAAATATTTTTTGACCAACAGCAAAGATACTTTTTATAAATCTGCACAACCAGCATCAAGAAATAGTTAAGAGAATTTGAAGTGTATATAACTGGACATTGCTTTTAAACAAGAGGGCAAGAGTTCTCCTTTCTGAATGCTTATTTAAAGGTCTATTTCTCTCTCCATGTACATAGATGCTATGGTTTTCTCCAAGTAATAGAGAAATGAAACATTCATCAGTGCCTTATAAGCCTGGTAGTGCTGCATGTGACCTTTGGGCTCTTGCAAAGGAGAAGACAGGGATGCAGGGCTGGGTCAGGGCTGGGAGCTCACCCTTTGATTCCTGCTCCTGTAATGACAATGTTTATTTCACCTGCTGCCCATCTGGGGAAACATTCCAGGAGAGGGAGAATAATCTGTCTGCTTTATGGCTGAAACAGATGCAAATATGCTGCAAGCATCAAGGTGGCTGCCTACAATAGACTGACAAATAATTTGTATCATATTACTTAATTTGAATGCCAGAGTTGTGTTTCCTCCTCCTTTATTCAATATCTGTATTCAGTATGGTTTTTTTAAAATCAATTTTCTTTACAGCTTTCTCCAGCACATTTAATCCCACAGTCATACTTCCAGTTGTATGGAGTAAGTTTCTAGCTCCTCCTTGAGAAGACAGAAAACAGGAAAGGTGACCATGGTTTTGGGAAATGCTTCTTTCTCATTTGCCCAGCAGCTCTGCTAAAACCATGGCAGTTTATAGCATTATCCCATGGCATGGGATCCCAGCTCAGCTCATAATCAAATAAATACGTGAAGGAGGGGTCTGGTACAGCTCCTGGCATGGTAATTCCTGCATCTGTTCCATACAGGTGGAGTTTATTTAAACAACTTTCCCAAAGGCTTGGGATTCTTCCTGTAGCATGGGAGGCCACTTGCATCAGTTTATAGAGACCAGGAAAACTCTCCATAGCTCAACTGTGATATTTGTACAGAACACTGGCACTATGGGAAGAACAAAAGACAAACAAAATAATGTGAATAAATGACTTAGGAGAGGGAAGAGCAGATGAAGATGAGTGCATGAAAGCTGGGATTTCACAGTTTCTTGCTCAAGTCTCTTCAATAGAGATAAGGAGTATATTGGACAAAAGCACTCTCAGAAATAGGTTTTACTGCTATATATTGACTAAGTGGGAATAACAGATGAGAAGTACTTTATTTCAGGAAATTTCTGAATTCAGATTCTTATTTTTGAGGGTTTACTTTTTTATTTTTCTTTTTTTTTGCAAGAAAAAATCTGATATTGGTGAATCAATGGTATCATTTTTCAAGTTGATCCTCATAGTACAGCAAATTGAGGTACTATGAAGCCAAAGTTTTTAAGAAACTAAATATTTGATAGAATAAGACATAAACTCTCATCTATTTAGTCTTTAAAAACTAGACAGTTACTTTTAGTGCAGTGAAAAGCAGTTACTCTCCCATTCAATCCCCCTGGAATGAACAGACTAGTTGGACAAGACAGTAATTAATAAGGGAGTAACACTTTGGCTTTTTTAAGACACAATGTGAAAAGAATCCCACCTGACAAACTTATGGGCTAAATTTTTCAGATGAAAGGACAGGTTCCTGTGATCAAAGTCTGAATTTCTAATCAACAGACTTACATTTTTTACAATAACAATAATAACAGAGAGGATTAATTAATCAGCTTTTTCAGGCCTGCCTAAATCATTATTTTCTTTCTAATCACAATGCAGCAGTTTTAATAGAGCAGAAACAAGAATTTACACGATTTGGTCTTAAGTATATTAGCTTTGTTCATTCTGAAGCAAATCATACTTCCTCTAGGGATGTACACTGTCACTTTATTTAGTTATTCTACCTATTTTTACTTTAAAAGAAAAAAAGCATTTTGACAAAAACCTCTGGCAACAAACTCAAGGCATCTCACTGTTAGATGTATTCTGATCACAAAACTTTCCTTCTATCTTGGTGGTGAATATAATAAGATATACCCCTTGTTGTGTAAATTACAGCTACTGGAACAAAACCAAAAAACTGATATGACAAAAAAACATGTTGAAAACTGCTGTCTGGTGTACCTGACATAAAATCTTAAACTGAAGAAAGAAATCCCCAAAATCAGTGTAGACACAGTTTGCTGTGTTCTTGTAAAGGTTCTTCCTATTGACTCAGGATGTTCTTATATAGAAAGGTTTTATTTTTTGTGGAAAATCAAAATCTTATGAGCAGTGTAATGAAAAAAAAAATCAAAAAAGTCAAAATCCCTTCTCACTAGCCCTTCATCTTTGATGAGAGTATGTGGTTCTAATTCTGAGAATCCTGAATGAATAATTTAGAATTTCTTCTAGTCAGATGTTAGATAATCTTAATTCAGACCAGAATTTGTACTTCATCTGACATTAACCCATGGAAAAAGAAAATCCTCTCTCAGGATCATTTCATGCTGTTTTTTAAGCTATAATTGTCAAAAGGATGGATCACATCAGACTAGTTGATTATCTGGAGGTGTGAGGCCACAATAAAAGAGAACTTTTCCTCCTTGAATCCATGCATCTGCACTTAATACAAAGAAATAGCATCAAATCTAGGGAAGGATTAATATGTAAGTGGTAAATATGGTGGCCTACCACAGTTATGATTTAAGCAGATGCCAGAAGAAGGAACTATGAATCAACACAAACCAAAAGAGCCCAAAAAGTTTGCAAATCTCAGGCAGCTCAGTTGCATGGAAAACTTGACAGCTGGAGATAGTCTTTATTAAAACTGAGGCAAAGAGAGAAACCTGAGAGGAACAAAACCTGAGGGCTGGAGTGTGCTGGAGTGCCTGAGGATACCCACCCTGGCAGCAATCACTGAAAGAGAGGAGCTGTGCACAACAGCTCACAGCGTACCTTTGGCTCCCACAAATGTGTGGCTTAACCAACAGAATAATTTATCTTTCTATTTAGATGGGTGTAACATATACTACTGGTTATTTTTGAACATTGAAGATGAAAACACTCTAAAGAAGCAATGTTTTAAAAAACACAGAATTCTATGGAGCTTTAGGAAGGTAGATAAATGTTTTTCATAGCCTTTAAAATGGAGCACAGAGGATAATTACTAGAGACATTGAACTTCTAATAGTTAAGAATAGAAAACAGTTCTCCTATAGGACTGCATAAGAACTATTACTACTTTCCAACAAAGACAAACTGGTAAAGTACTCTTCGTTGTTTTGGTTTTTGTTTTTTTTTTTTGTTTACTCTGTTTCTCAAAACAGCCTCATTTTCAAGATTCATTTCTTCAATTGCTTTCAGCATACTCATTTTCTGTACACAGGAAGCAACACCTCTGTCTCTTTTTGCCCTGTGCAATGGATAAAGGATCTTTCTCACCACAGTCCCCTTGGCTCAAGGTGGTTATGTGCTGTGCAACAGAAAACAGAGAAACTTTGTAAAAGGGTATGTCCAATAAATGAGGGTCATTTTATTTTGGTTTTCATCCTGTCATATTCTTTTCCCAGCTCTTTACTAATAATGCAGTTGATGTTACATTCATCAATATGCTCTATACTCTATTATATAGTACTTATGCTGACATTAATAATGTACATACTGATAATGCTTTCGATTCCAAAGTCCTAAAGCACTTCACTAAATACAGCCCTAATGTGTAAGTGAATCTAGCTCCCACATACAGCCCTCTGCAAGCAGAGGGTGACAACACCATTTGCAAGGTCAGTTAACATACAGAGGATATAAAAAATGCAAATACCTACCAAGCTGATAAATATTATCCTGGGGTTTTTTTGGTTTTTTTGTGTCAATACTTTTTTTTTTTTATATCCATAAGCTTTTTCTGTTGTGTATGCTATGAACAAAAATAATACCACCACAAAAAGAGCCAGAGCTTACATCTGAACCAATCCACACCTCATGGATCTTACAAATAATTCACTTCTCTTAGGACATTTTCCTCTTAAAATCCAAAATGTAACTGCACAAAGATTTCACATAAATAAGGACTGTAAGTACATGTAGCATTGTATAAAGAATGGTTGCACTTGTAGGGACGCCCAATAAAATTGATAATTTTGACATTGTATTGTGAGTTGTTATTTAATAATTTAATTGACTGGATGTAAAAGTATGGAGTGATGACTGAGACAAATCTCCACTGTGTGAGTGGGAAAATGAGTCACTGAGAGGTTGCATTCAGAGGTTAATGCCAATGGGGAGGGTTTTGGCACATTCAAATTTGGAACACAAACTTTTCAGAACAGTATAAAGAAGGAAACCTGATTCTGATTATCTTTATTCCAAAGCAAGAAGTGCCTTGCAGAAGTAACTTCACATTTCCACAGGCTGGTCATTTAAGTGGACAAAATAGGTACAAATCAATTATTTATGTTAGAAGCTGTATCTTCCAAAGGGAAAATTGTATCACTATATTTTTGTTTTCTTTAAACAGGAGAATTGAAAAGACTCATCATATTTTCTGAGAGTTTGTTGGAAGATTGAAAAATGACAAACTGTGAAAAGGGCATATTTTTTCATTAATAATGAAGCTAGACTCCATAATCCAGAGTTTTGAGCCTTTAATTTACAATTTAACTGGCAGCTCAAACATCCGGATAAGACAGCAACTGAAATAACATTTTATCTAAAGGCTTATCTCTTCTATCAGAAAGGGTATGAGGAATTAATTCTAAGTTTATCCTATGAGATCACAGAGGGGAAAGCTAGAGAGATATGCTGGATTAATCCTCCAATATTTTAAAAGAAAAACACACTGGAGAGGCCAATAGACAAGGGGAAAAACCTCCAGCAAATACTAAATCTGACAAAGGTTACTTGCATTTTGAATATGTCTGGAATTGATTTTTATTCTCCCAAATTGTTTTAATTCTTCATTGTAAACAGATGCATAAAATAATAAATGGCTCAAATAAAATATTTCTTTTTCTAATTTATAACTAAAAAATTAACATGAGCTCCTAACATCTCTCAATTTGTGTGTGAGAATAAAAGATGTAAATCAGGCCCTTGCCACAGCAACACACAAACACAGCCCTGTTCATCACAATCTGAGTGGTTTGGGCCTTCTTTGATAAGGGTTGGATGAGATGAGACCACTTCCTACATAAATTATTTTATGATTCTAATTGCTTACTCTATTTCTCAGCTTAAGCAATAATGTACTTGTTCTTTTATTTCTTATTAAAAGTAAATGAAGTCAATATTTCCCTCAGTCCAAAGCATACTGAATTTCATACAGGAAGGGTACAGACTCTCTGTTTAGTGCTCTGTCCATACTGTAGTCAACAGAACAAAAGCTGAGCTTTTGTTTTAATCAAAGTTGAGCTGCCATTTAACATTTAATCAGAACAAATTCCAAAATCAAAGATGGATTTTGTTACAGAGTCAAGAATAGTGTATTTTTTATGTTTAAATAGCTTTTCACATGTCTCTTGTTGGAAAGAGATTCATGTATCATGGATTTATAAAAAATTAGTTATTGTGAAATTTTACTCTTCTGTTCCTGCTGGAGAAACAAATATCTAATCCCCTTCAAACCTGATGGTGAAAAAGGTTTAAGAACCACCAAGTCTCTGCTACAGAATCCCAGCAATTCTCACAATGATTTGTCAAGACCTGTGGACTTTTATATTCTCTTGACAGACTTTGATAGACTTTATTTAAAAGTTGATAAAAAGAAACATGCCTATTCTGCTAACTGAGAAGCAAATGTTTGCTGGAAAAAGAAATATTTTAAAACTCTCACATTTCTGCTTGTGGAAATTCTCTGATCTCCAACCAACATAAAACATCTTTCAATGCATAATTTTAGATTCCAGAAGAAGCTGAAACATATTAACACTGAATGCCTGAAAAACCCAAAAATACTTATTCAGCTTGTTTCTGAGTTGAGCAAATTAGCCCAAACTTAAGTAATTGATAATCCAGTGAAGCAAATTTTTGCACAGAAGCTGCCTTATTTATTTTGCAGTTAGAAGAGCAGACAGTCCTATAAACAAAACTGTTTAAGATGCAGCATCTTAAGATTTTTGAGCGATCAGGTAAAGGTGATCACACACTTTTGAGTCATTTGATTAGATTTCTTGACTCTTAACACTATCTCTCATAAGTAGGAAAGAAAAGCTGGTGAAAACCTGGTGTTCTTCCTCAAAGAGACAACCCTGCTTTTTGCACAGTTAATGTGTTCTACTTTTCAGTATCTGTTGATATTTTGACTATTTGTCAATAGCAAAAATTTAATCAAGACTAGAAATTCAAAAGGTCTAAATGGCTTTTTTTTTTCTCCCCAAACAGTTTTCTGTATTAATTACATAAAATGAAAAGACTCTGCAGTCCAGCCATTTTCACACTACATCCATTCATCCCTGATTATTGCAGGTGTTTTGGAAACTGTTACCCTGAGAAGATTCACAACAATCACTGGTTCTCACTCTTCTCCTTTCAGCCTTGGAAGTGTCTGTGAGCACATACCTAGCTTGTGAAACAGAAAACATAAGAAAATTGGCTACTTAAGCTGAAAGGTTGATTCTGACACTTAACTTTATGACACTATTTATCTAATAGTGAAAAAAAACACTTCACAAGAAATACTTATATACCATAACATAGGGGCAGATTATTCTGGACCACACACATATAACACCTCAGAGTTACCCAGACTTAAAATGAGCTTTCAGACAGCCTAGAAAATGTTTGTTTTATCTGTAGCAGTTTTCCCCTGCCTGTCGTCTGTCCTGTTTTGAGACAAACAGGAACATCTTGCTTAGTTAGACCAAATATGGGGATTTGGGGTTTATCTGGTTCCTGGAATGCAGGTAATTACAAGGATTTATTTTAAAATCATGCAACTTTTTGCTTATTTAATGCCTTGATTTTCCAATAAAGCAGTGTGATGTTTAAGTGCTTGGTGTGTCAGTGCCACAGGACAAAAGTCCATATCATGCATTTACTTTGTCCACATTATGTAACAACTTCGAATGTAAAAGGATTATAGGATTATTTCAAAACCCCACAAGGACCACAACACTGCTCTGTGGCAGAGTTAATGCTTACACACAAACAGCTGGGCTTAAAGGCACCCCAGAAGAGAGGCACAATTAAAACCCTGCGCGGGACTGAAAACTCCAGCTAAGCCTGACAATGACACATCCCCACAGCAGCCAGCACCACCAGCAGCCCCAACACGGCACAAAGACAGGGAAAAGTTCTGTCATGTCACTGGCCTTGTGTGATTGAGGAAGTCTGGTGACAACATGCACTCCTGAATGTCACCCACTGCAGGCAGGTGCCACTGGAGGGGCAGGTGCTACACAGGCATGTGCACATTGCCAGGTGACTGCAGGCACAGTCACTATAGGGGCTTTACATTAGATCTTCACATCAAGAAACTTCATCTTGACACCACCTATACTTTTCGCCTCACATATCACTTGCAGAAAAAAACAACTTTAATTAATATAAAGGTGTAGTAGATCCAAGTTACTAATGACAATGTCTCATAACAATAAAAATTTACCTTTTCCTAGGCTGAAATATTCACACATGACTGGTAACATATTTTCTTGGTCTGCTTAATTTTTTACATGACCTGAGTTATTTTTTCCTAGTGTGTTGGTGTTGGCTTCGGTTTGTTTTCCAATTAAAAACAAGCTACCAAGACTTTTCTTCCTCCAAAAAAAACTCAGAGCCCCAGTAAGAGAAAGGCTGCTGGCTGTGGCCACCACACAGTGCTGGCTGGACAGTCTGCAAACAGGAAATTTGAACCAGACACAATCCTTGCCACTTCTTCCCCTCCTGTAGGCCATGGACACAAAAAAGCCATTTTGTGTTTCAAGCAGGGAGCAGATAATGTTGGATGATTAAACTGTTGCAGGAGCTACTCGGCAAATCCACACATCCAAACTGTACTGCAGGTGCAGCAGGCAAGAAATGTGAAAATGTTGATGCTGTGTTATCAAAACACCTCCAGGACCAACCTCATGCCCTGCAATCTTCCTTCCTTGCCCGGTGTTTGCCCTGCTAAGCCCCCAGCTCTGCCCTGGCCCTTCCTGCACACAGCAGAGCTGAGCTGTGCTGTCTGGGCACTGCAGCAGGAGGAAAAGGAGTGGGATTTGGGCTGCACTCCTCATTTCCTGACCCCAGCTGCTGCTGTTCCCTGTTTTCCTCACAGAACATGGCAGAAGAGCAGCCACTCTTGTGTACTGAGTGGATGTGTACTGAGTGGAAATCTCTGGTGTCTAGGAAAGAAACATAGGAAAAATGGGTTTTTTTCCAGTAGCAGAAGAGACAGAAAAGTTTTCCACTGTCATTTTGAAGTGCAGCTTCTGTTGTTAAACCCATTAATCTTGATCTACAGAAAGATCAAAGTGAAAGGGCACCTCATATGTGGACCCTGTACTTGAGACGTACTAAACCCTGGTCCAGGAAATTCCACAGTACCACAGCACCTGGTGGCTTTTTTTTATTCCATATCAGACTGTGGAATTAAAGGTGCTGCTCATTACTCAAAATAGAGAAGGGCAAATCCTAAGAGACGAAAAGAGGGTTGAACATGAATACAATCCTAATGCTAATTAAAAAAATAATAATAATTCTGCTGGCCAAGACACAGATATTTTTCTTCTTCCTTTTAAAAGGAAGTGCCGGAATGTTGGCACAAACTCCAAAGATGCCTGTGCTGAGGTATGACTTCCATCAACAAATGAGTCCAACCTTGCCTCTGGGAAGGTTGACAGCAAAATTCCTGCTTGTCTTCAGTGGAACAAATTCATTACTGATATAAGTTCATTAATATACTGACTAAAGCTGGCTGAGCAAAGAATGGCTATGAGGATTCAAAGGAGAAAGGAAGATGGATCAGACAGCTGGATCAAAACAGATGTAAAATACTGTAACTTTAAACTACCAAATTAGGTGTATACCTGCTCTCCTAGGATTGCACCCTCATTACTGCAAATAATATTTAAATCCATAAGAGAGCAGAAAAGGCAGGATTACTCCGTGTGACATGGAACTAATATTGTCTTTTGAGCTTTTCCCTTTAAAAAAATTAAGTTGACAGCTCCAGTGTCCCTTTTGCCAAAATTTATGATACAATTTGCTGAATTATATAAAGCCCTAGCAAGAAATGACACATGTGGGATGACTTTTTATTTGAAATTGTGTTTCTTATACCAAGGTTCATCAAGCTGTTTCATATTTACTCCTCTGATTAATGATATGTCAGAATTCTAATTCTAGCACCAATTTATTGCTTGTTGGCAATTGGAGAATGAAATAGCTATGTAGGCAACACGCAATATTGATTTTTATCCATCTTCTTTGAGCTCCAGTAAATGATCCCCAAATGTGCTTTGTTGTTGCAACCTAACTAAATATTACAGTCTTTTTCCTATCATCCAGCAGCGCTGTTACTGATGTAGAGTATTCCTCAAAGAGCACTAGTCTGGTATGATTTGATGTCAGGTAGGCTGAATTGTAGCTTTTCTATTTAAAAATTGTTACTATTCAGTTATCTCACTCACAGAGACAGATCACATCTTCCAAAGGTTATTGGATATTTGTGTGTTTTTGTAAGTGGGCTGAATAAAATAATAATAAAGAATAAGTGTGCTTTCAACCATTTTAATATGAAATTGGGTGTATTTAAGGTTACTCTGTGCAGTACAGCAGAGATTGGAGATAATGCAAAATTTGCAAACTCACCTCATGTATTTTGGAGTTGGATCCATCCTAACACCCATCTGACCAGTGATGGCTAAACAAGGCAGTCCTATAGGAGTAAAACAATCTCTTCAAAGGCAGCCTCACCACCAGGCCTTGTACTTGTGTTGTCACATTCCTTTATATAAATTCAGAGTGTGAACTTTTCCATGAGACAAGGAGAAATGACTATTTGCACTTCAGATAAAATATCCTGAAACAAAGCTTTCACATCCTTTTTAAAAGGATGAGGAAAGGAAGTTGATCATCATCTTGATGAGGGAAGAGATGAATATTTTAATTGGGAATGATGCAGACATACTCAGAGGAGGGAAAAGCAAGAGCAGCTCTTGGTAAAAGGTGTGGTGCACACATGCTGAGCCATGGAAAGGTGCTGCTGGGGCAGGACTTGTTAGACACTGTGCAGGGAAAAAAGAAATTTGACTCTATTTCTGGCCAGTACTAAAATCCAACAGATAAAGAAATGTGTTCAGCATTATGATTAAGATTGTAGTAGCCACATACTTTATGTAATTCTAGATCTTCTAAGATATGGAAAAAGTAATTTGAAAAGAAAAGAGAAAGATTTAGAATGTATCCACAGCCCATATTTTCTAAAGCTTGATTTTCAATGCTTTTTAAGAAGGCAAATAATGCCTAGGGGGATTTTTTTAAAGCCTCTCTTTCTGGATTTATGTGTCTGTAAGATGTCCAAAATCCCAGTGCCTATCTGTCTTTGAAAATATGGTTCTTAGTTTCAAGATAATGTCAGATGTACCAACTTTCAAAATTTTTCTCATCCGGATGATTATGTGATACATAACTTTTTGTATATTTTCTTTCAAAAAAACATTTCAATTTTAGTTAAAAAACAGAGTTGAAACCACAGACACACATCTCTGACTACAGAAAGCTGGGCACACATGTGGAATTATACATACAACCAGGTTCAAATTTCAGGAAGGTAACCTGGGCTTCTTCCTGGCTGAGGGCATGATAAGCTTGAGCTTCAACACGAAGGAAAATTCAGAAAGATGATAATCAAAACTGATTATATTTCAAGTCTGTGATGGTCAATGGCAAGAGTGAGAAGCTGGCCCAACCTCCCCAGTTCCTTGTTTCAAGGCCATCCTCTTTTCCATCCCACTCTAGGGGTGCAGTTGGTTCCCACAGGCTGCCCTTGTGCTTCCTAGCAGAACACTTTGTCCTATGCTCCACACCAAGATATCTTCTATTCCAGAGCACCTTTCAACCCAATATTTATTATATATAGAGGATATGATAATGTCTTTGGTCTTCAAAAACCTCTCAGCCTTATTCCCTGTGAAAATTAAATGTTAGGAAAGAAGATACCAACCACCTACATTATTAAAGCATGATGTCATAGCTTATTAGTCTTTGAAGAAGGCCTGTTAGTTCAATGTGTCAGGGTTTTATCCAAGGCCCACTGAATTGAATGAAAACCCTCACATGAATATTCTTACACCTTCCTTAACTGACTCCTTGCAATTGTTTTAAATCCTAAAATTTAAAGCTTAGTTAATAAATTGTAAGAAGTTTAAAATGGAACATTTTCAACAGGTTATTACATGCAACAAGTAAAAAAGCTGCAAGTTGAACATTGAAACATTGAACATTGTTCCTCTGGGTTTTGCCTAGCATTGTTTTGTTTGCTTTTCTGGTCATATCTGCACATCCTCATCTCTCTTCTCATGTCCTCAAGTTGAGTATATCTTTGGTTCCGTGACTTTTGGAACAAAAGTAGTGTGCCATGAAAAAAGCAAAATAAAGAAAACCAGCAGATTTCCTTTCTATCTTATTGTTACATTGCACCATGTCATGCAACAAAAGAATGAAAATGAGACAGACAAGAAAACAACGATCCAGGTGGCAGAATTATTTTTTTCTCTTTACTTTTGAGAAGAAAACACAGCAGAAAGTCTTATTATTATGGGAAGGTTGAGTGATTTATTAAAAAAGCTTGTTATCAACACAAGACAGCCTGTTACTGGTGAGCTACATATTCCTCACAGTTGAAGTGTGAACAAAATTGGTGAGGCCAATTATAGCAAAAGTCTGATACATACAGACAGCAGAAACATCTCTTGATCAAAGACAAGTTGGCAGAAATATTTTGTGCCTTAGACCTTCTCTCATCAGAAGTGGCATGAAGAGATCACAAATGAAAGGTTGTAACTTGGTAATAGTATTTTTCATGCTGCTAATGCAACATGTTGGGCCTGTTCTGCCAGGACAGGCAATGACCCTACCCTCAGCCCAAGGAAATGCCCTTCCTGAATGTCACAACAGCAGCAAATCCTGCTTCTTTTGAGCTCCTAGTGATTGTACTTCTTTTGCTGGCTGAGAGGTATGCACTGAGCTAAAACCCAAATCATAGCACTGACATTTCTCTGTGTGTGTGTCATTTCTTTAGTTCCCTGTGCTGTTTATTTCAGGGTTCTTTTTTTCCTTAGCAGAAGAAATCAAATCTCATTTGCCTTATCAGTCTATCAACGAACACAGATGTTCCCTACAGCTTACTGAAAACAAAAGAGACCTTGAATTTAGCATCCACCCTGCAAGTTTGAGAAGCTGGCCTAGTGCCCTTCCTCAGTTGCTTGCCATCCTCTTCTTCATCCTACTCTATTATTGCAGTTAGTTTTCATAGGCTGCTCAGATTTTATGCTTTCTAGGAAAGAACTCTGTAATTTCTTCATACTAAGAGGTCTTCTTTTAAATCTTTAAATCTTGTCTGAGCAATGGAATGTCCTGTTCCCGTAACTTGTTCTCTGGTTTTTTCTTCAAACACTCTGCTCGTGATTTTGCCTCCTGTCCATCAATCCTGACTCAAATGTTTATCCCCTGACTGCAGCCCTCTGGGGTCCATAAAATCAAGTATTCACAGAACCTCAGATTCTATAGGAACACATCCTCTAAAAATTCACAATCCTTAATACATGCAATCCTACGGATCAATTACAAGCAATAGAAAGAGCTGTGGGGATTACCTGGCTCAAAACGAAGTAAATCCAATGAATTAGGCCTTACAGGAGGTTAAAAAAAAGAAAGAAAGAAAGAAAGTGTTCCTCAGCATCTAGATCTAGCACCTGAAATTGCCCAAATGACAGGATATATAAAGGTTAGAACAGTGGAATTTCCCAAGAGCAGGGCCTGAATACATTTTCAGGAAGACAAATGTTTTGCTTCTGCTTAAGCCATAAATTCCTGTTATTCTCAGTGAATCCACAATGTGGTCAGCTGGTGGTTGATCTACTCTTTATTTCCTTTATCTCATGATATAGAGAAAGGGGGAAAGAGAAACCACAAAAAAAACTGTATTAAATGAAGTATGTGGAAAAAATACCAAGAGCAGGGGTCTTTGGGGAATAAAAGCAATCCAGTCTTGAATATAGAAAACTGTTTGCAATATTTCCCAAAATGAAGTTGGAACAAGGAATCACAGCCATAACCTCATCTTTATTCATCTCCTACTATGCTATTTCATGGTTCTCCAGAAAAATCACCCAGGAACTACAGCTGTTGTACAGCATAATTCTTCTGATATGTGTGGTACTCTCAGATAATGCATCCAAAGTCATCTTTACAATGCACTCAGAGATAAAACTGGAAATGAAAAACCCAGCTTTTTTTTAAAAGGTCTTTCAAGACTATAGGCTAATGTCCTTATTTCAACACTAAGGATAAAAAAAATTTACAAAAATTGCACTGAAATCTAGTTTAAAATTAGCTTTGCAAGTCACTTTTACAGATATGGCCAAAAATGAGTAAATTTGTGAATCTGTAAGAGCTAAGAAATTACAAAAAAAAAGGATACCAGAAACCATAAAAAACCCAACCTGTGGCTTTAAAATATTCCCTCTACTTCACTGATGTACTTCAAAAAAAAAAAAAACACAACCAAAAGCCACCAGAATGACAGTAGACATAATTTAAAGCAAGAGTAAGTATCTTTAATTAAGCTCTCTTTAGAATCTCTTTAGAGTTGAAGCTTATAGGGTTTAATTCTTTATTGAAAAACAGTAAGAGTGCTTACTCACCATACAGGATTTTTTCAAGTTCTTGAAGCCTTAAAAGAAATCTATTATAGATAAAAAGAAGCTTAAATAGCACATATTACATCGTGCTTTTGTTTATATATGGTGAAGAGTATTCAGAGTGGACCACATCTTAGACTTGCACTAATCCTTAAATAATTACTATTCATCTACTCAATGCTGGAAAAACCTCATGGAATGTGACTTTGTTCTGCTGGCTTGTCTAATCCGATTCAATTACTCCAGCTCCTTCTCCCAGAGGTCTCACATTTAGAAACTGAGCAATGCACGTCTCCTTATCCTCCTACCATCCCCCCAAAAATGGAAAAGGAAAATTGGAAGGTAAAAAGCAAGCAAGCAAGAAAGAAAGAAATCAATTCCAATGGAAATGAACTGTACTTTTTTACTATTATTATTTTGGTCCTTTCCCAAATATCAGTCCATCAATAAACATGAGAAACAGCTTGTAATTCACAAAGCCTTCGGCAACTCTGTTGTGATAAAGGCAAATTGGTCTGGCTCTACAAATGCTGGAGATGGGAATAAGTTCAGTGGTTTGGACCAATTTGAATGGATGGAAATCGCAGAAGTCCCTGAAGCTGCAGCAAGCAGAGCTGTACAGCTGGCAGCAGCTTGTCATCTGCATGCAGAAAGCGACAGGAATATTACAAATTTCCTGCCCAGAGTGAACTATTTCAATCACCTGTAACGACTTCCCTCGTCAAATGGAACAGTTGCAGAAAACCTCTAACTACAAGATTTTTTTCCTGTCCCTTCCCTCCACCTCTTTTCTGGTAACAGCCACCTGCCAAGAATTAAAACTTTGATTTCAAAATATCATAGTGCAGTGATTCTTGATCAGAAATTTCATAAACAGAAAGGCAATGCAATGGAGCATTAAGAACAACGCCATGTATAATCTAACAGATACCACAGCAGAGGAGATTGTGTGATCTTGAGATAAAAATGTATAGTCTTAATTAAGAAAACAGATTTTCCCTGCAACTAAATGCTATTCAAAACATTTTACCCTCTCCTTTTGTAATAATTTCTATTCCTGGCCTTGCATTACTTTGCAAGAAATCAAAAGTTTCATTGAGAGATATTATTTCTGTAAATGGCATGAATTTTGACCACAAGGAATGAAATTAAAGAGGAAAGCAGTTCTCACATCTTCCTATTTTACAGGGAAATGTAATTATCATGTACCTTAGAACCTTCTGATTTTAAAATGTTTCCATTTTTGCACCTATCTTATTTGTATTTACTAAAAAAATTGAGTGTCTTGATTAATTTGCAGTAACAGATCCAATATAGATTTTTCCCTTTCTACCACAAAAGGAACCATTTTATCATTTGTAAATTGCACTTATGCACATGCTTATTAATTCTATAAATTAAACTAATGTTTCCTACCATGCAGCTCCCAATCCCACCAGTGGTATAATCATTTTCAGCTCAGGCTGCTGCTGAATTTGAACCCTTCCAGAGATACACACAAAATACATCTCTGCTGTCCTTTCTTAGATCATCCCTGGGGAGCTTTGCTGGTAGCTTTTCCTGGGGAGCTTTGCTGGTAGCTTTTCTTCCAAAATAAGTAACAGCAAATCAGCAAATCAGTTTGAACTCCAAATGCCTGGGCAGGTACCCACAGCATTATTCCAACTCGGGGAAGATTCTGCAAGGGACAGGGCAGTGGACACACAATTTCACACTGATTTCTTAATTAGATTTTTAAAATCAGATCAAAATCCTCACTATCTGCACAGAAAGCTGATTTTTATTAAAATAGCTTTTTGTTCCCCTCAGGGATTTTTTGTTTTTTTTAATCTTCTATTTCAGAAAAAAAGTACCAAAATGAAGCAGAAAGTATATTTTTAGCATTTTCTGAAATAATCTTTTTTTTCCTCCAACAAAATGCTGAAATAACCAATGAATCTTTTGTCAGCAATAATTATATAAATATATATTACATATTATTCAACATGTTCATTCTTATTTTGAGTATCAGTTTGTTCAGTATCTGTTCAAAAAACATTGCAGTTTCAGGCACAGATGGGAAGCTGTTAAAATACACAGTGGGGATGCCACCCTTTACCTAGTAGGGAGATGCTTGAATTCTGAGTTATTATGAATGAAAAGTATAAAAATACCCAGCATCTCGAAATCTGATTATTGCAAAACATAAAATATGATTTTTCAAGGCATAACATCACTCTTTGTGAGAAACTCAGGAAATATATTTCCCCTACATTTATTTTGGTACATAATAGAAGTATTTCCTTTTTTTTTCAGAAACAAGTTTTGACCACTCAGGAAGGAAAAAAGATTGACAAGTGAATTTCTTACTCAGCAAATAACAGCAGATACTGCAGATATTTTCTGTGGACTTGGCCCCTTTGCATACGAGTGTGAGTGCTGAAATGAGGAGTAGAGAGAGATGTTCTTTCACAAGGTTTTCCCCTGTCCCACTAAACAGTAAGGTGGTACCCCAGGATAAATCCCATTTATGTGTCCCCTATCTTGGGAGCTGTTTGCTGTGCTAACACATGCCCTCGGACAATCAATCACTGTCATCCAAACATGCCTGTTCTTGCAAGTCCATTTGCTTTTGGTGATCATATTTAGATAGGAACAACCTCTATCTTTGTCATTCAAGGGTAGTTTTGTTTTGATTTTTGTTTTGTTTGTGTGTGTCTTGTTTTTGTTTTACTCTTTCTTCTTGACTCTTTAAGCTGTGTCAGATACCTGGTAAAACACCATTCTAACAGATGTTTTACAAAAAAGCAAAATCTTTTGCTTGGAGCACCTAGAAACTTGATGGGGAAGTTCTGGCACGGGAATCTTCACTTTGTACAAGAATACTTGGGATGGAAAATGACTCTGAGACAAGATGCAATTTTATGCACAGTAGAACTGATGGAAAACCTTTAATTTTTTTACTTCCATGGTAAATATTATTTTCTGTTATTTCTTTTTCAAATGCTTTTGCACTCCTTTGTATCTGTTTTTATCCCATTTTCTCCTTTCCCTCTCTCTTCTATTCCCCTTTCCTTTTAATTCTTCTGTTTTTCCATATAATTTCATCCTCCTTATCCTCTTTTTAAATGTTGGCATCGGATTTCCCTAGAGATAAATCAAGACTTTCCACTCCTTCCAGGTTCTTTTGACTGCTGAGTGCAATGCTAGGAAAGGGGAGGATTACAGCAAGTGCCAGTTTGGCACTCAGAGGTAGGGAAGTCTGGCACCAGCACTATTATACTTTCAAAGACTGCAGTAGTGTGCTCTCTTGTCTCTGGATTTTCTTTTTATTTTCTTTGTAAAATTCTATACAGCTGAAAGTTGTTTTGTTTTTGTTTTTTTTTTATTTTTTTGGGGTTTTTTTTGGCAGCCTAACTGAAGATTTTTTCATTGATGAGGTTTTGGAAGCTTTTTCTTCCCAACAAAGTGTTTCTAATTCACAATTAGAAAAGAGTGATGGCATAAACACCCTAGCATTTCTGCCATACTGCGCTAGTTTTTCTGTTTAGCCTTCTTTAAACTTTGTGAATATACAATGTATGCAAGTACTTATTTAAGAGAATATGCTCAGAGAGTTTCACTCTTCTGGCAAGTCAGCTGAAGCTGAGAAATGCCTAGATAATATCTAATGGCCTTTCCTCTAATGTATAGGCATTATACAAACATACAGACACAGGCAGTTCTGGCACCAAAGAACTTACAATCTAAATTGATGGTGGGAGGGGAAAAATTATTCAAAGCACTTAGATAAACACCATTAGGTCAATGAGATATAGCAAAATATATTAGTAACACCCTCAAAAGCAGTGTAGTTCACTTGATCAAACCATCTGACAGCTTTTTTGTACTAAAGACAGTGAGAAAATATTGCAAGAAAAAGTGTCCCCTGTGTTGGTTCAAAATTGTCTGTAGATAGGAAGAAATGAAATATGAAAAGGAAACTCTTGAGAAGGTCACAGCACCCAAAGTCTCTTTGTTTTTGGTCTTTATGCAAACAAATCTTTTATAATATTCTGCCATCACTGGTCTTTGTTGGGAGATTTACTACAGCCATAAATGGAAAGTGAGACAAAACTAAACTGTCTGACCAGCTTTAACTGTCCAACACTGTTATCAAGTTCCTGTGCTCTGCTGACAAATAACATTTATATACTAACACCTGTGACAGACAACTCTGTAAGAAAAGAAATGAAATCATGTTTACCTTTGATCAGGAATTCCAAGCAAGGGGATGCACATGGAGGCTCAGTTGCAAAAATGCACAACCTTGAAATTCTGGAAACATTGGAAAATATTGTCTGAAAACAACATTTTACAGTGTCCTAATATTTCTTACTCTTGGGGAAAAAAAACAAAAACAAAAACAAAAATCCCCAAAAGCAGCAAGCCATTTATGATGCAGAAGAGCACAAAGCTGCAGCAAGCAGGTATGGAAGATAGTCAGGTTCAGAAAACTCTGTGCTCTCATATACTCAGATTTATTCACCTGGATCTCAGAAGCTTATGCTTTGCTTTGAATAATAAGCATTACTGGCTACAGTAGGTGTATATTATAAAAAACACTCAATTAATTTTCCTGACTATTTGTACCAAAGCTTCAATTTGTAAACCCTTTCTTTTTTTTTCCCTTCATAGGTAAAAGACAAAACCCTGCAATGAAAGCAGGAGAATGAATCATGTCTATTTCTCTAATTTCCTTTGTGAAGGAAAAGAAAAGCCATGTGCCAATGCTGGTGACCTTTCTTTCCACCTTTGAGCTGAGGAAAATTTAGCAGAACTTCATAACCTTCAGAATATACAGTAACACTCAGTCTCCTCCAAATATTGTTGGTCATCTTTAAAACAAACAGCTCGTTTTTATCAGAAATTGAACTGTCAACATCTTATTTCCTCCAACGATTTCTGTGCTTTGTGTTTGCTTATTACAAGCATAACATTGAGTTTGGGTGGAAACTTCAGAGACTGTCTGCCAGGCACAGCTGCTGACAAGTGGTCCTAGTGCTTGTAAGTCTGCATAAAAAGAAGTGATCTGTGTTTAAAGCATGGGCAGATGGGATAATAAAGGAAAAGGTCATGAATTCCATGTCCTGATGTGCATAAGTAGTGGTTAGTAAAATCCTCAGACTGTAGGAATAACTTGGCACTCCTTTTCAAGGAGGAGTTTTGCAGAGTTAGAGGTGAGAGTTTGAGAGCAGAGTCAGAGCCAGAGGTGTGTTCAGGGTGTGTTTGGGGTAATTAATGTCCCCTGTGTCCCTCTCCCTGCACTGACACTTTCCATGGGGGCCATTACAGCAGCAGCCTGGTGACATAAAAATGAACAATCAGACCTGGCTTTTTGTAACAAATTCTAGGGTTTGAAGTTGTACTTCTTATCTTTCTAAAACTGATGATATAGAAATACAAAAATACAGTGATGTATGTCCTGGATTTGATCAACAATGTAAGATTCAAGTAACACTGGGAAAAGTGGTCTAGTTTTACCCTCATGTATAAGAAATACCTGTGAAGAAGAAAATATACTTTGCTAAAATAAAGGTGCTTCCCATCTAGCAATTAGCATCTTTAAGTTGTCTTTTCCTTCAGGACAATAGGTACTTTTACATAACAGAAGTGGGCTCCTTCCAAAGAAAATTGAGTAAGTTCCACATTCACTGAGAGGATTCTTTGAAAATGAAACAATGAGGGAGAATGCTTCTGACACAGAAAGCAAGCTGTAACAAAGCAGATGAATACTGGCATAACAAGCAAATGAAACCCCACAAACCATCACTGCCAATCTTTATAATTCATCAATTTTCAGGTTGCACCTGCATTTTGCAGCACTCTCATTGTTTTAGAGTGACATGCAAAGAAAACAGCTCAAATGATCACTTGATTAGTTCACAACACTCAAACTCTCCAAAACAGACTAAAAGAAAAGCAAACCCAGCCTCCTGGGGTTTTTTGACCTGGTGTTTGATGCTTCTTGAAGCAAAAGTATAATCACTTGTCCAAAAGGGAAAGGTAAAGTAACATTTTTAAAAATGAATCATTAATTTTTATGGGTTTCTTTTCTTTTTACCCCCAATGAGGTGTTATGAAATCAGTCTAATTGCTAAATTAGATCCAGTTCTTTCCTTTAGGCTCTATTACACTTTGCTTATGGACTTATCTTTGATTTCATAAATACTATTACTTTTGAGATAAAATGATGACTTTTACCATTTGAAGTCTTTTATCTCAGGAGAAAGTGAAGAATTTGACCTATTTTTTTACCATGTAAAATAATGATACCACTAGTCTAGGTTGCAAATAAAATTATTAGTTCTCAGATCTATACAAACAGTATCTAGAAACACAGCATATCAGTCCCTCAAGGATATATGCTCTATTTCCTTGCAAGAAATTAATAAGGAGCAGATATTCATGTTCTTGGAATTGAATAAACTTGTTCTGTATAGTCCTATTTTGCTAAATGTCTAGGGGAAAAGTGTGTGGGGTACTTGTGCTGGTTTTACATTAATTGATGCTTGGTGAGGAGGGAAGAAGCCACTCATGGAAATTGTTTCTGAGAAACTGCTAAGAGCTTCCTCTGTACCTCCCAAAAACCAATGGCTGGCTAGCTCTGGGAATTGACAGCCTATTAAACCATTTGGAAGCTGGGTCCGCCTCTGTGAGATTCACATTTTTTGATTCACAAAGACAGGCAAGCCCAGGAAAGCTCTCTCTTGCTTCCAGCTTTGAAGAGGTGCCCGGGTGCCGGTGGTGCCGGGCCGCGGCGGAGGCCGGGCAGGGGAAGGGAGGCCGCGGGGCCCCGGCTGAAGCTGGGCCGCTTCATGGTGCTGCCATCCCGCTGCCATCCCGCTGCCATCCCGCTGCCATCCCGCTGCCATCCCGCTGCCATCCCGCTGCCATCCCGCTGACACCGAGCCCTGGCCCCGCCATCTGCCCACACCGGGCCGGGTCCCCACGGCTGCCGGGCAGAGCCGGGCCCAGCACGGCCTGAAATCCATCGCCATGAGTGCTGCGGCCACTGCCCGGCTGAAACCATCGTGAGCATCCACAGGCCTGGGTGAGATATCAACTCTCACTGCACAGACGAGACCTGCAGAGCTCGATCCTCCCCTCGGGTGAGAGTAAAGGACAGAGTGAGGACATGTAGAAGACAACATGAAGATGCCAAAGTCAGTAAAGAAGGAGTCAAGTCCCAGATGGAAGGAGAATGAGGAGATGATCTAGTACCAGTGCTGAAAGTTCTTTTGGTAAGGCCATGGAGATGGACTATGATACACTAAAATATCCCCTTTAACTCCCGAGAAAGTATGGGGGATGGAGTGTTCAAACTGTAGGTGTGAGCAGAGGCATCCATAACGAAGCAAAGCAGATGTTGAGGGAGCTGTGATCCCATGAGAAGCTTGAATAGAGAGACACAAGAGTGAGGAAGAGCCTTTGCCCCCAGGGAGAGGAGAAGGTCTCTGTTCCCAGAGATGAAGATGATGGCAGAGATAGATGAAAGCAATACAATCAGCACACCCACACAGGCTGACACAAAGGTTAGGCAAATCTTTTCCCTTAAAAGCACTGCAGAGCTCTTCCAGCCACACACATGTTCCACTGAACCACCACAGCAATCAGCCTACTCACTGTATTGGACATGGCACAAGTGTTTTGTTCACTATTGCTGTGTTTTTCTTGAAAAGCTATAAGTTTCAAAAAAAGTACCACTACTGAGAAAAGACTGAGAAAGAGGTTCAGATTGGTTACAATTCAACAGTCAGAATCCTAAAGCATCTTACACTCTTTTTAGAGGAAAGACTGTAAAATAATGCTGCTATGTGATGACGAATTCTTCCTCCTTGTAGATCTATCTGGAAATTTGAAAACACTTTTTGCCTAAGTAAATAATCTTATATTTTTAGTGGAAGTACTTGTAAGGAAAGACAACCATCAATGTGAGAAGAGCCAAAATGATCTGGCCTGACATATCACATGAAATCCAGGAAAGCAAATTTAGCAATTTCTGAAAATGTTTTATTTTCCCCTCTCCAGGGTTCCAGCAAGAATGGCTGTTCCTTCCTAATCCACTACTGAGAAGATATGCTATTTGCAAGGCATAGTGTTTCACTCACCTATGAGCAAAAGTTCTAATTCACCAGTGTGTAATTTTGTAACAGGTTGTATTTCTCTTTATAAAATCCCTTTTTTCTTTATATCAGAGCATATGTTTCTATTGGGCCTATTCCACATCTGTTACCTTTGTAAATGTTGCTGGCATGATGAGGATGACAAACAGCATCAGGTGTCACCACTGGATTTTAGCAGATCCAAGACACAGATTCCACAGATGACCTTTGGGAGACTCTTGTCCCTTAGTACACTAAATACTTTCCAAAGAACAGCCTTGATTCCAAAGGAAGAGAAGACTGACTGATTATAAACAGTCCATTATGATTTTCTGAGTAAATTATATTTTAAACAAAGATAACATACAGTCAGTAACACCAGATTTGCTAAGGTCTATGTCTTTCTTTCACACTACACAGGCAAGTTCAAATGTTGTCACAACCCTATTTTATTAAAAAAAAAAATTGTTTCTATATTTTTGATAAGGCATTATCAGATTTTTAAAAAAAAATTCAACAATTTATAGAGATAATATGATACTTTGCAAAACCAAAATACCCTAGAAAAAACTTCATTCCTTAAAGTCATTGTTAATATTGATGCTGACATATTTCAGTGTATAGTAGGAACGTAGTCCAAATTTTTCCAAAATAGCAGGAACCAGTTTGCCAGTGAGTTCTTGTACTGCCTAGCAAATGTTCTTTCTCTATGGAAAGAGGTTTTTATCATATATAGTGAGGTGAAAGGGCTTCATGAGTTAATTCTGCTAGGTTATGCACACAGTACCTGAGATGAGAGTAAGAAGAGGTAAGACTTTGGATGTGTTTAGAAAGACAAGAGGAAGCCAAGGTTATTCTGACTTCTAATTTTTCTTTTGCAGAATAGCATTCTGCTACATTTTACACTGGACAAGCTCTCCTGCCCCCAAATGTCTGGGTAATTGTTAAAAATAGAAATTTTTAGAAAGACTGCACATATTTTCTTTCTTCCTTATGCCTCAAGTAATCAGAAAATCCACTAATGCAAAGCTCTGGTCACCTGATTGACCTAATGGGATACTGAGAACAATTTGGTGCAAGATAACCAAAATGCATATGTGAATGATTCAAATGAGAAACAGGGCATCTCAGAGGCAGCATTTGATTAGGAAAAAGGTTTAAAAGTATACAAAAATTAGTCCTAGCAGTATTTACCTATAACAGAGACTCAGGCAGTCATCTGATGACTGTAATGAGACTATAAAGTGAAAGCAAAAAGCACAAGAAAGAGCAAAAGCTAATCTCAAGGCAAGATGGATACTGTGGACTCAAAAACCAGTGCCAGGATTCCCCATTGCCTTCTAGCTGGAAGCTGCCCAAGGCTGAAAAAAAGAAGCTACTCATCCCATGCACAACATAGATTGCCTTGTTACCTGCTCTATTTAATCAGCAAACAAATCAATGTAATCCATATGACTGGACTGGTCTGAGGTCTTGCTTGTTACTATTGCCTGTGCCCCTGCAAAATGTGTCATAAGGGGTTTTGATCCAAACCTTTTCTTTTCTAACACCTTTTTCTAGCCACTATTTCCTAGATGTTTTATTTATTTAGAATACATCGATCTACATGACAAATAAATATGAACACACTGCACTGTGAAATATCTGGTTGCAGAGATAAGATGGTAGAAATCTTTTGAAAATGCAACATTTCTAGGGTTTTGCTAATGAACCACCCACCAAAAGGGAGTAGCACGTCTTAAAGGAAGCAGTGTCTAGAATGCTGAATAACTCAGCACTCAGGAGAACAGCGTTTTGTTTCTTCTGTGCATCTTAACCTCTGCTCTGCAGGGAATATTCTCTAGGACGGCATCTAAAGAAAGTGTATTAGGCTCTATGCTAATCACTTCTGAGCCTTTCAAGTAACTGCTGCTGATTGTATCAAAAATGTGCCAAGAGAAACAAACTGAGAATGCAAAATCCATTTGAATTTTCTTTTGAAGCTACAAGTTAAAACTCCTGGCAGCACCAGTGCTTTCAGCAGTGTAAGATTTTCATACTTTGTGCACTTCAAAGTGCAGATGAGGATTATGACCTTATATATTGTATATGCACCTATATTTTATTTATACTGCATCTGTGCAATCAAGAGAAAAGATATTTCCATGACCTTCTACCAGCAAGAAACCTAACAAGAGTATTCAGACCTATTGAAAATTCACAGTTAATTAAAGGTTAAAAGGAACTTGCCAATTAGTATGAAAGATAATTGTCCTCCTTTGGCTACCTGATTATGTTTTCCTTTGAATACACTGAAGTGTACGTTGTCATGCTGTTGGTAAATGTAATCATAAAGCACTCAAAGCACCTCCTGGCTCTGAAAATACTTAGCCTTAGAAACCAAAATTCTATGTGAAGTTTATAATTATCCTTTCATTATGCATGTGAACATCTTTGGATAGTTGTGGGGGAAAAATATCAGTAACACAGTAAAGGTAAGCAAGGCTTAGAACCCAAAGAAGTGGGAGTTGTAGTTAGAATCACTTTTATTCCTAAAACCACAAGAGAACACTGAGGCTACAACTGTGAAAACCAAATATATAATATCTAGTGATAATTCTTACAATAATTGCTACCTTTTTTCATTTGTTATTCATGTTACCAAGAACAATACATGATGCTTTAGATTCAGGATGCAAGTAAATTCTATTTACCAGGTCACAGACAACAAAGATGTGCTTGATTTCTCTCTGTCTCTCAAAAATAAAATAAACCAGAAAACACCAAAACACCCACTGAAATTTCAAGTAAAAAAAATAATTAATATGTTTTGTTGAAACAAGAGCTCAGCCAACAATCCAGGAAACAGAGAAATCACTATGTTTTACCTCTGGTTGTGATCATAAGCGATCTATAAAATTCTTTCATTTTTAGGACTGTCTTGCTTCAAAATAAATTGATTTAATACTTAAGGAAATTTTAATTTAATGATAGGAAAAATGTTAATTATTACATGTTGTTGACATACCATAGTTTTTTATTTGTGGTATTAGAGAAAAATGCCCATTATTCTTTTCTGTCAATAGGTTTATAATTTACAAAACTATGGCTGTAAAGAGAAATTTCTCTGGTCCTGAATGAACTTTCTCTTGCAGTCTATCTGATTGCTCTTTTTCTTCTCTCTCAGTTGACTGTCTTAAGGTCATTTTATATATTTTCTTTTCCCCAGCACTCTTCCCTTTATATATTATTTTTCTTCCCTATACTGGAGCAACTCTGATGATTGCACCAAAAACCAGACTACACCAAAACAACCTAGAAGATTCCTCTGAGTCTAGAATTCTATTTATCTCAGCTATAGTATTCTACCTTAGCCTCCTAATCTTGGCTTCTCTTTTTCTAACTTTTTGTGACAGACATTTTTTGTTATCACAATACTGGCCATGCACTGTCAAGCCAATCAGTCAAACAATCTACTGATATAGTCAAATCCTATTCAACTTCTCTGTAATGACAGTAAAAGTTTAAATTCAAGCTTGTAATGTTTCAATATAAAATTTTGGCAAAGTTTCACTCTTTTTATAGAATTATTTTAGAAGTGTGTCAAGATCCTGTGATTAATTCTGAAAAATGACAAGGACACACTTTGATCTTTAGGCATGATGGCAAATTTGCTGTGGATTTTCTCAAATCTGAATGCTGGAGACAATTGAATTTTCTTCCTGACATTTATGGGTCTCTTGGTACTTATGACAATTTTTCAATTTCTACAACTACACTTGCTGCTATAATACATATGTATGTATTCCAATAATCTAACAAAGGCATTGTGAATTATTTCTCCTCCTATTCAAGAGGAACTGGCACTTAGTTTCTGTTATGAAAATTGTGAATACTGGCACAAATAACTTCTAGTTATGTTCATATGGAGAATTGGCTTGGCATGGAATGAGAATGAAAACAGGACATAAGCTACAGCAAACAACTTTCCCATGCTGTTTTAACCACCACAACATTAACCTTATTTAAATTACACTCAGATTTCATGCTGTTCTGCACAATGCACTTCCAATCACTACACTAGATTTATTATGGTTTTTCTTTTTGTATTTCCAAGACTTTGAAGTTGTCAAGAATTATGAAAAAAAGATTTGGAGATAGATTTATTTTTCTTTAGTTGCTTTGCTTATTTTCCCCAGAGAAATGGACATTTGGCTTCTCAGTCCTTCACATGTTGTGAGGACAAAAAGGTATTTGTCTCAAAGCAGGAAAAGCAAATTGCCAGAGCTATTTTTGAAAGGTATTTATGAAATCCACTGGCTGATGTGTCCTTACAAGTAACTACAATTTCTTGTTACTGTATTTGTTGCTGTATTACTGTCTTTTTACTGCATTACTCCCATTTGAAATGTTTTGTGATGCTCAAGCCTTCCTAAAACCAAATGCTGAACTATGGGACATAAATATTACCAATATAACCAGTTGTCATGATAATTTTAAATTGAGCAAGAAATTCTAGTAGAGATTATTCTTGTCACTACCGAGTGATTTTTCTAAAAATAAATTTTTGCCTGCTTACTAATAACACAAAAGTGAAACAGTAAAGATTCAAGCTAATCACTTACTCTTTTAAACAAAACACATATTGAATCACTGGTCAATGCTGGAGTGGGCTGACATTACCTTTGAAACCTCTATATGAACTGCTTATAAACAGCTTGACAAATATTCAATACTATTGTAATTTCAGACTTTTTGGTTTGTTTTGTGTCTTTTGTTTGCTAAACCTTTTTTTTCCCCCCCTCAAATTATTCCATTTTCTAAAAGGAAAACTTTTCTGTCATTACCCTGCCTGCCAGTCTGTAGCCCTTGCAGAAGGCAGAGTTTCACTGAGTGTCACCTGAGCTGCTCTGTACTAACAACTTGTTTTTTGGTTTTACCAGCGAAGCACTATGGTGAAGGTCAACATTCTGGATGTAATAGAGGCTGGGAAAAATGGAAGAGTTCTCAAATAATTTCATTAATTAACTTCTTTTGCATTAAAAAACTAAAACTTTTAAGTACCAAAGAGGCCTCCAAAATTTTCATAAGAGAGGATGGAAAGAAAATGAAAACCTTATGACAGAAAGAGCTCTTGCCTCTTTTACTTTCCTGTGCTGAAATTTTATGCCTTTTCAAATTAAATTCCTGTCCAGAAAAACAGGCCAGGGCAAAGAAATCAACTGTTTTCTTTAAATGGAACACCTTAGTATATATTGCAAATTAAAACCGAGCCTGTGCTTCCAATTTACACTTTGATGATGGCTGAGTATTCAGAATACATAGAAAGAAAGTGAAAGAGAGCAATGCAAACTGAATACAATCAAGGAAATGTGTTCTATTTCCAGCTGAGAGAGAGAAAAGAAAGACTCACCTTTATATCATTATCATGTTGAAAAAGACCAAGTGATATTTTGAAATATCAATCAGTTTCTAAGCACAGGATTGAAAAATCCTGCAGTGATCTGACCAGCACGGGGCTGCTGAGGCATCTGCACCTGGGGCAAGGTTTGGAAACAACAGATCCCAAACAATATTAGAAATAGAAAATGCTTTTATCAGAGCTCAGCTATCTTTTTTTTTTTTTGCATTTTGTTCCAAGAAAAAGTCCAAAATTTGGAAGTTCCATATGCAGATTTTCAGAATGGGTTCATATTATTGTCTTGGGTAACTTCTGATGAGCAGCAAGCAGTTATTGTGACCTCAGTAATTTAGCCAACAGTAGACTAAATATAAATTTTATAGTCTAAAGTCTGCCATCTGTAAAAAGCTACATAATTTTTTATAGAATTTGGGAATGGAAAAATTAAATCAAACTGGGAAATTTTGTTATTTCTGTTTTTAGAATTTATTTAAGAGAAAGAAGTCTGAACAGAATTTACAAATCATACTTATCACAACATTTAATGTTGGTTAGAAAAAAAAAACAAACAACCCTAGCTTTATTGTACTTAAATTTATTTTTAGAGGGAAAAGCCATTCCACCACTTTTTGGTTAAAAAGATGTCAAACCACACACTAAATTTTAGTTTAGTGAATCAACTGTCTATAAATACTACTGAGAGTAACTTGGAAACGTGTCCCTAGCAGTTCCTTGTTAGTTCTGTTCTGTGTAGACTTATATTAAGTGTCCAGAAAGACAAATGAATCCCAGGATTGTTTAAATCAGTGTTTTATTTATTGACAGGCTTTACCTGTGTCATCCCTTTGGTATATTTTTAAAGGCTTCTAAATTTATTTTTAAAGGTTTCTGTCATGTGTCTGACCATTGTGTTTTGTAACTTATTAAAACAGCAATAATATTTAATAATCACACAGGTTTTCAACTAACTGTTTATTGAAAAATTATAGCTGAACTTGAAATTCCAAGTTCAAATTGTCAGTAGTGGATAATACTAACTGGGCATGTTACCACTCTCAATATTTTGATGAAAATTGTAAATTAATCTGCTCATTCATGAAACAGAAAATTAGTTCATCGCTGTATTAATCCCAAAATCAATGAAGTGGGAAATAGATGGCAATTCTGTTAGTAATTCTATAATTAGGGATTATAATTCTCATAATCCCTAGTCTGTGCTGTCTAGGCACAATCCAGCTCCAGTCTAAGGAGGTGTTCTCCTGTCAAACGTGTTTATGTTTGTGAGACTGGCATCAAAAAATTACAAAAGATGGAAAGGGATGATAAGGCAGAAGACTGGCTTTATATTTTCACTTTAAAAACCCTGATGACAAGTTTACCAGAAAATAAAATAAAATATGGTGTCACTAAATAATACATGGAATAAAAGAGCAAAAGTCCAATATCCAGCTCACATTTCTACCCTAATCTACACATTTGCCTGGCAGCAGTGGTAGCTCCAATTGTGCTATTAGAAAAGCTGGCAAGGCTTTGAATAGTAACCAGTGGACACTTTAACTCTGTTAAGGTCTGAGAACACCAACCTTCCCTAAATGGAATCAGTTCAACATCACAGTCCCTGTACAGCTGCTCTGTGCTCTCTCCCAAGTCTCAGGCAGCTTGGACTCCTTACATGTGACTTACATAGAACATTTTCACAGAGGGTACACAAAGACTTCAATTTTATGTCCCCAGACAGAAGGGATTTTGACTCTTTCTTGCTTCTGTGCCCTTCTACAAGTGCTCACAGGCTTTCCATGGCTGTTTGAATATAAAGAGGGCTGTTAGCTCAGAAACACCACTTGGGAACAAGAAAGTGTCAGTTCAGCAGCAGAGGAGGGAGAACGAACCTGCTTAAGTAAATTCTGAGAGGTAATTTCCTTCTGTGAGAAAACTGTCTGCATAGGAGACACACAGTAAATATCAGATATTCTGCTTTATTAAGTCTTGCCACACTATCTCATATGCCATTTCAGAAGTAAACTTAAGATACAGGAAATTGTGAAAAGTTGAGTGTGGAACTGCTTGAAAAACCATACCTAGAGCTTAGTTGTATAGAGAGATGTGCATTTTCTAGCTGATTGAGGGAACAGAAGGAATGCTTGAAAGCTTTCAGCAAACAGTGAGGAACCACAAACATGTTAAAAAACCAGCTTGTCATACAGAAGACTGACAAACTGCATAAATTATATGAAATACAATAGTTAAGGAAGCCTAAGACCCTGTCGTTTAGGAGAAGCAAATGAACAAATACACCCTGTAGGTATTAAAGGCCAAATTAGACAAATTATTTGTCACATAATTATCACAGATTTAGATAAGCTTGTTTTATCACAGGGAGATTGACTATTTGACTTCTTTACACCCTTTGCAGTTCTGTTGTCTACACAGGTTCAATATATGAAATGGGGTTATTGTAATTTCACTAACTGTGAAGATAGTTGTAAGGATAAGTTTATGGAAATGAGGAGCTGATAAAAAATTGCCTTTGTGAGGCAGGTGAATGAATGAAAGGTAAAAACCAAGGAGAACAATTTTCAATGTTGTGGAAGTTCTTACATGACATGCAATTAAGTGAAAACAGCGGATATGATCCAGAAAGTTGGTGATGTTGTAAAATGTCTATCCTAGAATGCATTATAAGAACATGAATTTCTTGCTAAATTAAACATTTTGCTTTTATCTTAAATAACATCAAATCACATTTGTGCAGAAATTGTATTTGAGTTTTTTAACTGTGAAAAAAAGCCAAAAAGTCAGTGTACATTACCAGGAAAAAAAGAAAAAAAAGTAAGGTCCATTCCCAACAAAAAAAAGAAACACAAAAATTTCTTCAATTCTGTGTTACAGAGGGAAATTAATGAATGTGCTGTGATAGGAATGATTCCATTAGAAAGGAAAAAAAAATGTTTTGTTGCTCAGCTTGGCAAATGATCTGTACATTCACAGTCCCTATTGAGAAGATAAGAATAATTTCTTGTGCTGAGAAAAGAACGTAAGTGCTGCCATCTCTGACCACTAATAAAAGCTATTAAGGAAGCAGCAGGGGACAAGGATTTGTTGGCTCCCCCTGAGCGCTGGGTTTGTCTGCGTTCACTCTGGATGTGCACAGCGAGCGCGGCTGTTCCTCGGAGCAGGGGCTTTCCCTCTGCCCTGCTCACAGGGAAATATTGAAATCTGGATTGATTTGCTGCTCAAATGTTTTATAAGTGCTGCTGAGGAAGGGTGGTTTCCAAAATCCCCACTCTGGACAAGCAGCTGTCAGCGTGGCCCTGCAGTGCTCCACCACAGGGGCGTGAACGGAGTGTTCCAAGTGACCAGCTTAATTTGCACAAATCCTGCTTAAACTTGCTGCCTTTATCTTTTTTTTATTTTCTTTCAAATGTGCTAGAATTGTTCAGCAATTCAAAATTTACCAGGGATGCCCAGAATAAGGACTGAACACACGTACAACTTTTTATTTTTTAATTTTTTTTAAGAAAAAAAGATTAGAAGCTCTTCTTGGGCTGAAATTACAGGTTTTGTAATAAAAAAAACCAAACCAAAAAAACCCAAAAAACTCTCTTTTTTAATCATTTTGTACACAATAAACACACATTTGAATATCATTGAAATAAATACATATATTTGGACCATATATTTGGAGTTTGAAAATAAAGAAAGGTGTAGAAATAAAACAGCAAAGACAAAAAAAGCCAAGAACAAGAACACAATTTGTGGTATGGAGTATCACTAACAAAAGGGACAAAATTAGGAAAAAAAGAAATCAGCATTAACAGCAAGTACAAAAATTCATCAGCAAAAATTTAAATGGAGAAGAAAGGAAAATAATAAAGAGAGCTCAGAACAGTCCATCATTGAGGACTGTAACAGCAAAAGTGGAAAAGAAGATTGAAGGTTAAAACAGCACTTAATTGAAACTATTAATTGAAATTGTATATGATTGCACAGGGAACTGTTATGTCAAAAGCTAGTGAATATTAGATTAAATGCACAAATATTGCCTTTCATTTTTTATTTTTTAATTTAAATAAGTTCCTAGATATAAAGGAGTCTGGAAAATTCCATTCCTTCTGCCTTCATTACTTGAAGGAAAAAGAAAACAAAACCCACATTCTTCTGATCTTGGAGCCAATCTGAAATGTTGTCAATGGGACAATTTTTAACACTTCTACAAATTTAGGGAGAATCATATTGAATTTCATTAGAATCAAACTGTTCTGCTACTGTGATGTTATTCAAAAAAACTATTACGTTTTAAGCTTTCATAATGTCTCTGAGAGGTGCTTCTCTCACTGGTCTCAGAGTCAGTATTTGTGTTAGGAAAAATAAACTTTCATTTCAGAAGATAAGGGACTCAATTTGCCAGTATTCATGTGAGCTGCTTCGACTCCCTCAAATTTGAGCTCTGTATATCAAGTAATGGCAACAGAAAGGGTTATCTGCACTCCCACCAGAGCTGTGTGTGATTTAACAGGTGACTGCTGAGAGCTGTTTGTCACACAACATTAAATGGAAGGAACTGGATACAATGGATTAAACAGGAGAGCAAATTGGACCAAATAGTTCAGGGAAAGAGGTTGAAGAGAAGATAAAAATATACAAAAAATATTACAGGATCAAATGAGAGAAGCAACAGAATGAATTTAAAAGGGGAAGGTGGAAACAGAAGATAGATGAGAAAATTAGGGGACCAAAAGCTAAAAATCAACTGCTTAACCAAAATATTGGGAATTTAGGAGCTGGCAAGAAAGTTCTAAGGGCAAAGTGATAAGAACATACATAGAGTACTGCAGGAACACAAGGTTAAGAGTCCCACTAACATCTTAAGGACCAGGGGACTGAGTGAAGGTTGTAAATGTGTTCCAAAGCACTCTGACTCATTTAAACTGTGCACAGAGCAGCCCCTGAATTCAGCACATTTAAGCCAGCAAACCAGTGGCAGACTTGTGGTGTTCCTGTCAGTGTCAGGATCACTGATCAAACCCTGCTTTTCAGCTGAATTTCCTCATCTACACAGTGATGCTTATAATTCTTAATTAATTTTTGCAAAACAAAATTTGTTATGGATGGTTTTTCTGTTGTGTAGATTTTCTCTTATCTATAGATTTAAGGTAGGAAGGACCCCTAAGTTTATGCAACACTTCTTAATTAAAGAATTATCAAGCTTGTTTCTAAGTTGCAAAATATAAACAGAAGCATTATAAAAGTATGAATATTCTTATTTACAGAATCACAAATGGTCATGGTCAGCAGAGGCATCTGGAAATCATCATTTTTCCATGTCTCTACTAAAGGAGGGTCACCTAGATTAGCTTGAGCAGGTTAATGTCCAGATGGCTTTTGAATATCTCCAAAGACAGGGACTTCACAACCTCTTCCAGGCAACCTGTGCTCATTCACCCTCAGTTAAAAAGTTTTTCTTTCTGTTCAGAGGGAACCTTTTCTGTTTCAGTTTGTGCCCATTGCCTCTTACCTTGTTTACGGCACCATCAGAAATATTCAGCTTGGTGAATGGAATAAAAGACAGGCATGGTCAAATGTCCAAAACTCAAATACATTACTTTTAAGAGACAAAGTGTTTTCTGTTCCAGCTATTCCATCACATCGCTGAATTCTCTTGTATTTCCCCTATAGGCAAATTCACTGTGCAATGCTGCATTAAAACATCACTTGCTCCTTCAAATGCTGATCAATAGTAAGAACAATTGTTGGAATAAATTAAGTAATCCAAGACAGCATAAAGTCCAAATACTGCAATTTGGCCCCCTGTCCTGATTTAAGACAGGATAAAAGAATATAAGCCTTTCCTAAACTATGTAATTAAGCTAAAATAGCGAAAAGCTGAAATTTGGGAGAGAATAGCCAAAAAGGGCTCATGAACTGATGCAGATGGAATCTATAAGGTGAAGATCTTGATAACCTGGCTGAATTGAGCTGCAGCTATGAAGCACTGCCAGGCTTTAGAAGCCAATGTGTGAAGTAAACAAATCAACATTAGCAAACAGTAGATGAGTGTATGGAGATTATTTGCTCTTCCAGTAAGTGAAGGGAGAAATATCCGCTCATCATCCCCTCTTTTATCTGAGCCTGAGCTCAGCATTAGCCTGTGCAGTCAATGGAATTTTTTCATTGACTTCTAAGATGAAATAAAATCTTTTGAAACAAGGGAAAACCTAGTTCCTGGAATTTTCACTATCTGGAATGCTGAAGAATAATATGAAACCAAATAAAACTGATTTGACACGTTTTTCCTGTTGAAAGCAATTTTTGTTCCCCTTAGGACACCCCTATTGTTAGCAAGCTTTTAACTCATTTGGCTAAATTGCTTGAATAGTATAATTTTACTGTAACTCCTTAAAATCACTAGCATTTTGCCAGTTCAGCTTCATAGAAATCAGTTGAACTGGTAAGAAAGCATTTCAACAAAGCAGTGGATCATAATACTCTAAATTTTTTGCATCTTTGTTTTTGCAGTTTACATCTTTTGTTTTCTTTGTAGGTTTCCCTTTTTACCTTCTAAACAATTCTGCTCCATTCTCCCACTCTTTATTTTTCCTGATAGCATTTTCTCAAATCTGAGTTCCATTTGGAAATGGCATTTGTTTACTCACTTTCTTGGTTTACAGCCCAGTCGCTCTACATCAGTTCTGTTCCCACCAAGGAGGCAGGAAGAGGAATCATATGGTATTTTTACAGCCATTTGTTACTGCTTTGATGACTTCACAGCTCTCTGGACAAGCTGTCACCTGATGGATGGGTTTTTCTGGTGGGGTGGTGTTTTTTCAACACTTTTCATCTTTAATGGCAAGAGATGTGTATGTTCATTTGCACAGGAGGGTGTGTGTTACCTCCACACCATCCCAGTGTTCACAGCAACATTAGCCTGAACATTCCAGAACTACTCAATCAGAGACTAAGAGAAAGGTCCCCAGGTCATTTGGTAGGACATAAAATTCAGCAGGACTTTAATTAGATTAAGTTCAACAAAATATTTTCATTCCAATGTCCTTCCACACAGAAGAACTTTTCCCCTGACTCTCTGTAGCTGTGAGAGGATGAGGTATATCAGAGGGATGAAATGGCATGGGGCTGTTGGGGCACAGCTGGTGGTAACTGAGCACCAAGAGTCCATTCACCACTGGCCTGGAATCTTCTTATTCCACAGCCTCCATGGAAAGCCTGC
The DNA here is from genome assembly GCF_001522545.3 of Parus major. Taxonomy (NCBI): domain Eukaryota; kingdom Metazoa; phylum Chordata; class Aves; order Passeriformes; family Paridae; genus Parus; species Parus major. Next base: position 12,578,554 of record NC_031782.1, on the reverse strand, counting down.
TCTCATAAACTCCCACAACCATCTATGAGCATGAGAAGGATGAGAAACAATCTTCTGAGAAACCAGCTCTGTGTTTTCCAGGAGCAAAAACAGTCCCTAAGACTGCTTTCTAACAAATCAACATGCCATAACTATAAATGTATCATTCTCCTGGATAACTAGAATATTCACTTTTAACATGGAAAACAGGAATTCAAAATTAATTAGAAATAGAAAGACAAGTCTGAAATTTAGAGATATTTACCTTCGGTAATAAATATGAACATTTTACTATTTGAAGGTATTGTTACCAGGATTTCTGAAAACATAAGTTTGTTTGGAGAAGAACTAGAATTTTGTACATAAGTCTTTATTTGTCTTTCATCAGTTCTTGGGGGAAAAATAAAAAATATTAATAAAATTAATAAAATAAATAATCATAACAATAACTATATAATTAAGTATATTATATTACAATATATTGCATAATGTATAGTATTTATAATATATACTACATATTATAGTATACATTATAGTATATATAATATTTTAAATAATTACTATAATAATAAATAATAAAAATAAATTTTTGAAAAGTTGCTAAGTTTTGCAATGAGATTTCAATCTGAGATGGAACAGTGTGATATAAAGGCAGAAAATGTAATTCCTGAATATTACAGATCAAATTATAATATTGTGAAGTGCCCCGAGTTGGTTTTATTTGTTGGTTTGTTTTTTCATCTACATCAACACCCAAACTTTGACAGACAGAGCCAAGAGTTCAGACAATGCTCACAGACACAAGGTGTGAGTCTTGTGCTGTTCTGTGCAGGGCCAGAAGTTAGACTGTGGTGATCCTAGTAGGGTCCTTCCAACACAGAATATTCTGAGATTCTGTGAAATATAACTCATTGCAGCTAATGAGGATGTTCATGTGAATGAATTACCCTCCATACTGCGTCTTTCTCCAAGCAAAATGCTTTTATTAAGAAGAGAGGAAGAAGTCTGAATTAGATCAATTTCTTGAGCACTATCTTAATACAGAAAAAAACAATTTAAAAGTCTTGTATGCTGAGCTTCGTGGGCATGGTCACTTAAAAAAGAAAATACAGGCTGTGGATTCAAGTATAAGCAGCAGCTTTACACAGTGTCACTGAGACAACTGATGCCACAAATTGAGGTAAAATGCCAGCTAGGATTATTCCACTGAATAATCAGAGGAAGAGAAAATATCCATCTCGACTGCTATCTGAAAGGATGTCTGGAGAACAGCCCTCCCTAGCTGGCCTCCCTTTTAAGCACTCCAGAGAGCCCCTCTGCCAGAGCAGGAAGGCAAGAACCGCGTAATGAGCCACTGAAACACCGCGAGAGAGCCACAGACAAAGAGGAAATCTTGGAGCTTATTTCTGAAAGTGGGAGCAAAAAGAGGATTTCACCATTTTGTATTTCAGATTGGAGTGGCCCCGATTGCAAAATGTGTGTGGTTGACCTCAATTTTGTGCAGTGCAGATCTGCAGCTCAGGTTTTCACAAAGCTCTCACGCTGTATCTGCCTCTGAATCAGACTTCATGGCTTGCTAGCTTTTCCACTAACATATCGTAAGCTCCCTCTTGTCATTGTACAAATACATCCATTTATTTAGGGTCTGTCTTTTAACAGATCAGTGTATTTTGATCTCCTCTTTTAGCCCTGGCAAAATAACTTCAGTACAACCACTGGGGCTGAAGATTCCTCTTTTTATACACTGTATATTCCTCTTGTGTTTGAGAGACTGTAGCCTAGTTGAGATTTGAGAAACAGTAACTTTATACAACCTTTTAAAGGATTATGTATAAAAATACTAAAATAATAGACTGGTAGCAGAACATTCAAAAGTAAATGAGCATTGTAATCTATTCAACAAGTTCCTAAATTGGGCATCCATGACCCTGGTAAACCCTGTGAGGAATATTCAAATTTCATTGTCCAAGTGATCTCTCACTTTTACACATAGCCAAAATTGAAGCTAAACTCTGCAAAGAAATGTTCTAATAATGAAACAATTGAAAATGCTGAAATACTGAAATCTGAAAGAAATTACAAGGTCATCTTCCTTATATTAAATGCCATTGATTTGACAGAGGTTGATTTGACACCTATAAAACAACAAAAAAATAAAATATTATTTTTAATATACTAGATATATTTGAGGTTTATATAAGATATATAAGGTTTATATACTAGCTAACATCTGTGTGTGGAGATGTTCTGTTTGGAGAATAAAGTTTTAAGTACACTCAGGAAATTAACTGTGCTTACTTGTCTTAGTGAATAAGTGATACATTTTGTGATGGTAAGTATTTATTTCAATGTTCTTCTGAAGTCTGAGAGCTTAGAAATTCAGAAGTCTTATAAAGAAGGATAAGTTAAAATAAAATAAAATAGAACAGAGTAGGATTTGTGAAAAGACAAAAAAAACACTCTAAAAATCTCTAAGAAACCTCTTAATAACAGAAGGCTGGTTGGCTCCATCTCAGAAAAGGTATTTATCTTGAATTTTTTTGTTACATCAAAATGTGTTCAGTGAAATCAAGTGAAAGGAGAGAGAATATCAGCCTTGTCAACCATCAATGTAGAATTTAAGCACTGAGCAATTAAAGACCTGCAATACCTTTCATAAAGATCAAGTAGATCATGCTTTTCTTTAAACAGAAATAATTACACTGCTCATTCATTAACTTCTTCATAAATCCTATTAATTTTGAACTACTATATATCCTGGAAATGCAGTTGAGGCTAAATGAACCTCATTACACAGTGTCCATGAAAATGATAATAGGGCTAAGGATGGGACATGCATGCAGATGGTAATAATTAATTGCTCATCTTCCAACTTCACAAACTCTAAATCAACAGTTCTATTTTTAAAAAAATGTTTTTGTTTGTTAGAGGTATTTTACTACAGTCCACTTTCATTGGGGGTAGTTTCTTTTTAATGGAATTTTTAATGGTGAGGAGATAAACACAGAGTGATTTTTATCTATGTTTTTGATAAATGAATGTCTCAGCAAAATTTTACAGCTAAAAAGGTTATTTACTTAAGAGAGATTTTCTGTATGTTGAAAGGTCAGATTTTTTTTAGATTGCTGTGAAATTGCTTCTGCCTTTTAGGAAATCTTCTAAGACGGCTCCTCTCCTTGTAGTGTTGACAAGGACACAGGAAGGATGTGGCCTGAAGAAATCAAATGAACAGCATAAAATCCTAGCTGCAATCTTCTGTTGCCCAGTTTGTAGGGTTTGAAATTCTGTCAAAATGTTGAACAAAACAAGAAGAGAGAGAGAGGACTTCTGAGCAAAAATCAATAACCAAGTCTTTTGAACTGTCCATGTACAAAGTTCTAATGAAAATGTCCTTGAGGGAAGTTTTAATAGTGGACTTTGAGATTGGCTCCTCCATTGCCCTGATAGCATTGTAGAGCATTTGAAGTTTTCAAAGGTACCAATGCACAAAAGTTTGGCTCAGACAGCTGAGGCTGGGGATGCCACTGAGGGATCTCAGAAGCAGTGGTTTGCCATTGAAGGCTGTACAGAATTCTGTATGTGTTACTTGCACTGTGTCAGGTTTAGCTGGAGGCTACAATTTACTTCAAGGGAGTTTGTAAGACTTTAAATAGCATCTCTCCATGTACAAACTAATAAGTGATCAGATGCACAGTGCACTACAAAAAGTGCTCTGGTCCAGCTAAAGGGATTTTACTTAATATACTGTAAATAGATGGAACTTTTATATAAATACAATTTATAAAATGTTAAATAAGATTTGGATATAATATCCCATTAAGTGGGATTACATTTCTTTGTATCTGTGTGAGCCTGATAAAAAATGCAAAACATTGAGTACAGCATCAAGGTCATTCTGGGAGAACTTCCACACACATTAAACTGAGGTTAAAATGGTTGGTAAGTGAGGGTTGTACAGTAATTGCACTGCTGTTCCCCTAAAATACAAAATACAGACATTTACTGTCCCTTTGGAGCATTTTTCTCCCCAGCACCATTGAGATTTCATATGCATTTACACTCAGTTATAGTTAGTGCTATTAGAAGAAAATCTTTTTGGTATTAACATATAAGATATCTGGCACAAGCACAGGAAATGTTTCAATTATCATAAGATGTTAATTAAAAACACCCAAAAATGATAATTTTTTTTTCATAATATGATGTTTTTATATATAACTCATGTATCATAATAAAGAGGTATCACAAAGTCAGCACAGAGATTTCCACAGAGACAGAAAAGCAGCATTTTGAAATAACTTTTGCTTAATAAAATGGAGCCTTTCTCACTTTAATTTTACAACTGTGTTTTAAAAAACTGGTTCTTACAACTTTCTTTTTTTAAACATTCTAGCATTCTGTTTATTTCAACAGAATTTACCCTGCAGTTCAACAAACATTCTGCAAACATTCATCCTGTGCTGCTGCCTGTGAAAGCAGAGCCAAAGAGCCACTGCTGGTCAAGGTGAGGAGCTCATCACTCCTGCCCTGGTCAGCTGAAAACTCAGAGAAAACAATCGCCCCTGGCTTTAGATCACCTGGGCATCCTCAGCAGACACAACACAGCCATGAACTACCCACACTTCCCTCAAGTCTGTTTACAGTAATGCACCTCACCCCTTAAACCCAACAAAATTCAGCTCTTTAGTCTAAAGTACTTTACTTTCCCTTCTGATGTGCAGCCACTGATCTGATATTTACCAGGCCACTGTGATTTTGCAGCCATTGCTGCACAAAGACTTTTCCACCCACAGATCCTTCCATATATATTCAGGTATTAATTATGGCAATACAAAGACTGATAAAAACACCATACACATTCTCAACATTCAAAATACACAGAGAACTGTGATAGTAAGTTATTTTCCCACTACATTTATATGCAGCCTCAACATGATGGCATTAATGCAAAACAGGAACTGTTAGAGCAAATCCAATAGTTAGAATCAGGACCAAGGAAGTATATTAACAACTACAAAGAAGCACATGAAGAGTTAGTGAAATAAATTGTTGTCTGTAATTGTGAATGGTTTAATTTATGGGAAGCATATCTATAAATACTAAAAGGTGAAGAGACGAGAGTTCACATCTATCCTATTATGTGCAATTGAAAAATATCATCATGAAATCACACACTGCTTTAAAGTTTCAAGACCACAATTTAATGTTCATCTCTAGTGTGTGAATAATTCCTGAATGAACATGAACTGAGTGCTTAGAGAATTCTCAAATACAGTGACTTTCACTCTAGAGTTCTGTTAATGACATTTTTTTCACTCCATAATGGAGAGGAAGCATAATTCACTGAGCTATTTCGTCTTCTATAAAGCACTTGAGTCAATTCTATATCAGACTGAACAGAAAGATGCCAAAGAATTAATCATTACCTGCCTCCCAGTTAAAACTGCAAAGGCCAGTTTCCCTTGCTGTGAGGATTCACTTAGCCCTAATTGAAGCAGCACTTAAATATCACAATAGAACCATTCAATCTACAAATTCTCAGCCATTTCCATCCTCCTCCTGCCATCCTTCCTCCCCATTAAACTGTTTCCTACTTCCAGTCCAAATAACTCTGTAAAGCTTGTCATGGATTTTTATTGTTGTAGAAATACATATGGGTGGAATGCAACTGGTGGAGGAGATTTAGATGTAGAATGAGATTTTTGTCATTCACTCGGTAAATCTGATTTTGAAACAAGATTCATGAGCATTAATTATTAAGATAAAAAAGAGAAGAACAAAGTAGCTCTTTTTGCATAATGTTTGTGAAATTAAAATTGTATGTTGAACAACTGAATTTTTGAAAATACAGCTTAGGGCCACTAAAAAATTAGATTATCACATAGAACTTATGTTCTATTTATATAGTTATAAATAGAATAGAATAGAATAGAATATATCACATTACTCTTATGAAAAAGCCTTAATAGTAGGCTTAGAAAATCCTAAATAAAAACCAAAAGTTTATGGAAGACCAGTGAGATTTCATCTGACATGGATTCCACTCATGTACAACAAAATTACGGCAATTTGAGCAGATTCATCTCTGCAGGAGGTTTTCATGTAAGCAGGATCTGGCTTTGGGAAGTGACAAACACAAGGATTTCCCTGGACAGGAGAACTCTGGTTGTCAATGATCATGTACCCATGTTCAGCAGAGAAATTAATATCTTTGGCGGACTATTTCCTACTAAAAAATCAATTAATTGGCACAGATTAAGAGGTGACAAAGTGTCCAAATCAGAGACAACTGTTCATATTGATGGCATTTTTCAACTGAGGGGTTTTGGAGCATTAAAAAGGGAAGTCTAAACATGAAGAAACATTTTCTTTCCATTTGCCTACATTTTTAATTTCTCCCTAAACTTGACAGATACCTAGAAGCACAAACAAAAAATAATAGACATTAGTGAAATCAGTTCTGAATGACAACTGTTGGATTACATAATTCCTGTTTTAAATAAATTTAAAAATTTTGGCTGATCTCATATTAATTTTCACTGCACTTAAAAGATTGTTTCAACATCCAAGTGAGGCAAAATGATTCTCTTTCAGTGCATACTTGACTGACTTCCCCGATCACAGCAGACAGAATTGTATTTTTGTGAGGCTCTTCAACAGGCAGCCAAATAAATAGCTTTTTCCCTGCTGCATGGTTTGCTGTTTGCTTAAGCAAAAATCCAATTTCTGGAGAAGACTCCACAAGGGCTAAATTCCCTGCCATTTACAAGTGTCCCATTAGAGTAGCTTTCTATATGGAAATAACAGTCCAAGAGAAGGAGAGAAGGAGTAGGTCTGAGGTCTACTTTTTCTGATGTGTTTTATTATTTCTTTTTCATTTGAAGAGTAGAGCTGTGCTCCCATGAGAAAGAGAGAGTAATATTGGAATACAAATGTCTCAAGAAAATGGAGCTTCTTTAAAAGTAAAATCTTCTCTTGCTTTTTTATTGTTCCCCCCCACCCCGTATGTATCAAGGACAAGAGGAGACCTGACAGCTTCAGACTCAAGATGTCTTTTGTTGAACGGTTTTTAATTAGAAGTTTAAAGAAAAAAACTCCTGCTGGGGCAGCATATATTGGAAATGTTGGGATTTGGGCTTGATTACTGTTTTCTTAAGTAGAAGTTCTCGTTTTAAAACTGCAATTAGAAGGATGGGGTGAACAAGACTCCGTGCATCCAGTGGCAGTGAGAAAAATTATCAGTTGCTACTGTTACCACATCTCAAAGGGAGGAAAGGTAAAACAAAATCTCTAAATGAAAGTTCACAGAGGTGCATTTAATTTAGATCTAATAGGACAGACATTCCAAATCTGAAGGATTAGAATTGATTATTGAAAGAAAGTTCACTGAAATTTAACAGCCACGGAATGAACTCTGACAATCATCTACTTAACAAGTGATAGTCACGAAATATCCTGTACCAGGTGCCACCTCTGTATTTCACAGCGGTTCAACTACGAAAGCTGCTTTTAAATGACTTTTCTTTACTTCAGGGTTGTAATTATAATAATAATAAAAGTCTGGAGTTCACAGGGGTTTCTTCTGTACTGACAGGACATTGCTGGGTCACTGGATTGTTCCTGGTATTGTCAAGCAGAGTTTTAGAGAGATGCCAGGCAGGGAAATGAGAACCTCCCAGCCTGTGCTGGTGACTCTGAGATCTCAGGGGGTCAGGACTCACACACTCCCTGCTGGATTCCACAGCACTGACACTTTGTTTGCACCCAGAATTTCGATACACACGAGAGCATTTATATTCTGCAGCAGGCAAAGGGCACTCAGGAACCTGGCAGGTTCCTAATAACTCATTTCCTGAGTGCTGCTTTTGTCTGGGGATATTTTGCACTGGAATACTGACCATAAACTCACTGAGCTCACAGATTCAAACTCTTAGCTGTAGTGGCTGAAGTTGTTTTGTTTTGGCCTCTGGATTACTAATAACATTTATAAAAAAGTTGTTTGAATTTGAGAATTCATCACCTTACCTGTCTCCTGAAAAGGAGTTACGTGCATATACTCTACACATATTTAAATTACAGAGCTTAAATATGTACTTGAAGTGTGTTCAGAACTGTCTCCTTGAACAAAGAGGGAATGAGACCTTTGAGGAAAAGTAGGAAAGTGGCATACACAACACCCAAGTACAAAAGTAATGCAAATCACTAAAGAGTTAAACTTACATAAGACATTGGATCACATAAGATGACCAGGGTTCATAGTTGAGACAAAAATAAAACCTGGTTATTTTTTCTTTTTACACAGCATTGAAATAGAAATATGACATGAGAAGTTACTGGGAAATTTATTTTGTGCTCACAAAGCTCACAGAAACACATAGACTTGCTTAGAACAAGTGACCTAACAAATACTTCTTGATGAGAATTTACTTTTTTTATCCAAAAGCCACTTCAGAACAGGCCCTCAGCAGAGCACTGCTTCTGTTTTGACCAAGGCCAGAATGTGTGGAGCTCTGTCTCTTTTTCCACTAATTTGTGCATATTTTTAGTGTGTTTTATTGTTTTATTATTATTTATTTATTGTCACTGTCAGACACAAAATGATCCACACGGACACAACTCGAAGTGTGGTGAAAAAAGAAGAGAAGTTTATTTGTTTTTTCAGTATTTATAGGTTTTTGACAATAACCAAGGATTGGATGGTCAGGTCACCACCTTCCCAACCACACTGGCCATGAGAGACATCCATCAAAAGGCATTTCTTTAATGGAATGAATAAACACCTGTGTTTATAGATACTTTCCTGAGAAAATGGCTAGAAATTATGAAAACAATATCAAAAGGTCTGATTCTCAGGGCAACAATTTCTATTATAATAAAATAATAAATAATATTTATATTATAAAATTATATATTATATATCATTATATATATATAATATAAATAATATAACATTATGCATTATATATACATTTAAATTTTGAGTCTGTTTTGCCCTTCTCCTAATCCATATCTCACAGCAAGAAATGTGTGAGTGCACTAGAGATTTTAGCCAGCACCAAACCCACCACAATGACCTGTAAAGAAAAAATTCTAACTATGATGTACTTGGTGCTAAATTGTTTTTGCATACCTAATGAACTGATGTGAAGTTGCAGCATATTTTACACAGCTCAGAGGTACCACTGTTCAGTTTAAGTTTAAATGCCTTTGGATGTCAGTAAGTGTTGTATCAGATTATTGTAGTTTAAAAAGCAAGTGAGTTCATTTTGGAGAAATACCAACAACTCCTGGCAACTTGCTAAGATTGGATATGTGCTGCATTGCCTTCATTCTTAGCTACATTAATTCCCAGTACCTGAAAAATTACATTTCAAAGTTTCTTAGGGTATGAGGAGGGAATTCTGTCTTTAAAAATTAGTCTTGTGTTGAATTGTTAAAAAGACAGTTGAGTCCAATATGTGTTGTTATGTCCAATATGACAGCTTGTTCAATATGTGTATCTGACTTCAGGTAAACTCTAAATATCAGCATGATCAATGCCTAAAATAAGTTCAAAACACTTTGGCCCTAAACAATCATGATTGACAAAATTGCCCATGTTTGTGAATATTTTATTTCTGCCTATAGGTTATTTTTTTAAATGCATGAATCAAAATAGCTGTACTGAAATGGGAATAGCATATTGCATGAATATAATTGTGTCCAGGGGAAATTCCTACTATGGTTTCTGAAGAATTCTTGGTGTCAGATACATGTTAGACAGATTAAGAAAACAAAAATAAATTAAAAAACAAACAAACACAACACAACAACAAAAAAACCAACAAACAGAGCCACAAACAAACAAACCCCCCTGCAAACAAACAAACAAACAAACAAGTCCCCTCCCTCTCACACCAAATCATAGATATTAGCTATTTCTGAATTGATTCATTCAGAGCATCTTGGTCAAACTGTCAAGAATTAAGACCTTTTAGATAATAACATTTAAAAATGGTGTCCTAACTACAAATGTTTATGACTAAAGATACCCCATGGTGAAATTTAATATTATCAGAATGTGAATCCAGCATATCTGACAAAGGATGCTGGTTTGGTGTATTTTTTATCTAACTTTTCTTGGCTGATTAATGAAGAACTTTTGAAACAATTTAATCTATCCAGGGATGTGACTGTTAGTTCATATTGTTCAAGGCTGATTACAGAAGAAGTTCTAAAGCAGTTTAATCTGTTCAGGGGTGTTAAACAAATATGTCAACATTCATTTTACATTTGTGTCTACCACAGCCAAACAAGAAGAATGCTGGAAATAGATTGCAGTGCTCTGTTTGCTCAAGGAAAAAAAAAAGTCAATATGCTTCATATTTTATAGAAGAGACAAACTCCTTTGTAAGATGAATGCTTTTCAGATTGAGCTTTTCAGTAGCTTTACTGTGCAGATTATGGTCTGGCATTCTGCCATATAATGATATATAACCTTATAGCTCACTATTATGCAAATAACAATTTGGCTGGGAGGACTGAGTGCTTAGATTTTCTCTAAGGACTATCATATATTTCAAACTTCTAACACCAAATTATATTTGACATTTAATTTAAACTCAATTTATGTAGAAAAATAATTTTAGAAACCCTCTTGTGTAAATTTCTAATAAGCGTTACATTTTATTTTTTCCTTTTTTTCATATGCAGATATATATATATATATATATGTGCAGGGGAGGTTTAATTTGGATTGACAGGGAATACATGATTATATAGTACACCATATATGGAAGGGTATTCTAAGCCAGGAACTCCCAGTACAAAGTAAAACATATATGGAAAACAATAGCAAAAATGTTAAAATTCATACCCACATCTGCTATTAATTAATTCTTACAAAATAAGACTGACAGGTACATGTGCATTAAACAGTGTTGTACAGGGAATTAATAATGGAGAATGGTGGATGAAACATAATGAAGTTTAGGAGCTGGTAATTAATCTGGGAAAGGTCAATTGTTACCTGCACTCCTCCTTCCACCTCTCAGATTTACCTGCTGGGGCCAGTGGAACACTCAGGGGAGGGATCATTTCTCCTCCACCCCAGCCCCACCAAGGACACCAGGAATGAATTTGCCAGGGTTTTTTCCCTACCAGGGCTCAGGCTCTCAGTCCAGAAGCACCTGTGATTATCTGAAAATTCACAAGCACTAAATCTGTCCTATTCTCATTCTATACATTTCCATATAGGGTGAAGATTACTTACTCAGAAATATTTATTTCTACTCTTCTGTTCCTTTGCCTCATCTTTATTGTACTATCTAAAACTTCCATATTTATTAAGAGCTTTTGCCACCTTGAATGAGCACAGTCAAAGGTCTGTCATATCATGTCACAATCTGAGGTTCTAGGTTGTTTGAGACTGCTCTTATTTATGTTAAAAATATAAAAAGAAACAATATAGGGAGCAGATTTCCAGTGCTACTTAAAAAGTGCATGGTTTCTCAAATGAAAGTGAAATGTTTTTAAAGTCTTGATGAATTTCACAGCAGAGACTACTTTTAGAAAACTAAAAAAAAGCAGCTAACCAGAGAAAAGAAAAGAAAAGGAAAGAAAAGGAAAAGAAAGAAAANAGAAAAGAAAAGAAAAGAAAAGAAAAGAAAAGAAAAGAAAAGAAAAGAAAAGAAAAGAAAAGAAAAGAAAAGAAAAGAAAAGAAAAGAAAAGAAAAAGAAAAGGAGTCCCCAAAACAAAAAGAAACCCCAAAACCTCCCCCAAAAAAAACCAAAAGAAAAACAAATAAATAAAACAAAAAAATAAACAAACAAAAAAATTCCCTAAAAATAAACAAACAAAAAACTCCCAAAAAACCAAATTTAAAAAAAAAAACCACAAAAACAATTGTGCAATTGAGAAGTTTTCTGTAGCTCCATACTTCTGACAGGTCAAAATGAGTTCCTTTTTGGTAATTTTCACACCTTTGGGAATGCTGGGTGTCTCTTTAACAAGTATCAGCAGAGCTGGAACATGGGGCAGACACTGTGGTTGAGTGGCTGTTTATACTTTACTGGATGGTGATTCGGGTATGGGTTTTTCAGAAGTTTTATTTCTGGACACATCCCTGAACACAGCGTGGACAGTCCTTTAAAATGTCCTGTGCTTAAAGTCAGAACTCTGTTGCTCCAATACCACCTCAACAAATGACTGAAATGGAGAATAATGTAACAATCAGAACAAGGTGGGAGAAGAAAACAAAAAGTTGAGGCAGAGGATTTGAATGGTTCTAAGTACAAGTATCCAGTGGCTGGATGCAGAGACCAGATACTGCTTTAATTTTAATTTTAATTACTCAGTATTAACTATAAACTCAAATTCAAGCTATGGTTATGTTTAGCATGAAGTCAGCAGAAATACTGCTAAGAAGTACTTTTTAAGCAATTAATAATATTAGTTTAAAAATCTGCAATGTTATACACAATGTAACAATGTAATCTCAAGTTTTCATGCAAGAATCCATTCTAGGGATTTTTTTTTGATGTGTATATCTGTTTGTTGATAGTCCAGAAAAAAAGCACACAAAGATAAAAATGCTGCAATGTTGCAAATCAATTGAACATATACAAACTCAGAATCAAAATTCCAGTTAAAATAAACCACAGATCCTAAGTATTTCTACTTTTGTTGTTTTCTGTGTTGAAAACTTGCTTACCAAAACAACCAGAAATTTTGACAGATCACTAATTCATAATAAAACATCTTGTTTTATAAAATATGTGACACTGATGGGAATATATTATGAAAGTGATCTTGAAGGAACAAGATGCTCTGACTTAATTACACAAATCATAAATTACAGACCTTGCTGATACCTAAAGAGAGAATCAGGATAGAACTGCACACCTCATATTCAGGATTCAACTTTAGGACATACAGAACTAAAAGGATTATGTTCTAGCCTAAAAATCTGCAATATTTATGGAAGCAATCATAGTTTTATAATTTAGTAGTCATATGCTTTTTGATATGTAAATACTTTGAAGGAATATTAGCAAAATGGGGCAGCTGACAGCCTTGTCCAATGCTTTGCAATGTGACTTCAGTGTTTGTGTTGAGCACAGTCTGTAGATCAAAAATGTACAAATATTCAATCTAGCCCAGTGACTCACTTGGTGTAATGAGATAATGATGTTTTAATGTGATTACATCAGGACTAGTGCTAAGCCTATCTACAGCATATTTTCTAATCCTAGAACCACAACAGGACTTGACAAATTTAATTTTCACTACAAATGATCTAAAACTATCCATTACAATTCAAAATCCTGAGACCATGGTGTGCCATATAATCCATGTTTTTAACACAGCAAACCACAAAGACTGCAAGTGGAATGACACTGAACGGAACATAAAATATTTATCAGAAAGGTAGCCAAAGGATGGAGAAAAGTTACTTTTACTTTGTAAAGGATTTGAGGCTTTTCAGGCAAGGGTTTTGAAAAATCAGAAATGTTGACCAGTTCTGTAAATGTGCAGAACAGGTGATTATGATTCCATGGAATCACACACCTGTTCTTATACCAGTTCTCATCATGGAGATGATGAAGAAATATTTCTATATTGAGATAAAAATGTCAAGGGAGTTGATCACTACATAGGGCAACATTGTAAGGCAAATTTTTCTGCTAAAAACCTTTATTTATTCACTCTGAAACAGTGAAAGCCATAAGTTATGCTGCTCTGTGGATCTCACAAGAATGCTTCCCAGAAGCATGTTATGCAAATTTTTACCTCTACATAAATAACACAGCAAGTCTTAGATATTTTCCTTTCTGAGACACATTCACACAGCTGTGATTGCTCTGTTCATGGTGTAGAGGGATGAATCTCAAAAAGGCAAGTGACTCACCTTCCAATTAGGTTACATGGCCCAACAACTGGTGCTATAGCAAACTAAAAAGCAAGTGTTCCTCTCCAAGAGCTGCTAATACAATATATCTAACTGGTTATATGGTCAAGCACTAAATAAAAATAAACACATTTCTTCACAACTGACAGAGTGACATGTTGTATACAGAGAGGAAAAAAGAAAAGAGGGGGAATGAGCTGTTTGCCTTCTGGGCATGAGGTTTATCCTAAGACACTTAAAGGAATCCATTAAATCAAATCCATTTAACAACCCTTCAGTATCACCAGAATGTGAATTTCTCTGGTAGAAAGTGAGAGAACTCTTACAGCAGAGTGCCTAGAAGAGTATTTCCTGTGCTCTGTCAGACTGAGCTTCAGCATAAGGAGTTAAATTTCTTATTGCCACATTTTTTTCAGAAGTTTATAACAAGGAATTACTATTTTCCTCCAAAATTTTCTTCTCCACCACTGTTCAAACCAAGTCTTCATTAAATCATAGAATGACAAATAGCTTTGGTTACTCAGTTGCAATATGCTCAACTAAGTTTTCCTTCTTTGGGTTTAACTACCACATAAAGACCCCTCATTCCTGCTTCATAAATGTTTTTAGGAAACATACCAAGACAGTAATAACATCCCTCTTTTGCTAAATCAATTTTTACTAATCTCTACATGATCTCAGAGTCCAAGAATACTGATCACGAGACAGGGACCCACCTCTTTCACTCCAGGCAGCAGTGTCACAGACTGGGAAAGACAGCTGGAAGTGCAACCTCAGAAAAAAGTTCACAACCCCCTAAAATAAAAATAAATAAGAAAATAAATAAATGAGAAAAAAAACCCAACCTCCAAAAAAACAAACAAAAAACCTCAACCCAAAACCCAAAGCCCAAAACCACCAAACAATGCAGCACCATTGATGTTTTCATGGGGCCATGAAATGGGCAGGCAACTTACAAGGAGTCAATAACTCCCCAAGGATTTCTGAAATGTAAATGGACTTCAGTGCTCAGTTGTCAGGTTTCAGACAGACTGACGAGCTTTAAACTATTTTACAAGGCATTTCTGTGCAAGAATGAACCCTGTGGAAATATCCATCATCTATGATCGTGGAAAGATTTCTCCAGTCTGACGGTGCTCTTTGTGATGAGAACAGACATTTTGGAAGCAGAGAAGTCACACAAAGTTGCAGAGCTCAGAAGGAGAGAGGAACAGATGGTTTCACTAATGAGTTTTCTAAAACACACCCTCTGTCCTTGGTGGACGCAGTGCAGTAAAATGTTCCAGTGATTATTTTCTTAAATAACTAGACCTTTTCTAAACAGATATTCCCAGCTAAATCATATTAAATTTTAGATATCGATAAGCAAAAGTTCTGTTTTGTTTTGTGGTTTTATTTATTTTTTTTCTTCATGCCATAGCAGTCTCAAGAAAATCATGAGGCTGTATTTTCACACTGCTAACAGTTATAATTTATGAAGGCTGAGCTCACTAATGTTAGGCATAAACAAGTAGGTATTATCATTGTCAATAAAGGCAACTTCAACTTTTGGGGGTTGTATTTTTTTTTTATTTATTAATTTTATTTAAAGCATACTGAACAGAGGGTAATTTATTCTTGCAAGAAATGGAATCAGCTGTTGTGGTAAATAAGTATCATGATACGCTCTTGGTGGATTCTAGAAAATAATTAATTCTATAGGATTTAACTTCCTAACAACAAATACCAATTTATGCTTACCTTGAATTATTAAATGGTATTTTAATTTGAATTATGGACAAATAAAACATTTAAAAGTAATGGAAAACTTTTGAACTAATTATGTGATTTGTAAGAGAGTTCCTGAAATTTTCTTTCTTCATTTATCAGTATTTGTACATTTACTAGTCACTTTTTTCATGGTATAATATCAATATAAGCATTTTTAGGAGAAAAAGAAAAAGAAAACTCACCAGAAGAATTAAACCATGATTCAGTATGCAGTCATTATATTTTTCAGTAAATACAACTGCTTGGAGACTGAGCAGTTTTAGCCTTTTTCTGTAAACTCTTACTGGCATATTCTTGCCCAAAGTATGATACTGATTGCTATTCTTTGCTTTCTCAGTAAAAAAAAATATAAATTATAAAAACAAAGGCAAGAAGACATTGCTGTTATTTGTTATTTGGTGCCCACTCCCTGCATTGCTTTGGAGGTTACCCCAGTGCCTCTAAGGTGGAGTAATGACATTGACAGCTCTACAAATGGCTAATTACAATTACAGGAGGGAGCTGTAATTCAGTTCTAATACAGGGCTGCTCTAATTCGTGTCTGGGTGAAGCCAAGGGCTGCTGCCAAGAACAAACCCTCCCAGGGTGGAAATACTTGCCCCACTGAGAGGCCATTCAGCAACTCCACTGCTCTGAATTCTCTGGGACAAATCTCTACCAGCAGAATGTTTTGTATTGCCACACAAAAAAACCCTTTTAACTGATACTATTTTCTATCCATTTTGAAAGAAGCTCTGCCATAAGATGTTAAACAGCAGCCAAAAGGCAAACCAGTAAAAGCCACTTTCCACTGTGGATAGATAGCTGAGTTACCTTGCCTCACCTCCAAGTGAAAGGATGATGTAAAAAGAAAAAAAACCACTCACCAATGGAAGCTGGACATGTGTCCAAACTTTCCACTTCTAGATGCTGGCTATTAAATAAATAACACAGCCATTTGGCACTGCCAAAGGCACCTCAGCTTTTTGGGGATTTAAAGTTGTCCATACTTTGTTCCAAAATCATGAAAAATAATTAAGGTGTTATTTTAACTCTTTATATTTTTTTTAAGATAATAATAATAATTAAGTGTAATAATAATTTTGGAGGAGAGAATCTGTCATTTCAAAGTGTAAAACTTTTACAAGTCCTTAAAAGGATAAAAGCAATAAATACTGATGAAACCTCTACACAACTTCAAAAGCCCCAACCTCTTCTGGAACATTAGACTGGTTTTTGAGTAATTTGCTCTGTCACCATAATTCTGGTGGGAAATATTCAAGAATTTTCTCAGGAAACTGGTTATCTGTATGATCCATACCCATGATTAAAATTTCTAGTAGAAAGAAGTTTCTTTTGAAGACATAGATTGATCAATTTTTGTGAATTAATTTATTATCAGAAGTGAATACAGCTCTTGAAGTTAAGAGTACCAAAACTTTCACAATTACTTAAAAATCTAAGTGGGAGATAGTAAATTTCTGAAGGAAAGATTAGTTTGACAGCATTAATCATGCATCAGTGCATCATTCCTGTTTTTGCAGCTACAAATGCATTGTAAGAACATAGTGATTATTTGGGATGAACGCACTTATTCCTAAAGGAAAAAAAAATTCTGAATGTTGAAGTTATTATTTTCTCTCTTCTTTGATAATTGATTCATTTTACTTGGTAGAATTAATTAGTTTTAATTGATCCATTTCTGCTAGTTATTAGCTTAAAGAAGATAAAGGTTCTGATGTTATCCCATTCTTCTCTAGGAATTTAATTTTCATTTTTTCCATTAGTCTTAGCTATGGTGAGCAGCTGACACTCATTCTCAGTTCTCAGAGATCTTTTCTGAAAACAAATACAATCCAATTATGAGGTTAACAGAAAATCTCCATGAATGCAAGACAAGAATGCACAAGAATATTTCACCTCTAGTTAGAATATGCTTGTCAGAAGAATTTGTGCACTGAAACACCTCCTCTTTCCTTACAGTACCTTTTAGATGTGCCATTTAGGAATGTCTCAATGTCTTAATACCAAATATAGGTTATGTTTAAAAATTCATAAACAATTCACTATGGTTTTTTGCAAGTCTTGGAAAGCAAGAATTCCTCACTGCTCTCGAAGAACCTGTCTTGGTTAAAGTACAAACTCTTAAATTCATAACATTTCTCTACATTAATTATTGTTTTATCATCCATTGTCTTCTGTTAGACTGCCCTTATTTTGTATAACAAATAAAACAAAATGGGGAAAAAATATTTAGAACTTGAATTTCTGAAACTCTCAAGCTACAACTCAGAAGTACTGACCTGAGATAGAAGTTTTTAAAAGTCACAGCTGTGCGTAATTTATCTGTGTAAATTATGTGCAATCTATCACTTGGATGTTATGGAAACTGCATGAATAAGTAAAATTGCATGAGTAGAATGAATGAATGAATGAATACTAAGTGATAGACGCTCCATTCCTGAGCAAGTCTTTATTTCATGCGTCAAGTATGGTGAGGAAGAAGCTGCCAAATTTTGTGTGAGTTGAACCACTGAAGAAGTAAAACAATCCTCTGAAATGTACTGCACAGTGTCATATCATTATTGTAAAATGGAAATTACTTTTTTGGAGGAAACTCTCATATCTATGTATTCAATAGCTTCACTACATCAGGGGTGACATCTTTGGCAGATGATCTGGCAACACCCTTTGTGTCAAAAGTTCAAAACCTATTTCAGAAACTTCCCTGAATCCAGTGCCAGCTCCTTTTGCAAACCAGCAACTCCTAGAACAGAAACTAAAACAAAGGCTGCTATTGCACTGAGGCTTGAACTGAAATAATCTGAAATAAACTGAAATAAACTGCTATATTGATGGTGTTTAGCTGGAATTAGGACAAAATAAGAACTTGCCACTAGGTAGCTGAAGCAGGTATAGGAAATGTTTTATAGTATGCAAAGGGGTTCAAACTCAGATTTAACTTAACACTCACCAAAAACAGAGCATGCAGATATCATAAAAATATAGTTATTGTGAAAAATATGGCACTGGATTGTAGCTGGATTAGAATCTGATGACTCTTGTAAAGGTCCTCACTCTCTGCAGTGAGAGCAAATCTGGAGGGTTTTATATATGGATTTTTCTGCTTGCTCAAAGCACTAGGCTTTGCCAGCTAAATGGGTGCAGCAGAAACTTAAGTTAAAACCAGTTCTGATAGCAGCTAGTTACACACAAACTTCTGTGGTGTATCTCTATCCTATGGAAACTTTAAAAAAACACATGCAATAACCTGGTTTCAGTTGTTTAGAAAAGCTGTCTTGCCCAATATACAGCCAAACTTAGGTCAGGTATGAACAACAGAATTGTACTTACTCTCACATAGGGTCATGAAATCTAAAAGTATGACCAATGAATTTTTTAAGATAACTTTTTATTCATACTTTAGAACAGTTTTATTTTAACAGCACTGTTGTTGGTTTAAGGTTCTATGTGTGAAAATACCACACAGGAATTTCAGAAAAGGCTTCCAATGGATAAATAATAAATGAATTGGACTAAAGGATGAATGTGAGAAGGTTTATAAATTGCTAAATCCATTGCCCTGGGTGAGGCATATGGATGTCCTTGTATGTATTTGTTATTGATCTGGAGAATTGCCTGAAACGAGTGAAGGAAAAAACAATGTTTATGGGATTTATGTTTTTCTTAACAACACAGTAAAGTAAGTTAAGCTGCTTATGTCAGCTATTAAAAAAATATCTTCATAGGAAGCCCATTGGAGCATCTGATTGCTTTATGAAGTAGCTTTTGATAATATCATAATGGAAAATGAAATTTCTTACGTTTTTGTTTTAGATCAAACAACTTGATTGATTAGAGTGGCAAGTCCAGTCAGACCAAGATAAAATAAACTACAGTTCATGTTAATGATACTCTGGACAGAATAGGAAGTTACTTTGCTGGTTTTGGCTGGGGTAGAGTTAGTTGTCTCCATGGGAGGTGGTATGGGCTGTGTTTTGGGTTGTGCTGGAAATGGTTTGCTAACACAGGGATGTTTTCCTTACTGCTGGGCAGGGCTCACACAGAGTCAAGGCCTTTCCTGCTCCTCACCCACCCCAGCAATGAGGAGCCTGGGGGTGCCCATGGAGCTGGGAGGGGACACAGCTGGGACAGCTGACCCTGAGTGACCACAGGGATACCCCAGAATGGAGGGAATCGTGCTCAGTGCATAAACCTTTCCCAAAGAAGGAAGCAGGGGCATGGGGGGACTCTTCTCAGTTATGGTGTTTGTCTTCCCAAGTGACTGATGCGTGGGATGGAGCTGTGCTTTCCTGAGCATGGCTGAACACCTGCCTGCCCATGGCAAGTGGGGAATTAATTCCTTATTTTGCTTTGCTTGCATGTGGCTTTTGCCTTACCTGTTAAATTTCCTTTATGTCAAGCCATGAGTTTGGACACTTTTATCCTTCTGATTCTCTCCCCCATCCCACTGAGGGGACAGCTCTGTGTGGCTGATTTGCTGGCTGAGCTTAAACTATAATTTTTTATGCTCTTTATTAGTGATACCCCAAAAAATTTAAATTAGCAAAAGTCCTAGTGACTTTTGTTTCTTAATTTGGAAAAAAAAAAAGTTAGGACAGGCTAAGTTATAAAGATCAAATGCCATGTTGCACTAACCAAGGAAATGATGAATGTAATCTCAGTGGATATTGCAGTTGGATCGAGAAAGAGAGATGTCTTTGGGGAAAGATACTCAGAAATAAATGTACAGAAAAAGGAAACTTTGAACAAGCATAATCTGTCCAAGCTAAGACAAAAAGTCATTTGGTTTAACAGCTCATCCATTGTAATATCACTATTTCAATATCCCCATGGGGGAAAAAAAAAAAAGAGAGAGAGATAATCACCATTATTTGCTCTCTAAAAATAAAGTGATGAAAATTTAAATAGTTAAATAATACCTGCTCTGGTCATAGCCCTTCCAGTTCACAGCCATTCCTAATAAAACTTAGTATCTCCTCTAGCATATTAATATTTATAGCTTAGCAGGTGGTATAAACCTAACAATTGCTTATGGTGAAAGAGACACAGAAAGTGCAGTGAAATAAATCTAGTTTTCCTGAACAATAGTTCATATATAAAAACACATTTTAAAGTTAGACTGTTCAAGCAGGATGGAAACAGACTCATTATGAAAGTCTGCATAACATTTGGGAGGATTCATTAATTTCCTTTCAGCTTTGAAGGCAGTACTTCCTTCCACTTTTTCCTGTGGGAGTGAAGCATTATCCACTGCAGAGGAACAGAAATATATAGATTTCTCAGCCTACTTGGACATGCAGAGATCATGGGATCATGTGAGATGTGTCTGAGGGTGCTGAAGGGTACCCTAGGAAATTTGGCACAGTCTCCCAGAGCTGTCTTGTCACCCAGCTGGTGAGTGACAGCGGGAGATGTGGACAACAAGGCAGGTAGAGAATTGACTGCACTGCCAGGACCCACAGTGCCTGAGAGCCCAGCTGCCAATCCATACCCAGTGGAGCCTCTCAGGGATCACACTGGGGACAAACACTGGCCATTGCCTCCATCAGTGCAGGACATGAGAGACAAAGTGCACTCCCAGCAGAACTGTGCATGGCAACAGATTGAGGGGCATCAGTCGATATGTGGGGCCAGGGCTGCTGTCCTGAAGGGCTGGGACAGACTGCAGACATGGCTGGATAGGAAACCACTGAGCTTAGCACAGACCTCACTAATAACAGACACAAACACACCAGAATGAGTCCAGTGGAGACCACCACCAGGGGAGGGGATAAGGAGTATGGAATACATGAAAGGCATCAAGAGGCAGGTTTGTTCAGCATTAAGAGGAAAATAAGGAAATGCATTGCTGCTCTCTGCCACTTCCTGCACTCTGAGGGATGCAGACTGGCAGGTGAAGAAAATATGCTGGACCATGAAAAATCTGATTAAATATTAGGAGAAAATTATTTGATTTTACCATGAGAGCAGTCAAATATACCCAAAGAGAATACAGAATCTTCTCCACTGAAGGTGTTCAAGACTGTGATTCTGTGTGACTTAAGTGTACAAGCCCTCTTGGTCTGAAGAGAAGGGGTTAGACCACTTAACCTCCAGAGGTCATTCTCAAACTAAATTGTTATATGGTTCTGCAAGAGCAAAGGATCATAACAAAAAGAGAAAAAAACCCAGTGAATCCATGATACTGATCTATCATTTGGTTTATTTTTTTTTTATTTTTCTTTTCCTCCAAGTCAGTATTGTTATACTAAACATTGGTCTGAGCCTTTATTACTAAATAAAACATTCTTTTATTCAAATGTAATGAAAAGCTCATTATGACTTCCCAGCTACCAGTGCAAACAGTGTACTTAGCCAAATGGTAATTGTATCGGTCTTCCTTCTATTCCAATACTGCTCTGAAAGTTGTGTCCCTCAAATGAATAATTACCTACAGAATAATTAAATGTTGCTGATATGGTCTACTCATCCCACTTGTACACAGAAACAGCAAAGTCTGTCTTCCCTGAAATCTATCTCCGTCATGTTGGATAAGCTTACTGCCCATCACACGGCTGGCATCGATCCCCACTCAATTACAGATGAACATAGCACCATATTAAAAGACAAATAAGGTTTAATTTTAATCACAGACAGCCTGTAAGTCCATGTTCCATTATAGATTAAAAGAACCAATTATTTTTAAAAGTAAAGATTTAATGAAAGGCCTTACTAATATATAGACACATTGCTCCCTCTGCATTCTAAGTCAGACTCTGCAGTAATGTTTGAAATTGCTGCAAGCAATCCAAGCAAAGCATGGGGATGCAACTTGGAGAAGAATGTTTTTCCTTCAGATAAAAATACACTTTCTCAACAGGGTTTCTTTTGCAAGATTTCTCTTTCAAAAGAGTAAAATCACAGACCATTTATAGTCAACAAATTAACTCTGCGGACAGAGTTTTATTGTTACTAAGACAGAGTAAATGCAAAATAATTGCATTGAAGCAGGCAGAAATTCCACACTAATGACACTGAATGCTGCTGAAATCACTTTATCCCAGACTCAGAAAGGTAGTTAGGAACCTAATTCTCATCTGAATTCAATGGGAGTTAGGCACCTAGACATCTCTGGATCTAGACATTATAGCCTTCCATCTGTAACAACAGGAGTTGCCTTGCATAATTAACTCCAGAAGCTAGGGCATCAAAATCCTTAATTTTTTACCATCCATTCTTTAGTACTAGTTTCCAATCTTCCTTGCTTATTGAGGTAGTATAATGTTTGTGAGACTGTGAACTAATAAAATTTTAGCTCTGTAATGCTGTTGATATTAGCACTGAGAGTGCAAAGATAAAAACAGGTATATTTTAGAGAGACATCTCTAATCTGACAATGCAGTTAATAGTGCTATTAATGCAATTCCACTTGTACAGAGGAAACACAATATATAATATATATATATATAAGCACAGAGTTAACATCCCAATTTTTAAAGCTGTTTTTTATATAGTGCCATGCTTTTTTTAAGGAATTTTACATATACTGTTCAACCAGAAATGCTTAAATGCACAGTAAAGTCTCTTCGTTTTTCTAAATTTGGATATACCTTCAGAAGGTAAAAGAAGTTAAAACACTGCCAACAGACATTGTCATATTAATCTTACAATTACCATTCACAGTTAAAAACAAAAACCCCAAAACAAAACAGGACTCCCTTGACTAGAAAGAACCTGTATTTTATCTGCACCTCTAACCTTTGAGGAAAAATGTACAAAATAAAACACTAGTTAGGTCTGTAGAATAAGGGTTCAGAAAAGAAATACAGGCATTTCTGATATATTTTAAGGATCTCATATCAAAAGATTACTTAGAATACTTCTGATGATGAACAAAGGAGTTGGGAAACCTTCTCATCTATTATACTCAGCCCTTGCTGTTTTCATCCTGCTAAATTCTTTTTGGTTTTGTCCTCACTGATCCCTGAAGGAAAAAAAAAAATCTCCAGCTTCTCTCCACTTGTTAGATATTCACAAAGAGAATAGAGGAGAACAGCAAGCAGGTGTTCCAAGGAAAACAGCTCCTCACAAGGCAGGTGCATCGCAAAGATTGGGCTGCAGAAAGGAGCAGCTGTGTTCTGGGAGTGTTCCCACCTTCCTTGCACACTGACACACACACAATTAACAGAAATGAGAATCTGCATTTACCAGGCCTCGGGATAACCAGGATTGTGCAGAACCAAATCCCTGCTTTCAGGCTGGAATCCTGTCCTTTTTCATTTTTAATGCTCTTTTAAGTACAACAAATTCCAAATTTTAGGTATACCACCAAATTCTTCCAACATGTTCTGTAAAATATCTTAAAAGACACATGAAATCAAGACTTTGTTTGGTCCCTGCACAGAAAACCTATGAAAACAAGATAAAACAAGATGCATACTAAAACTTCTGTCTCAGCATATCTTTCATTAGCAGTACGAGGATATAAAAGTTCTTCAATAGAAATAACAGGTTTCAAAAAATGTTTAGAATATGTAACAGTACAGGTCATTGAAGTCAAGACATGAATTACTGGTCCAGTTATGATTTTAAATCAGCACAATTATTCTCCTATAGTGACACCAAATATATTGTATATTAAACACATTATCAAGTTATTCTGTAAACTTTCTAATTCATTGCTATCTATTCTAAATTCTGTCAGAGACTTCTATAAAGAAGGAATACATTTTATACACTAGAAAATTTAGAGAATATTTCCAGAGTTTTCAAAAACCACTTATTTGCTTGCTATACATTCAGAGCTAGAGCCTTTTGTGTTGGAAATGTAAGCTGATGGCTCACACTGAAAAAGTCACCTGTTATTTATTTTCATGTTTTCTTTTTCAGGTTCAAAGGTCTCACCAATATGTTGTAGCAGAAAACTGTCTGGCCATATTTTCTGCTAAATCCTTATATGTTACTCTTCTGCAAGCAAAACACTCCAAAATCTGCACACTGGGTTCTAGATTAAAATATTATAAAATGTACCTTTATAGGGACTACTGAGTGTCATTTGCATTCTTTGCTGGCCTTAGCTAGAGATGATCTGAATTAAGGTATATTGTAAAAGCATTAGTCCTCTCCCAGAGTATTTTCAGCAGTGAAAAATAAGATTTTCTGTTATTAGCTTTCACAAAATCTGACACAGCATTATGTGCAGAGTAATAAATGTCTTCATTCTTGCTGTGACACACAGCACTGAGACATTTACATGAGATTGCAGTTGTCATAGACAGTAATTAAGTGCTTGATTCTGCCATGGCCTTTCAAAAGGTCTTAGGTACCTCAAATGCATGCTAGGGTAAATCATATATATTACTCTGAGAAAATTTTACAAGCACAGTACTGTAATATGCAGAGATATGCATACATGAATTTTCCTTTGAACAATACCTCACCATAAAATACAGTGCACTCAAAGTCTGAAATACCTAATAAAAATAGCCAGTTTTTATAAGCATAATTTTAAAATTAACTGAGTAATTTTGGCTGCATAATCATACCCCTGAAGGGATGCAATAAAATATAAATTCAATCAAATACATTTTTAGAACACGCTTCAAGCTAGCGCATGTACAATTTTGATCCAAATATCTAGTCATGAGTATAATATCAGACCTTTAATTATAATTCCTATTATAATTGTTCTATTGAAGAAAATGTAGCCAGTGCCCTTACCTGCAATTATGCACACACAGTCTGTGGAAAGAGTAGATAAAGACTCTCCTGTGAAACGTCCCTTGCTGAGCTAATTCACCCAACTGTTTTAATTTCATTTGCCCTCAGTCTGCCATTGCAGTGATTACATCAAAATGAAAATGCAAGGAAACACCAGAATTTAAAAAAAAATAAGTCATTAGGTTTGTTTTCTAAATTTTCAATTTGACTTTTATTTTTGAACAGTCAGAAAGTCAGGCTCACAGAAAGCATGTTGCAAGAAAAAGTGTTTGGTACTTTCTGATGGTAGTGTGTGTGAATATCTCATGTAGTGGCTAAAATTTGTGGCCTCCCTGAGTCTTGTTACAGTGCACACCTGGTGTTCTGTGATAGGTGCCCTGAATTTTACTCCTAATATATTGGGATTTATAAACCCATAAAGAAATGCCTTTTTGGGAATATCTAGTGTTAACACTGCAGGCTGCTCTTCAAAGTTAAATATTCTTTTTAGGCTACAGTTTTAAAAGGTTTTCTGTGGCACAATGATCTGAGGAAATACCCAAATGTTTATTTTAAATATCTAAATTTATTTTAAATATCTAAATGCTAATACATAAGTTCCAGTATTATAATATACATCATCTTCCAGTATTTATTTCAATAAAACTTCTGCAATGCACATGAAGCTTTGGGAACTGCACTGCTGGCTCTGTCAGCAATTTCCAAAGGATGGCAAAGCTTTGCACAGGAGGGACGTGTGGATTCAACAATCCCACGTGTCCATCCATGAAACCCTTATCACAGGAAGGAACTAACCCTGGAGATAACTCAGCCTCTTATGCTGGATGCATTATGGAGTAGCAGGATTACATTTCCACACAGTGCACCATTTATCAAAAACAGATGCTGGAAGCACACTGAAGCTATTCCAGAGACAAAGTAGGCATAAGGCTTCTATCAAATGGCCCAGGACTCCCCTCTGCCCATCTAATCCACAATAAAGGTACTTCTTTGGAAAATATCAGCTCCCTGTCACATTTTATAGTTGCTTCATATTGCCCAAATCATTGTTTACAATATTGTTTTTATTGTACAATAAAATTCAACCCAGTAAATGGTCAAAAATCTCCCAGTGAATTCCAAGCTACACAGTGCAATGTGTGGGTATAATGTTAATTCTTTTGAACATGAGCAATACATGGAATTTTACATGGACTTTGCTCCTCACCCAAAATCTACCTTGACCTTGCAAACTCTGGAGTTGTTAGCTTAGTCTCCTGGGGAAATCAAAGTGATAAATGCTAGGCTATTAGAAAGTACTATACGATAAATTTCAACCCAAAGACCACAAATAAACAAACAAAACCCAATATGACTTTCCAGTAAATCCCAAACAAACTAGTCTATCAATTAGCCCAAAAAAGCCCACTCCAGGAGGGCCTGGGGTGGTGATTACACCATGTATCAATAATTAGATTAATTCATTCAACTGATCAGATACATAAGCATGAAATAAAGAAAAAATGGAAAAATTCAATAAGCATACACAACCACATTGGCCTCTCAGGCAAAACAGTGTCATGTAAGGATTTTTTTTTCCATCATGTGACTCATTATGCAGTACTAATTACATCATCTCCCCATCTTGCTGCCTCTAGACACTCAATTGCTATGGATTGGTTGCTTTCCCTGAGGCCACAGATATAGTTATAATAAGCATGGACTAACCTCAACGTAATGAATCCCACCCCCTTGATGAATTTATATTAAACAGAAAATGGTGGAGAAAACCCCAAATATCTTATTTAAAAATATATCAAAGATGTTTGGCTCAGCTTCTGAAAAAATTGTTTTGGAATTGGATACCAGCTTGATCATGCAAATGTCTGGCTTACACTCCTTTATATTGTTTATTCAGGGATTTCAGTAGTACAGCACCTTTTACACAAATCCATTTAAATTATCTGGACACCAAAATTTTTGCTTTCTGAATCAATTCAAACTTTAATATGTGACTATTTCTGATAGTGCCATGAATTATATGTAAACTTTGATCATACATATTTGAGTAGACAACACCAGAATTTAGTCTTGTTCTGTCATTGTTCATATAATTTCAGATTTGGAAAGAGAGATTAAAATATTTGCTCTTTTCTTCTGAATGTTTTCTAAAGCCAAGGCATCCCATTGGAAAATCATAGAAGATCGAAAATTACAGAAAATGGAAAATTTCCAGACCTTCTACAAACACATGCAGCATAGTGACTTTAATGAAGATGTGCTAATTGTCATAGGGGTATTCAAAAGGTTTATCTCTTTATTAAAATAACAAACAGTTTGTACCAGAGCAACCAGATGCTGAGGCAGATTCCTATCAAACATTTTATCTTCAACAGTTCTAACATGCTCAGCACATCAGGGGTGCAAACCATGATGTTAACTCCAACAGTACTGGAGAAATACATATTTCCAAAGTGTTTAATGACTTCAATTGAAACCTAGTCCTCTGAATTATGAGGAGGCTAAATTCCTTGCATCACAATTTTTCAAGACATACGTGAGGAACATCCACCCTGACATTGGCACATTACTTCACATGTCTCAAAATGAAGAGCACCATCAGAACTCATGGAGTAAAAATAGCTTTATGGAGCTAAATCACTCATTTAGCATGAATGTTATGGAAATGTTCCCTGGCTGATTTGGGTTTTTTTTCATATTATTATTTTATTTTTATTCTACAGCCATTACACTGACAAGTTACATAAAAGAAAGTGTAATTGTGATTACAGTATATTTAAATTACAATGTATTTTTTTTCCATAGGTCAAAGTAGCAGCACATCTGACTTCTTATCTCTTCTACGAGTGACCAAGAAATGTGATCACAAACTTTTCTGAACTGTTAATACTGGGGAAAGGCCTGATTGTAATGCTGAGCAGACATATTTACTGTGCAAATCAGAGTGCTCAAACTGCTCACTGATCCCACATCCACATGAACAATACATTATAGGCTTTTAAACACTTTTTCTGCATGTGCAGAAAAGGCAAGTTTTGTTTAATACCTCCCTGGATGTTTGCTTGCATTGTTGCCTCACACAACCTTAAGTACCAAATATCCTGGATCTTTCCTCTCCCCACATCAAGAGATGGGAATGAATCCTCAAGGAATGGATGTCAAAAAAATTCTGTGCCTTAAAAATGGTCTCCATTTTATAGGAACATGAGCCAAACCCACAGTCAATTATGGGCACAATATACAGCACCATATCCATGATTACCACAAAGAAAGCTCAGACAAATGTGATCCTCAGAGTCTGAGTGGAAAAATACAACCCAACAGCCTCCTCAGAAATGATAAGGCTCCTTTCCATGAATGCAATAGTTTCATTTAAATAAAAACAGTATAAGCAGTAGCTGCAGAGGTGGAGAAAGCTCAATATTATTAGCATTTCAGAATGTTTTCAGTGTTAACAAATTCAAGTATTTATGAGGAAGAACATAGGGGGAAATGTCAGCTTGAGTGCATTTTGTGACACATAGAGAATAGATCCATAGCATACAAGAGAATAGTAGAAATTCAAGGATGTCAGTGCCCAACAATAACATAAACAAGGATGTACAAAAACTAGTCAAATCAGAACTACATGATAAACATATTCACCTCTCTTGGGCTTAGAGTTATTTTCCTATTAAAAGAGTAGAAAATAACTGAACTCTTGAGATAAGCTGGAGGTTTGGTCATTTCCTCTGTAAAAAATTTGTATACACTCAAAGTATTTCACACACACTCTTACCTTTTCTGATTTTCTTATTTTTTTTTTTTTTTGGCTGTTCCTGATTTTGTTCATTGTTGATAAAAGAAAAGGCTAGCAGTTTATCTGCAGCAAGAATTTACAGCTGTAGCAACACTTCTAGGTCACCAGCTTGCCAGCCTGACACAGCAAACTTATGAGTGCCAAAGGCATGGAATCCAGAAATTCCCACATTTAAAATTAAAAAGATAAAAAAAAAAAGTAAAAGGCAAAAAAGGGAAACAGAAGCAGAAAAAATAAAGGAGTGGAGCATAATTATCATGCCAATTCCTTTAGCTACCAGACAATAAATTTTGCAGGAGTAGGAGCTCCACCCTCTTTTGAAACTTTCACAATGCACTGAAAATTTATGAAGATTTAATGGGAGAGAAAGAGGGAAGCTGACAGAGTGAAAAAATATCTTTTCAATATTCACTTGACTTGGAAAGCCTAACAGTCTGTGGTCCATATTCAACATTACATAGTCATTATGGATTTTGAAAAGGACGAGAAATCCCTTAACTTTTAATTAAAATTCAGATCCCTGGGACCCAAAATTTCAATGATTTCATTGCAATCTGAAAGAAGGCCACTGTGCTTCACCGAGGGACAGAGTAGAAAAGGAGCTCCAGATCTACTGAAAGATAAGAGCTGCTACCAACAGC
Organism: Parus major; assembly: GCF_001522545.3. Lineage (NCBI taxonomy): Eukaryota > Metazoa > Chordata > Aves > Passeriformes > Paridae > Parus > Parus major. Next base: position 12,548,774 of record NC_031782.1, on the reverse strand, counting down.
ACTGAAGATATTCTGGGTCCAGATATTAAATACATAAATGACAGATATCCCCTGGGTGAGTTTTGCAGTATCACAGTCCTTTATTTAGGCAGTTTAGTTTTAACCATTTGTGGAAAACAGAAATTTAATAATGGAGACTTCTTGGTCTAGCCATCAAAGATTAAATGATTTTTACAAGCCTAAGTATCACACATTCCACCTAAAAATGTATACTTTTAATACTGCAAGTGTTTAACCTCTCCAGCCATTTATGGAGTGGCACTGTGTACTCATAAACTCCGGGTATTTTAAAATCCTGAAATTTTTTTGACCAAAGCAAACCTCTAGATCAAAAAGAAGTTGTATGCCTGTGGTTTTCAGTGTGAGAAATGTTGAAGGATAAACGTGGCCATTCAGAAATTTTTATTGTATAAATTCAAAATTGATCTACATAAAAGACCATTTAGAACACAACAATGCTAATAATGCAAAGAACTGAATAAAAATCCATAGGCACTGTAAAAATTCAGTTTAAACTGACTTGGCCTGTGAGCTTCAGTGGTTTTCTGAAAGGATAAGTTGCAAATGAGGCAAACCAATAAGCATGAAAATTCCTAAGAAATGTGATTTTTTTTCTCTCAACTCTGTCCAGTAACAAGGAGGTGATTCAAATTATTCAGCAGATGGCTCAGATGTAAGAACAGCTTGGTAGAAGCAGGACAAGGCTAATTAGGGTATTATGCCTATGCCTCTTCTTTATTTTCCACCTCAATCCTTCTTCCCTCCCAGAGAGTGTATCCAGCCTCTCCATTTCTCATTCAAATATCACCTTAAATCTCAGCAATGCTCTTGTGCAGGAGCACACCAGAGAAGAGCAGAATAAGCAGGAGATTTGTGCTAAGCAGGGAGCCAGGAGGCTGCATTTCCCTCCGGGCAGGGCTGCTGCTCTTTTCACTGGCTCGCAGGGAAGCTGCTGCTTGCTGCACTCACAGCTGCTCAGGTTAAAACACCTGTCACTGCTCCTGCAGATGGGTGACCACGTTCCTGTGCACTGCCACCTAAATTGGAATCAAGTGAACGAACACATTGAAGGCCATAGATTTCACACACTCAATAAGATGAGACTGTAAAAGGATATTTGCATTGGAATGCATGAGATTATTGACATTTACAATGTTCCACATATGTACCAGAGAACAGGAAAACCATTTTGTCTTGTGGTCTAAGACAAACTCATACAAGCTATAAATACTATCCTGCCTTGGGCTTTTTTTTTTTTTTTTTTTTTTTTTTCTTTTTAAGTTATCAGGGAAAAAAACCAATGTATTTGTCTATGTGAATGAATAACTAGGTCTCTATTTTAAAAATACATCATGTTGCTACATGTGTAAGGAATTATTGTCCATCTAATGCAGAAATATGAATCCTGAGACCATATAGTAATTTCTTTCTTTGCTCCTACAACTTCAAGTGTGATTGTTAATTTTATTTCTTGTCTAAACGGTATCAAGGAAAGGGATGTGGGGATTCTTTGTACAAATCCTTTATGTTTTAAATAATCTAAATAGATATTGCTTGAAGACTGCCACCAGTGCTATTTTAGCACGATGTAAATTGGTACAAGGATACACCAGGGCCATTGGCCATTGTCTTTTTCCTGTTAGCAGAATATACTACAGTCATATCTGTGCCTTTGTGAGATAAGCAGTGCTACAAGACTTCTTGACTATACATCAAGAGAGCATGAGCAGAGCTGAAGAAAACAACTGTGAACAAGGATAGCTGGATGACAAAGAGCATTTATATATGAGACATGATTTTAATGTGGCATACATAAGTGAATTAGTAAATCACACTCTGTGAATTTTTAGAAAGCAGGGTTAAAACAAGATTTATTACTGATTACAAGCTTGAACTCCAAGTAGACCTGTACTAATAAATTTTCTAAAGCCTCCTAAACTAAATGCAGTTAGAACTTAAAATGTCCCCAGCATCATGGAACAGTAACCTGGGGGTACAGAAGCCAGCCATGTATCACCTATACTGACAATTCTTTTTGTAGGAGAAATTGCTAAGATAGAGAAGTTAGCTGAGTAGTGACAAGACTTTCAGATTTCTCTTTGCTGCACTCCACCACAGTCATGCATGAAACAGGGACTGGATGCAACCATCGTAATAAAGATCAATACATGAGTAGTTCTAAACTGTTCTTTGGACTCTATGGATCTCAAAGGAAAACAAACCTCTTCCCTTTTCTTAATGAAGATTTTTCTGATTTAGTAAGACCAAACTCTAAGGAATATTTTTCTTTTTGTTTATTAAAATGTATGCAAGTGTTTGAAATTACCTCAACTGGCTTCAACATAACCAAGCCCCTGCAGAACTTTAACACAGACAAAAGCAGTTGTAACAGGCCCAATGAAATAACCATCCTTTCAGCTCAGACAATGTACACACTAATATGAAACAGTGATATTGTAAAAGTGTTCCAACACATTTTTTTGCATAACTTCAACCATCATATTCAGCAAATGTATTATTAATTACATTCACTGTTTAAGCTGCAGCCATGCTCAGCTGGGTCAACATATTTTGTACATAATCTGAAAATTTATATAAAAATCTCTGCATAACATATATATAATAATGTAAAGAGTCCAGCCAACGTTATCTTATTTTTACATCAGATAATATAACTTCCAGCAGTAGTTGTATTAACATACTGCTTTTAGGCAAAGAAACTCTGAAAACCACCATGTAAATGGAAAGTTTGTACCATATTTTTAGTAAAAAATCTTCTAGAGAGCAGGCAATCAGTACAATGCAATAATTTGAAGATGTTTTAATCATACCATCTGGGTTGCAGAACTAACGAGCAAAAGGGTGTTCCTATTAGTGTCTCTAACAGTAATTGTTATTTTAATTGGCTGAAATAAACTCTTCTGCCCCCAGGCCAGTCATAACTCTATGATGGTGTAGACCTGCTTTCCCTTCAGAAGGTACAAGTGCAATGGAAAACTGCCCTGTGAATAAGTAGAGAGCTAAAATAGAACAGTTAATAATTTTCATAGAGATTGTTTGAGGGGTAAAGACAAAACAAAAAAAAACTCATACCCAAAAAAATAGAATGGAATACAATATCATACATTTTCCAGGGCATTACAGCTTTTTGGCATTCCACAACATTTTAATCATGCATCTGGCATGAAAATTAATGGAGAAAGGATGGTAATGTAACTATTTCATCTTCTGACTCTTCTGGCAAGAATCCCATGTAGGTGATAATTATAATGTATGATTTGGGTGGTTTAAAGTTTTTTGGAAAGAGAGGACATTAAAATAATTTTAGAAACTGGTATTTTACAAAACATCCTTAACCATTATATTCAAGGTAGAATCAAGGTCCCTAAATAGTTAATCACAGAAATATTTACTTAAGTGAATATTTACATCTAAAGCAAGCAGAATCAAAGCTACTGTTAAAAAATCTGTTAATAAAGGAACCATATCTGGTGCTTCTCTGACTTTGCTCTGTAGAACACAGCCACAAAACAGCTGCACTGAAAGGACTCAGGGCCCATCTCTCACCTCCCCAAGAACATCCTAATCCCAGTTTTTGTGAGGGCATGTTCTACCAACCCCTTGAAACTGGAGCACCAGTCAAATTAAAGATTCCCACCAATCAGAAGAACATGAACCTAACAAAAGGAGTGAATTCAGACTTTGTAAAAACTGATGCCCTTCCACTACAAAGTCAGGTTTTTTGAGAGCTGGACTGGAATGGGCAATGTCCAAACAAAGGAAATCTTTAAGACAATGTTCAGCATTTACAGTTAGATATTCCTTGAGGCTCTCCACCCAGCAGGGCTGCTGCTGTGTTTTCCATGCAGTGATGATTAACTGACCCTAGAGAGACCCACAGTGCCTCAGGTTGCTTCAGGCACAGGCTCCTTTCACATGCAGCCCTAAAGTGGCCTGCCCATCCAAAACCCAGGTACTTGGGCCTTCATAGGCAGCAGTGTCTTGTCATGTTCCAATTGCTTCAAGCTTGAAAAGAGTTGGGATGGGTTAATTCTGGCTATGAGAAAATACACCAAAAAGTATACAAAGTATTTTTGCATCAAAGGCAAGGCTGAACTTAGGTGTCCTTCCTGCCTCTGTGTCTAAAAACAATTGTTTACACTAACTTCTCTAACTTCTATATTTAACTGTGTCCTGGTCTCTTTGTCGGGGATAATGATACTGAAACACTTGCAGGATTTTGGCTAACATTGAATCAAAAGTGACTGATTTACCTGTTGAGAGAAAAAGCTTTTTCTGCAGGAGACTGTAGCTGTATGAGGCCTCCTACAGACTGTACCCTCCTGAAGGACTTCAGGACTTCCTGCTATTTCATTTGATATCCTCATCTCCCAATGCTTAACAACAGTATTTTAAGGGATCAGTAAAGAAACAAAAGTTGGGTTTTTTTTAAAATGAAAGAGGTTTAGTAATGTCACCTTGCTGCTCATTGCCTTTGCCATATTTTAAGGTATGGAATAGACAAACTGTGCTTAGGCAATTGAAAAATGGGGAGCCAAGATTAAATCCTTATAGTTATATATATTATATCCTTATAAATATATATTTTATATTTTGATGTTCTTGTTTTCAAGGAAATAAAAATAGAATTTACATTTTAGGGGACTGAGCTTTGAGATAACTATGGTTGAATGTCTCGTATGTTATAAAAGGTTTTTATAGTAGTTATGTTCTGCCTTTATAAAAAATAAGCAGCAACTATTTATAAGTTCAAGATTTACCAGATTTTAGCAACAGTAGTGACTCCATCTTATATCTTTTGTTTAATGGACTTACACATATATTTTGGCTCCATGATTCCATGATAAAAAAACCCAATAACTCCAAGAACAAATGTGGCTTTGTTGGATAGACAAGACATAGTTTTTCTCTGATCACAAGCTTTGTATCATCCAGACAGTCCTGGGTCTCACCTGGCCTTGTTTAGCTCTGGCAGCAATTGTCTGGCAATTAGGTAATTGCTCATTGAATTAGTTTTAGTTAGGTTTAATTTATAGCGATGACAGGTACTTATTCACCATGGAGTGAGTGAACCACCATTCCAGCAAAAGTGTACTCTGCCCAGGCAGCACCAACAGAGGCCCCAGGACACAAGCACAAATCATAAGGATCCTTCTAGAAGGACATCATTCTTCCATTCCCATGAAATCAGTTTCAAAGGAAACAAAGTAAACAAAAAGACCTGAACAATGAAACCTATGGAAAGTAAAAAAATACATAAGCAGACTAAATTTTATGAAAACAAACCAAATTCACCCTAAAGCTGGGAAGGAAGAAGCTGCCAGTATCAAAGTGTTCCCAAAAGAAAGAAGGAAACCTTCCTCACTAACTTTCTCACAGCCCTCCCAACAAAGGCTCAGGATGCTGACAGCTTTTTGCATCCTCTCTCCTCCTGAAGGTGATCACCCCAGGACCTGGGGGACAGCCCTGGTAAAGTTTATTCTGATTTACCATTCTGAACAACAAATTTCCACAGAATAGTTTTCAAAACAGGAAAAAAGCTGAATTTAAGTTATCCTGGCTCTTATGGATGTTCATTTTTTAACCAGCACTAACTTACCCTTTTTCATCTGGAGCAGCTTCTTTACTACAGTCAATGGTGTCATGTGGAAACATTAGGAACAGATGTGGGTGATTAATAACTGTAGAAAATTAAATTTTTTATGATAGACTACATAAATCTCTCCACTATGAGGTATCAGCTCTTCAGTCTGTAGCCTTTGTATAGTTTTTCTGAGGTGTTTTTTTTTTTTCCTTTGAAGTACTCAAATGATAAGATACTAATTATGATGATGTACTAATTATCAGAGAACTGCAGCATTAAAGACTGATATTTATTGCCTTTTGTAATTTCAAAACTCAGAAAAAGTCCTTACAGTCAAGTCACCATGACAGTAAATGAATAAGGAATACTACTTGGAAGATGTTATTTGCAAAAAAAACCTTTCAAAATTTCTTATATAAAATGTTTCAAGCTAATGGTGAAAGAAAGAATTGTCCTTTGATAGTATTTTAATACGCCCATAAAGAAAAGCACTGGAATATATTAAGTTGAAAGAAAGTTCAGCAAAATTACTAATTTTAAAATGGCTTTTATTAGAACATATCTTAAGCTTCTCCCTAACTGGAGTGATATTTAAGCCTTTGCTTACATCATACTGAAGTTACCCTGTGGCTGAATATATCCTTGCACACTTGCTGAATGAGCCTGTAGGAACTGATACCAATTGAACAGATCTTGAGATTCAGAAAAATTCTTGGGTTTGTTTTGCAGCCAGCACACTCCCATCACATCCGCTATTAATCTGAAGCTATAAAATACTAATATGAACTAAATTTTACAAGAATAACCCTACAAATTCCACTCCTTTACCTTTTGTAAACAAAATCTTTTTTTTATTTTTTTTTTTACTTAAGAAAGAACCATATTAATATCTGCATGTAAAATGTGAGCTTCCCAGAACCTATATTAAATTAAATATTGACTTACCAAGTAGTATGCCATTTATTATTTACTTTACTCAATCTGTGGGATTTATTAAAAACTTAATAAGAATGGCTACTGGTAAAATCCCTCCAGGTGAGCTCCCTAGCCAAGCCAATTATGAAATAAGTAAACCTACAGTTACTACAATAAAATGACAGTATTCGATTTTAGCAGCTGGTGATATTTTAAAAGGACGCTTTGAGACACTTACTTGAAATGAATTAGGTGCAGTTTCATATAAAAAACTTTAAGATTGCTTTTATTCTGTTATTTGCCAGACCTTTCTGTTCCCCTCTGCCCTTTTCTAAAAGTTGATTTCTCATTTTATTAAAAGGTTTTTTTTTTTTCCCTGTATTTCAAGAGTTCTCTTTCTCCCCTTATGCTCTCTATTTTAAACCCACTCATATATACCTGAGAAGTGCTCATCAGAGTGCTACAGACCAACCTGCAAGAAACTGTGAAAATACTTTTAAGTGTGAAGACAAGTTTAGTGGGAAAAGGACATTTCCAGCTTTTTCACTGGTGCTAATGGTCAGTGCTACCCTGTGTGCAGGAATGAGTTTGGCACACAATTTGTTGTGCATGCAGTTCCATGGATACACAGGCCAGCCCTGCATAGGTTTCAATGTCCTTCATTCAGATTTCCCATTAAATCCCAAGCAGTGCTCATTAAATGCATAATCAAAAGTGTTCTCAGTATTGTTAACTACAAAAAAACACAGCAGGGGAGTAAGAGGTACAGAATCCACGAGCATCTTTTTGTTGCTGTTGTTGTTGTTAGTTAATAGATTATTTTTATTATTAAGTCAATAGATAATTTTTTAAGTTATGGGGGAGCATGACACTGTTGCATGATACATCCTCTGCATTTCAACCCCAATTTCTTTTATGTTTTGTGAGCCTGTGGTTGCTTTCCAACAGGGATGCATTTCACCAGGTTTTGATCCCAGACTAGGTCAATAGGTTTCCAATATAAAGAACCTGTAAATCATGCAGGAAAAAAATATTACAGCCTCAGGTGATAATTGGTCACATTCTTGCTTTGAAAGACTACAGGTAGTTTGAAAACAGAAAATTAAAAATAAAACTTAACTACTAAGAAGGTTCTGAGCACAGAAAGCTCTTCAGACCTTGCACCAAACCAAATCCAGTACTTGTGATTTACACATGAATGTACTGAAATTTCCAGTGGAAAAACCACTTTAATTCAGCTCACTGTTAGAGAGCTCCATAAACACCAGCCTCTGTCTCTAACACCAGTGAGTGTTAGTGGGAAGAAAAGAACTTCCATTCTCAAACAGGTCCCTGTGGGACCAAAGATCCACACTGAAGTCACCAGGCAGGATGTGGTGGCATTTTGAGACACCAGCACGGTGCTGGGGCAGGGGAGGGCACAAACACGACACAGAACCATCAGTAAGTGAAAAGCTCTTGTTCCTGAGCTGCTGCCTCACTCTTAGAACCAGTCTGGTCTGAAAACCCTGTTTGCTCTGGCACAAAAAGTTTGCTCAAGGTTTACAGAGATCCAGAAGAAAGCAAACAGCATGAGAAGCTATGTTCAGGATTTTTCATTATGTTTGGATGCATTACTAATGAAGATTTCTCAACAGAAAATCCTCCACAACATCGTATCTATCAATACCAGCACTCAGACACTAATTCTGTCAACAATAAAAGAGTGATCATAATCTTGCACCTGCATATAAAGAGCTTATGGGCTTTTATTTGATAATGAGTTGCAGAGGTGGTGTAGAACTGCAAAAAATGTCTCTCCAGGAGACAGCTTAAGAATTGACATACCTGTAATCATAACTGGGGGAGATGGTGGTACTTTTTTTTTAATCAATGTGTTGGGAAGGAAAGAAAATGAAACCTCTCATGTGAGTACAAAACCTACTTAGATATTAATTCTGGGTCTCGATACGAAGTGGACAAGATCAAAGATGTGAATTTTAATAACAACTCAGTTAATTTTAAACTATTTTGTGAAGTTCAATATTATTTACCATGTCAGCATCTTATAACAAGGAGACAAGGACTAGAGATTGGCCTTACTCTTGCACCAGCACAAAATCTACATTTCAATTTTCTTAAGGCCGAGAAAAAGAAAACAAACCTTTCAAAATTTGGATACTTTAACACTTGTGTTTTTATTTTAAAACATCTGCATGAGTTATATTCTTTAAAAGTAGTACAGATATTTTATAAGATATAATCAAATATTTTTTAACCCTAAAGAAATTATTGAACTTAAGGCTGAAGCAAAGTCAAAGGATGGGCATAAACAAGAATCTTGTTAACAGGAATTGGGAATGTTGGGAATCATTCTTGATTCAATGAAGCAATGCACTAGAGAAAAAACCAAGACTGAATCCCCTTCCTGTTTTATTTTGTTTTGCTTGTGAAGAAACACTTTCCTACAGAATTCATCTTCCAAATCTTTCACAAGCCTGCAGAAACTGTCCAACATCTTCCTGTTCTTTAGGAGAGAGTCGCAGGAGGGGGGACTTCCATGCTGATCTCCTGGAGATATTTTGTCTTCTTAGACTAATCTGTTTGAATCTTCTCTTCATTTTAAGAGATTGGGAAGCTTCCAAAAGAAATCTAAGGAAGTTTCATATTAAGAATTATTAAGGTATGAAGCAAATGTTATGGGAAGAAAATGTTATGTGGCAGTTTGCAAAATAATTGGATTTTATAACCATTGTGGAAAAAAGATTAGCTTTTAAATTCTCCAAAATATGTGCACAAGCAAACAGCAGATGTTTCTTACATTATGAAAAGGACATCCTATACATACAGTTTAAAATATTCATCTGACGCATAGCAGTACTTTATGTTTAAAGCTGTGGGGCTTGACTCTGAAATTTTTAAAATGTATTGTAAAGATCTGAAACCTTTTAAATATCTTTCTTTATAAATTAAAGTAATTGAAGAAACTAGTTCCAGACAGCAAATAAAAACACAGTCATTTAGCTGACATTAAGTTAGGAAAATATTACATTTTTTGAATGCTGTCCCATGTGTTTGCTACAGATGGGTGCTTTGAGAAAAGATCACTGTGAATTTTTACATCAGAATTATCAAAGTACCCCAAAGAATCTCTTTTTACAAGGAGTCACATGGAAAAGAGGAGGGATAATGGATACAAGCTACTTCTGGGGACATTCTGATCACACACAAGGAGAAAACTTCTCCCAGTGAGAACAATCAGATATTGGCATAATCTCCCCAGGAAAGTGATATATCCTCCAATATTGGATACATTCAAGATTCAGCTGGGCAGGGTGCTGGGTCATCTTGTCTACACCATGTTTTTACAGTGCTTTTGCCAAGAAAGATTGAACCAGATTATCCCTGAGGTGCCCCTCCATCCTCCTGTCCTGTCCATGCTGTGTGAATCACCTTAAACATGAAGAATGTTACAAAGGACTTCCACTACAAGCATGAAAATTTAATTAGCAGATACAAAGGGAAAGGAAATAATGCATAATGACTTTTTTTCCTCCTTTAACCTAGAATAATCAAGGCTTTTAAAAAATCACAACTAACAAATTTAAAACTAACCCTGTTCATTTAGGGATTTGTTTTCTAGTTTGTGTTGTGTGGAAGTTGGAGTGATTGACATTTACCCTCCAGATACAACCAAACAGCCAGACAATGCTTCAAAGAAAACTGCCACAGACACTAATTTTACCTAATGCTGACATAAAACCAACAGCCCAAGAGACATTACCTCATTTTCCTGTATTTTCAGTGAGAATACATTGCAGCTGATTCAAATATCATTCAAAGAAAGATCAATTTTGTAAATACCTTTCAAATTTTTTTATCTAGTTTAGTGAGTATCCTGTTTTTTCTTGCATCTGCATGTTTCAAGAAATTTATGACATGCATGAAACATTTGCTTTTTCAGTTTGGCTCCTACTTAGCTTAGAGGAAGGAGAGTTAGAGATACCCACAGGTATTTAGAGTAGATTGAGACTGATATTCCTATCGTGAAAATTTTCATTGGGGGTGTAATAAAATGAGAGTGAGAGAGGAGGGAGGGAGAGGTGACATCCTCACTAGGATGGACTCTGCATTTCCAGCCAGGACAGGAGCTGCAGTGCTGAATTTCTGACCTCCCTGGGATAATGTGCAGCTGGAGCTGGGATCCAGGCTCTGGCAAAGCCCAGCACAGCCCACAATGCTCTACATGAGGTCCTTACCAAGTGACTGAACGTTCCCTTTCAATTCCAGAAACCCAGGTGTGCTGTAGATTAGCACAACTTACAAGCAGTGTGTGGAAATTTATTATGATAATTGTTGCTTTTATTTTTTATTTCCCTGAACTCAAAGATAATTAATGCCAGTATGTGTCCTGGTGTCTGACTCCCTTAATTGGCCCTATGGTGCCTTGGGTGTTTGAAAATTCACTCACTTAAAGCCTTGCTTTTTGTTTCTTTTTTTTTTCCTTTTGACTTGTTTTCCTGGAGCTGTTCATTAGCACCTAAAATATTTGATTACATTTAAATGTAATGTCTTCAATTCTGTGCACCTGCTGCAATTTATGTAGTGGGGGAAAATAAGACCTACAGAAGCTAAAAAGTGACATGAGGAATTGAATGTTAAAAAGAATTCCCGTGCAAAGGGTAATTGGGGTTAAATATGGAAACAAACCAAACATATTCTCAGTTGGGATTTCCTACCTGCTATGGTAACACCAAAAGAATTTATTGCATAATGGTTTCCTTTTCAGCACTCACATTCAAAGGTTTCATCTCCATTTTAAAATTCCTAATTATTTTAAGCCATATCTGTAGCATGACAAAGTCCACGTGGTGTTGGTCCTGCAGAGCTGCAGTCCTGAGCCCCACTTCTACATGAAGATGTGTTGCTTCAGTACATTTTCCCCAGTCTTGCCCTTGGTCTTTTAACAAAAGATGTACATTTTTTCTACCTTTTTTTTCCCTTACAAATATTGAAACGGTTAAAATATTCCTGGCTGACACTTTAGTTTAAAAACACAGCTTATAGCATTTGCAAATCAGTCTGTAATACTAATACAAATTATCAGCACTGAGTGATGCATCAGTCAAATTCCCCTGACATTACTGAAGAAGGAATAAGGGAGAGAGCAAAAGAGAAAAATCTAGTGTGTTTTTAAGAGGGAAATAACATCAGAAGGTAAATTCTTTTAAGCTGTATCATGCTTTCTCATTTATCTCCAAGGGGTGGTATAAATCAGGTTTAGAACAGGTTCTAAAACATGTATTTTTCAGAATAAAACCAATTAGATCAGTTTTAACATGTCAATGTTAGCATGACATGAGAAGTTCTTATTTCAGCACTGCAGAGGAGAAGCAAAGAACAAAACTCTCATCTGCTGATGTCTATGATAGCTTACAGCACAGAGCTCACTGTTGTGACCCATTAAGTACTCTTTGCCAAGGGAATTCCAAGATTATTATGCAGTAGCATCCCAATGCCTTTATTTATTTCTCTGTTTGGTAAATATTACCTGGGGCATTTTAAAGCAACAGTTAGTGATCCAGACAAAACAAGGTCAGAAATGTATTTATCCCTGCCATCTTTTACTAAGTATGGAACAGACTGAAAAATACAAACACTGGTATCTCTTCTTTTAGAATAATATTCTAATAAACTGTCAGGGCTCCCAAGAATGTTACCACACAATGAAAATTTTATATTAATATCACATTTCACTTTACTGGGGAAACCACAGAGCTGACAACAAATGATAGAAATTAATCTTACATGGAATCAGAGACAGCAATACATTGATGAGAGCTATGATGACAAACACTCCTCTCTAGTCATTCCCAACAAGCCTTTAAACAAATGTTACAGCAAATGTGTGGCATATTTTTACCTCAATTCAAGAACTGTCCCTGACGTCAACAACAGAAGACTGCTGTACAACTGAAGGCATGGGACCAACAGTGAGCAGGATGCTATTTTATTCTCTAGATTCAAGACAGATTTCCTGTCAAGACACTTGATTTATGTTTCCCTGACCTCCTGTGTAAAATGGAAATAAATGATGCTTTTTGCCAGTTTTTAATCACAGCACATTTGGTACCCCCAGAAGCCACTGCTTTTGAACTTCCTTACAACTGCACTCTACCAGTCACACTCTAAATTACAGGGCTTCTGAGATGAGAATATCAATTCAATGTTTTAATTCTGCCTTTGTAAACAAGCCTGAGTAATTATTTCAAAAGAGGTGATAGTATGCATTTAATGGATTAAGATCAGTCTCATTATTTCTATTTTGGAATCTTGAGATTGTTTGACACTTAGAGGCAAAAGGTGGCCAGAGCTGTAATGTTCAGCAGGTTTGGATGACACAGAACTGTGACAATCTTGGTACATAAACAGGACCTCAAAGCAAAGTGGCTGATGTACATGCACCAGTGACATGCAACTCTTATTATTGCAAGTAAATATTTTCAATTTTAGACTTTAATATTACTTAACAAAGCAAAACCAATTAGGTTTTTGGTATTTAGATTAATTCAGATAACAAAAGGATGTAAAAATTGTCAACAAAAGAACATTGGTTTCAAAAAATAAATTAAAAATAAGCTATTCCATGCAGTTGACAGTGAGGGAAACAAAACAAAATAAAAAGCCCAAAACAGGGAAACTCACAAACAAGGTGTGTTTTCCTAATGTGATAAAATCAAACAAATGAGAGCCAGGTATGTCCACTTCACAATCATTTCAGAAAAGAGCAGGAGCTTCCAGCTTAATATTCATGCAGGGCAAACCCCAGGCTGTGAGACAGCAATTTTAGGCACATGGTCCTGCATCAGCTCTTTAGATCTAACAGGGCTTTAGATGTTTCCTTATAGAGAAGGTCGTGTTATGTCGTATCTGATATCACTTTTGGAATAAATACAGAATATAATCTCTGCCTAAGACATTGCACTGCAGTCTTCTGTCTTAGCCATTGAGAGAATCTGAAGTTTGTCAGATTTAGTAACTTTGTGCTGCTGGGCTTGGAACCATTCCAGAGTGATCCTTTTTCCTCTGCTCCCTGCAGCCACAGGGCCAACACACAGCAGGGCTGGCTACAGCCCCACCCAGCCTGCACTTCTGCACATCTGTTATGAGCACCTGGATAAAAAAAAACTGTAAAAGTAAAATGGAAAAAAAGAGTTTTAAGCTGAAATATAAAAAAAAAAAAAACAACTAAATGTTTCTTGCAGAGCTGGGGAGCACAGTGACAGCTGAGAATATGTCAAGCACATGGCTGTGTGGCCATGGCTGAGGCTGCATGTGATGCTGTCAAAGAGGGGAGCACATTCACACACAAAGGACCTGCCCAGTACTTGCAAATGACCTGGAATGTAGCAACAAGGTTACACAATGAGTATTTAAACACAAAGATTTAAATATTAAATTTAATGTTATTAAATATAGCATTGTCACAGCTAGCTAAAATTTGGGAGCTTTGCTTTTCAAACTCTCCTATCATGCTCAAGTTCATTTATCAAGCTCTATCAAGCTCATCATGATGGCATCTTCTGCACAGCTCATTCTACAGAGCACTTCTCTATGATGTTCTCACCTGAAATATTCCACTCTGTTGACCCAGGGGCTCATACAGAAATCACTCTATAATAAAGACTTAAATAAATATTCCTGTATATGGCTAAGAAAAGAAGGCTAAATTCCATCCTGTGATTCTGCCTTCATATTTTTCTAACTTTTCTGGTATTCTAAATACCATCAAGAGTTCTTATATCTTATTTTTCTAGTTCTTATGAAACTTTTTCAGAATCTACAAGCTCTTTGCAACAATCAGTGATTTATTGATTTTTCAGGCCAATATACTTTTAAAATATCCTAGTGCAATTTTATGATAATCAAACTTAACAAAAATCCAAATAATTTCAAAGATGCTGTGATCTTGAATATTTAAAAGAGCATATGTGCTATTTTAACACTAATATCCCTCTAGCATATAAAGCCATGATCAAGGATTAATGAGTTTTTTATTACAACTTCTGAGTTTTGAAAAAATATTCTTACCAACATTTCAAAGTGAATAAAGAACCCAGTAATCTTCTTTTGTGTGCATTATGAATATTTAGAGATGCAGAACAAAAGTCTTTCTTACACACAAAAACTTGAAGCTGTTAGACTCCTCTTGAAAACCAGTTTCAAGCACAAAAGTTTAGGAAGAAAGGCATAAACATAGTCCAAAGCCAATCCATGACTGATCTAATTATGAAATGTCTCTATGCATCCTGTTCTTTCTAGGTAAAACAGCCAGCTCTTTCTGTTGTTTTATTTATTCCAAGTATTAAAATAATTAAAGAGGACGATGCAGGAGGCACAAAGCAGTGAATGTCAAGAACCCTTGATGCAACACCATAATGATGAATGTTCCAGCACCCTCAAAGAAACAAGTTTCTCTAGAGATTGAATGAAAATAATGTAATTGCACAAATAGCATAAGCTGAGTGTGTGTGTGTGTGTGTGTGTGTGTGTGCACAAGAAAGAAGAGAGACAGGCAGCAGTCATGTTTCTTCTTGTTGGTGGCATGTGGTGAATAATTGATCATTCCTTCCTTCCCTCTGATGAGTTCACTAATTCTCTCAGTGCCACACTCCTGCAAGTGTCACGATCACTATTAAAGCAGCAGAGGAACCCAACAAGCCCCTGAGAATACCTACTGTCTGGGATGCCTTTTAAAGCACCAACTGAAAAATTAAATGTGAAAAGCAAGAACATGATTCCCAAGTCTCCTTCACCTTTGCTGTGTGCTCTAATGCTGTACTTGCCACAGCCCAACACGGAATTTATGGTGCCTGCAATTTGTAATAAAAGAAGGGAAAGTAGATAGAGTCATTCAGTTTGTTGAAAAAAATGGCATTAACTGCTTATTTTATATGCAGTCAATTAACAGCACAATTTACAGACTTAAAAACGATTTGTGAGTTAATTTGCACTTTTGAAAACGATGGGCATATAACAGCCAAAAGTATTCAGTATGATTTCATACTGAATAAATCCCCTTATGAGATAATGAATTAAGGACATTGCTCATTTCAAAACTTGAAGACAAAGCTGCCCTGTGCTTTAGTCTGTGGTTGCAGATATTGCAGAAGATATGGTTTTTGTCTGGTTTCAGTGAGCCATAGAAACTATTTAAAGGTAAATTCTTTTTCCTAAACTCCTAAACTAAGTAAGATGCTCACTGCCTTATTTTTCAGACTGTTAAGGAATCTAAGAGCTCAGATGGACAAAGCTGTGGGTATAGACCTGAGTCACCTAATAGGATTCCTGTATGAGTAAGGGCAGATTTGCCTCAAAACACATTGGTAAATAAAATACTGCCAGCAACAATAGCACACACTATTTTTAGAATATTGGGTCTCACATAACTGGAGGCAAGAAAGCTATTTTACAAATAAAGTGGCAATTAAAAGCTCTAGCACTGCTAGGTAGGCACCCCATTCTGTTAGAGGAGTTCTTCTCCAAATACAGAAAGAAACAAAAGGAAACCAGATAAATCAGGAAAATCAAACCCAGAACTGTGTTGACAAACAACAATATGGGAAACAACCTTTTCAAAAAAATAAGCAAAGCTGAGCGGAACAATGACAGTAAAAAAATGTGTAGCATGTGTAAAGTCCATGTGCAGAAAGAAAAATCTGCCAGGTTTTGAGTGAAAGGCATTCACCTACCACTCTGTCAAAACAGAGAAGCATTGTCCTCTAGTACAAAGCATGGCAGGTTACTTTGTCAGAAAACAAACCAAATATGGTACTGCTGAGTTTATTACTGTTCAACATCATCCCCTTCTTGTTGATATGAATTATATCCCTTTTTGCCCATGGAAGGTTTATGACATCTAACCAATAGTAGAGAAGCTCAGAGGCACAAACCAAAAATCTGTCTGGGCACTCACAGAAATGATGGAACAATATATTTTGAACACACACTTGGAATCCATGAAACCACATTCATATGTCTTACAGCCAAAGCAAAAGGCTTGAATTTATGCTAAGAGAGTACATGGACAATTCCTGCTTTGCAGCTCCAGTGGGTGAAGAACACATCCCTGGTCTGTTACCCTGCCTAAGGGGCCTCGGGGATGGGACTGCCTGCCATGGCCTGTCTGTACCCCCTGCTCCGGCAGGAATGCTCAGCACCCATGGACACACACAGACATTGCTCTGGCAGGAGAAGACCTTAAGAACCTAATTCCATAGAGAAGACTGCACTTTTCTGACATTCACAGACAGATAAGCAGCAGAGCAGAACATAATTTTGTCACACAATTCCTTCCAATCTTTCATCTCCACCATTTTGATATAAACCTTGAAAAACAAATTTATGTAGAAACCCAACCCTGGCCTGCCAATTACAGCCACCTATGGGACAGGGCACAGGTAGGTACACCTAAATCCCAAGCCATCATTTGGTGACATCTTCCTCTAAACAGGTTTTGCCCATATTCCTGAATTCTCAGTTCTGCATTAAAGGCCAGGTGGCATTTGGCAAGGCTCTGCAGGATATTTATATATGGCTGATATAGTTTTATCCTACTGTAGGAATCCGTCATCCTTAACATGAGGAATTATCAAGGGAGTTATCCTAATGTTCTTTGCTTCTTACTGGAAGTTCCAGTTCAGTGTAGAGAAAACATTTACATGCTGATACTTTGCATAACAGCGTATTAACTGAAAAGTAGATATGCAGAGATCATTTTAACTGAAAGTAATTGCTATGTAACCAATCTTTCTTTGATGTTGCTTACCACTGCAACTTATTTTCAGCCACATTATATCTTATGTTCAGCATTGGATATTATGATGTGTATTAATAATGTTGCTGAATAAAGGTTAAAAAGAAATAGTTTCTCTGTCTCTGAACATATTTGACATATCAAACACTTCTTCATCTTGAATTCAATGAGGAAATAAAAAACCTAGAAAATAAAAATTAAAATCATCTCAGTGATTCAGAAAACTTAATTTCTGTTTCAAAATTCATTATTTGTAATACTACAGATATCTTAATTTAATACAAAGTTGCTTCAACCAGCATAGTGAAGAATTTTAATTACAAATATTCAGAAGGGATATGCCTAAATATTTCAAAAGACTTTTTCTGAAATAAAAACCATGAAAGCTTATGTTTTTCTACAAATACTGGTTTTGATTTCCCTACCCACTCCACTGCAGTAAATCTAGCTCCAACTATGAGTCAAGTGTCAGAAGTTTACAGAGAAGCAGATGTACATAAGAACTGTTGTTTCTTGGAGATATTGTTCCTCCATTCTAAAGAAGGACATCAAATAAATCCATTTGCTCAAGCTTTTAGCTAATGCTATTAGCTGACATTACCACAAGAATTTAAGATGATATAGGTACATTAAGCTCAAGGATACCCAGGCAAGGCAAACGAGCACAGACTGAACTAAAACCCCAACAAAACCCCATCTCCCCACCTCTTGCCAGCAAGAGCACAAGACACACTCAGAAAAGTAGATTCTAAGTAGGACATAATCCAAGACTGTAACAAATGAGAAATCTTGTTTTTTTTGGGAGTAATGCAGGGCAGATATAACATTCCATACAGAATGGTAACGCTCCTCTTAAAGCTTATTTCCTCAATCTTAGCAAATGAAAACTGGAAATGTATAAAGATTAAAAAGAAGCTATGACAGTTCATACACCATAAAGCACTTCTACAGAAGTTTCTCCTTGCATTCATCACCTTTATAGCTACAAAACACTAGTTATGACACACATGAAGTACACACTAAATGTCTAACCTGGGAAATATGCCCATTTTTTGAAAGACTTCCTTCAAAAATATGTTTAGGAAAAAAAACAAACCAAACCAAACTAAAAACCCCATGAAGTGTACCCTGGTCTGAAGACCTGGGAACAGAGACTAACTTAGCCAACCTTGATTTTTAAAGAAGGCAGAGAACATCCTCAAATACTTCAACTAAAAATGTACAGATAAAACCTGACAGATTGGATAGTTACACAGTAATAATAGCTGTAATGAAAACAATTTAAAGTATTTCTGTTTAGAGATTCACTGATTGGAGAAAGAGAGCAGGTAGTATATTTACACAACCTGCTTCACAATTGTTTATTTCATGACAACTCTTTTGTTTTCCTTTTGTTTTCCCATGGGACCCTTTAAAAGGAGGAGACTCATTAGCTCTGAATATCCTGTGATAAGTGAACTTGAATACTCCCATTCATATTTATTGGCTGATCAATTAAAAAGCTTACAGCAGACAAAGAAACAAATGCAGGATTTACAGTGCAATTTTAAAGATCAGGAAACAGAAAACAGGAAATAGAAACTCCTACTGGACAAAGAAATTTCCTTCCTCTCCCTCTACATTACCAGGAGACTAAGAAGAGTCTGAGATGAAGAACTGAGTTAATTTTTTTCTGGGAATTTCATTACAAGTCTCTATGCATACTGTTGTATATTTTCAGGCAACATTTTTTAAACAAGATTTAATCCTATTAATTAGTCATAAGCAGGCCAGGCAGGCATTCCTTCAGTCAAGTGTTGCAAAGATTAACCTGTAAAATAATTAATTTAAACAAAGGTCTCTTACCTCATAGATACATTCTGTGTTTTCACTATGCACATGGCCAGACCCTCAACAACTCCATGTCTACATAGTTTCAGCTACTTGCACTCACAATCATTTAAAGAATCTCTCTGGAGCACACAGTGGAGTCAAAAAACCTTAGAGAGACTTTTTTCCCTTGCTACAGGTTATGTTCTGATCAACCTTCTTACACTAAATCATCATTTAATGAAGGAATCCAAAATGAGCTGTATTGCCCAAAGAGAAGTAGCGTGTAGCTGTTTCTGTGAAATATCTTGCACGGACTATTAGGGTTCAGACACTTTCCCCACTCTGCCAGACACTTTTCTTTCTTAAAATGCAAACCCTGGGGCACTGCTCTCCCACAGGGATTCGTGCATCGCTAACTCAGCCGGTGTAGCTCCAGTTCGATGGAATTTTGCTGCTTTTTGAATAGCTTGGGAAATGTGTAGAGGGCTTGTACATATATTAATATGTTCCCCAACACCATGTTTAAAAATGCATAAGTGATCAGATGAAAGAAAACCTGCAACTTATCTACTTGTATCAATATTATATCTCACAGGATATTTTTTCTCTTATTCCAACTGAACTGCTATACTCTTAACTCTAATACATATTCTATCTGGAATTTATCCCTAAATTTCAGTTCTTCCTTACTTCCCTTTCCAGGTCCTTGAAGAAACAACTGATGCTCTGTCAGTCTAGGTAGCATTGACTTGATGGATTAACCCAGGGTTCCTTGATTCAGTAAAAAGGGGAAAGTCCACAAAACTCCCTCATTGGCAATATAAATTCTCCCTAAGCAATAAACACCCAGAAAAGCAACTTAACTGTGTTCATGAGATACTTTTTTACCACTCTACTGAAAAAATTAACATAAAAATGTCAATCATATCAAGTGGATGTAATTTGCCACTTTTTAAAATCAAAACTGTATATAACTATTTTAAATGACTTCTGATCAAAACTGTATACAACTATAATCAATGGTTATGAGAGTCACTAAAGATTTAGATAACTACAAAGTCCATGCACTAATTTTAAGCATCACTTTTTTTCCCTAGACCTTGTGGATTATTAAGATCTCAATTATATATTAATTATTAAACATTATAGATTGCTTAGACTTCACACACCATATCAGTAAAATGTTATCACTTAAGCTGTCACACCTGGCTCACTGCAAATTAGTACTCTTAAATCTTTTTACTCTAGAGCATATAATTTTAAAAGGTCAATTACTTCCCTAAAGAGTTTTCGTCATTTGTTTTGTATTTTCAGATAATTTCGAAGCCTCACTGCTTGTTTTTCTCTACACTTATCAGCAGCACTTAAGATCTTCACTAATCAGCAGTGCACATATCCTCCAGCTATAGAAACCAATATGAGATATAATTTCCATAAGCATCAAGTTCAGGTTCACTGCTTCATTGTCCCTCATTTCAGGCCAATGGGATTTGTGGCACTGTTTCACTTAGGTTCCACTGAAAATTCTACCCATGTCCTACAGGAGCCTTTGCTATTTGCTCTTTAAAATAGCATTTCTGTTTTCCATTTTTTTCTGTTCTGCTCCACAAAAATCCACTCCAAACAGATCAATGCTATGTGACCACATGGAGATAGATCTATCAGCAGGATTTCCAGGACAACACGGAAGCTTAGGTTATCAAGCAACAAATGAACAGATGGTCCTGTCAGTCCTTATTTCAGAAAAGGTGATTGCAGTGGTAACATCTGCTAATAAGCCTTTCTTGAGTATCCTTTAGAAAGTCAGCAAGCAATGGTATTAGAAATGAAAGATCAAATTGGGTCAGACATGCTCTTCTCAAGGTGCACTGTAGCTTTCATAAAGGTAATAGCAAAATGGATTGAATGTTCACTCCACATCAGCTGCTCTGAAAGGACTGAAAATATGTGAAGGATGCAGCACACAAGATGTGAGGACTAGAAGGGGAGAAGTACCTGTCCTATGTAGAATGCTCATCAGCATGGAAATGTCCCAGGGTTAATTGCTTGGTGTTTGAGCTTTTTTATTTTTTGAGTTTTTAGGTCAATTTAAATTTTTTTCTACTGCTGGAATGACTGAAAGTCTTTAAAGGAGAGAGAGAAACTTGAACTCCAAATCTCTCTGTAAATGTGTTACACTATAAGGTATTTTAACTATTATACCATTTGACTACTATAAAAACAAACAGTCTAGATAATATTTCAAAAAGCAGCTGAAATGAAAAAAAAAGTATTTGAAAACAAGTAGCTTTCATTTAAAATTTAGCCTATCAGTGATTATTTAATACACTTTTCATCTTTGAATATTATGATGCAATCAGATTACCAAGGTATTAGACAACTACCAGATGAGTAATATTTTCAAAATTCCCAGCTATTAATTTCCACAGATTTCCATGAGCTTAGGCATCTATGTACTTGCACAGTTAGCTAGGTAACTAATACTTTTTAATAGAAAGAGTTTTGGGATCATTTTAAATGTCTAGCTATCTATAAAACCCTACAATTCTTCACTGTGTATTATCTATGGCAAAACACTGAGAATTCATAAATTTGATGGTGGTTTGGTTTTGAGGTTTTTTGTTCTGTGGGTTTTGGGGTTATTTTGGGGGGGGGGGGGGTTTGGCTATTTTGTTTTTTTTTCTTCCTTTATTCATTATTTAAATAAGACAAGGGCTAGCTATAATATCCTTCATTTATTCTCCCATCCAGGAGACAAACCCTAACTGTATATCATCTCTTCAGCAGGACTCATTTCAGGGGAGCTGGGCCTTTGTAATCAGGTTACCCTCTGCTGCTTAGGGAAAGAGTCAAAGAATTACCATTAAGATAACAATTGAGTTTTTATGAGAATCTTCCTCATGAAGAACTCTGAAAGAGGCTCTGTTCAACATTTTCATACAGATCTTCCACAACAAATACATTTTAATACATGCTTTTGTAAATCCAGGATTGGTTTGAGCTCATTTAGCAGTAAAAGCTGAACAACCGTGAGGTACTGCTGGGCTGAAGGTCCTCATATTCAGCCATGGTCTTCAGTTTCAGAACTGAGATGTTACCTGTGAAAACCTATCTGACTCTGGTTCCTTGAGCTGCTCATCCTATGTTAAATAACAAACCTGAGGATGAATTACCAAAGAAAGGTTTATAAACATTACCAGCACCAGCTCCTTACCAGCACTGGGAAGAATAGGATGACACTCAGACTGTTATGAGAAGACAATAAACTGCACCCTGTTTCCAGCTGTTGTTGACATTTCCCAAACAGTGCTGCATTCTCCTTACTTTTGGAAAAGAGGTACTAGAGAAAAAATTGTCAGTGGGTGAACATGCTTAGCTGCACTGTTCACAGGAAACTCAGCTGGTGACTCTGGAGAAACCATCCTGATTCTTCCCAGCTGAAGCTGAAGTGCCATATCCTCTGGTCAGATTAAAATTAGGACAATTCTGCATTTTAGCCAGGACAGATCAGAGATACCACTCCTGCTGTATGCTAGGACACACTTACCCAGTCATATCTGAAAAGGCTGCTTGTATAATATCTACCATAACCAACTGCTTTTAGTGCTAAATTGTTCTCAACACGACAGCATTCAATTTTATTTTACAATGAATTGCTCTTGTTATAGGGGTGAGGAACCAGTGGTGAATTTCAGTTTTTCTTGTTGATTTTTTCCATTATTAGGGCATCATTTGCACTCTACCCAACCTTCTGTTCTGCTTATGTTGTATGGCAGAGAGAAGGCTAATACAGTTATTTTTTCTAAAGTATTTTAAATACAATGGGATGAATTACAAGTTTAATTTTGTTTAGTTACCACAGCTTGTGGAGGGTAGGATGGGAGGCTGCTGAGCTTGTTTGTGAGATCATAAAAACTGAAATGGTAATAAGTAAGCTTATAATCTGCTATTCTCTTTACATAAGATAGTAAAGCCCAGGATGTTCAGTGAGCCGTGAAATACAAACCCCAGCAGATATAATATCAAAAGAGGCTTTTTTAAAGAACATACTTTCACTTTTCTGTAACTGTTTACAGTGCATTCATGTGTTGTGGAAGACAAATAAAAGTATGTAAAACAGTGTGTTATTGTTATGCTACACAACTTTAAAAAAAAAAAAAGATTTAAAATAGTCTACTTTAGAATTCTGTTGCAATACTTTTCCTGAATGTTAATATATTCATGAATATATATGTAAACAGTCAGATATCTTGAACTATTTATAAAGTAGTAATACTTTACTAGGGAAATATCATCTTAATTATATTACCATGAAATGCAATCTGATTAATTTATTTACTTAATAACCTCTTTTGGAATTAGGTGCTTCAATTACAGTCATTACAATCCAAAACAACAGGTAAATAAAGACAATAAAATACATGAGTCCTAAATCAAGTCTCAGTGATTGCAAACTCCAGCTCCCATTGGAAAGGTTTTGGTTAGAGCTGGGCCCTTCACACTAAAAAGCCCTTCAAACCCAGTAAGAGAAATAACCTTAACAGGGTGATGCCAAAAGAAGCAAATCTCTGAATACAAAGAGCAGGAATTCCCTGACAAGCTCTGGATGCTGCAGGGGTCACTCCTTGAGGGGCTCCGAAGTCTCTGCAGTCACCACAGTCCTGTTTCCATGCTGACTTCACTGCCAGGAGTGCAGAGGAGCATTCAAAGCTCTTCAGCTGTGCTTTAATCTCTCTACCAACTCTAGTTGGTGGAGACTGATTAAACTCTGTAGTTGAATCAGCTCTACACACGGGGCCACAGAGAGCATTGCTGGTGATGCTCGTGCCCCAGAGATGTGGCCACGCAGCTCACAGCCACTGCTGGGACAGATGGCAACCACAGCCTGCTTTGGATCAGGTGCAGCTCCACACAAACAGGACTCTCTGCTCACCCATCTACACAAAGCAAAGATTGCTTTCAACTTATTTGAATATGCACAATCTGAATTAAATGAAACTGAAAAAGGAAAATAGGCGTTTTCAGAAAAGTTGCACATCTACATTTCAGAGTTCCCACCTTTCAGTGGACTATCAGTCAGAGACAAGCAATGACACCCTTGCTTCAAATGAAGAAAAAATCACAAAGTACAAGATATTTTAAAGCATTATATGTGGCAGCTACATTTAATGTAATATCTACTTGTTTCATGAAAAATAAATTATTTACCAGCCTATATTAATAATAACTATTTACATTTTGTGGAATTACACTTTAAAATTTCACTTATTCAGACATATGGAAAAAATGTGGTTGTTCCTTCTATAGTATATTTTGCTATAGACTAATAGGTATAAAGAGATACTTCAGCTTCTTTTTTTTAACTTAAAATTTGATACATATCTCCCAGTTTTATCATTATTTTTATATGAAATGAAGATGTGCTTGAGCATGGAGGTTGGACTAGATGACCTCAGTGATCACTTCAAATTTTTAGCTATTCTGTGAATCACTGACACATAACACCAAATGTAAAAGCAGCATCAGAAGTAAATTCCTTCATTCTTTCTTAAAATACATTATATTCACATAACAAAGGGTAATCTAGAGAGATCCCCAAATTAATGACTCATTTTTTAAGATACAAGACTAATGTTTGTCTTTTTTCACTCTTAAATTTATTTTAAAAAAAGCAGTTTGCTATGATTCTCAGGCTGTGCCTCAATCTGACTGTGTCAATACTCTAATGGTACTTAATACACTTTTCCACTCAAAGTCAGAGAAGTGCTGAAGCACTCAGCTGAACTGGGGCCAATACACAATAATCAATAACAGATCTTCTCATCAGCACAGTCCATTAATGAAAGAGTACTGAAGGAGGAGGGTAAGTACATTGCCCTGCTGCTGTGTGTCATTAGCAGATTTAGGTCACAGGAAAGGCTTCTGGAAAATGGAACAGGTGAAACTTGGCTGCAGCCTAGGTACAGATCCGAGGAGGAAACATTGCAGGCCACCTGCCAGAAACCATTCCTTCTCTTTAAACAGCTCACCATTCTGGCTAAAATTCCACAGCATGGGCATTCTATAACATCTTTTCATGACCAACCATTAAATAAAGAGGTATATGTAAGAAGACTTACATTTAAATGCAAAGTAGGTACACATAAGGCTTGATTCCAAGCTAGTGAAGAGACTTAGCAGATACTTCAAAAAGTCTTAGGATAATACAGCTCCAACAATAGATTTGGAAACCACTGATAGTTCCTCAATTAAGAATTTGGAATGGGATTTTTAAAAGAAGCTGAAAGACATATATCCAGCTAAACAGAAATACAGGAATACCCTGGTAGTAATAGTAATAGCAATAGTTACAGTAATAGTAATAGTAATAGTAATAGCAACAATATTCCACCATTTAAAAAATATTTGAGAGTGCAGTTGAAGATTTTAATGCCAGTGATTAAAGTAAAAAATTCTAAGGTTCATTCATATCAGCCAAATTGGAGAATGCTTTAAGTCCAGTTTCCAGAGATAACAAAAATATTTTCACTGCTAAAAATCCCTTGATGTTACTGCTAATAAAATTTAACAGATGGAAAACTCCATTAAATTTTGTTTAAAGTGTTGTTCTAGATGTAATAGTAAATTCTCACAAGACTATTCGTAGAAAGACAGAAATATGACAGGACAATAGAGCATTAGACTGTCCTAATTCATTCCAATTCACAGAGGAATGCATCCTGGTTTCCAGGGTGAGAATCCAATCTACCTGATGTGTAGCTGAGTTTAAATGAAATCACAGCAGCAGAAACCTGACATTGTCTATTTTGCTAAATAGAGAAGTACTATAAAAATGGCTTTTCTCTATTTTTCTCAAGTAGTGGTGGGCTCTGTTTATCCAAACACATATTATGGTAGTTGATCTAAACTGTTCACCTCTTCTGTTTGACAACTTTAGTATAGTTTGCTCTACACCTACATCTTGGAAAGTTATTATTCTGTGATATCTGTGGTCTTGTCACTGAGATTGTTTTTTTCTTTCTTACTAGATTTTAATACATACCTGTTTGTTGTGATTTATACAGGATAATCAATATTCATATTAGAAAGCACAAACATAAATAGTGGGTTACTATGAATTGTAGCAAGCTCTAGGAGAATCCCAGTTTAGATTACAGTTCTGCCTGTGTAATACTGTGAAGGCTTTAATAATATTAGCAGAAACCTGAAGTAAAAATAGCACATTCTTGGAACTGGACTCAAACTGCCATCTTAAATGCTCTTCCCATTTTTAAGTTGGTTTTCTGAAGAAAATACTCAAACAAAATCTTATTTACAGTGTACCATGCAAGAATATATCACACTCTTACTTGATACAGCAAATGAAGCCAATAAAACTCTTTTGTGGATTTTCCAGGGACTTTGGCTTCTAAAGACTTAAATGCCTTTGCACATTCTTCCACTTAAGTGTTTGCCATGTAGAAAATATTAAGATTTTTAATAACTTTCCATTAAAACTTTGCATGCCCATATAACAAAATTGCCTTTTTTTTGAGCCATCTACTCTGGGTATAACATAACTCTAAGCTCCCTATATAAGGCTTTTTAAAGTTCTCTGGTGGGTGATTTCCCATTTATCCTTTTTCCATGATTAAAATAACAATATCTTTGTTGTTTATATTATTATTAACAGGTATAAGCAGCCTTTCACTATACACAGGATAGCACAGCACAAACATACATTTGTTGGTATTTTATGCTCTCACTCTTCGAGTGTGGAGTTAGCACTGAGCAGTTTACAGCATCCTGAACTGTGTATTTGTGTATCTAATACATATTTAAGACCTTGACAGAAAACATAATTTTAATAAACAAGACCTAAAAATGAACAGAGATGTAATCACATGTTTATTGCAGAATCAACTCATTCCTACAAAAGTAAATATGTCTGTGTCACTGAATTCCAGTCAGGACTTACACTTCTTATTTCTGTGTACACCTACTGTAAGAGCCAGTTTGCTGTATTATGATGCAGGAGATGAACTGGGGAAGAGATCTTGCTTTCTAAACCATGTTTCTAGATCTCCATATGTTTTTTTTAAAAGCAATGTTAGATTAAATATGACTAAACTAAATGAATCTTAAAAAAATTACATTGGATTCTTTATTTATTAATTTCTTAAATATTAGAGTTTTCTCTTGTGCTGCAAGCTAGAA
This sequence comes from Parus major, assembly GCF_001522545.3. NCBI lineage: Eukaryota > Metazoa > Chordata > Aves > Passeriformes > Paridae > Parus > Parus major. The sequence continues at coordinate 12,521,451 of NC_031782.1, read as the reverse complement.
GTCAATTTTTATATATAAGATAAATGTTTGTAATTTAAATAGACTATAATAATTAGAAAAATATGCTCATTAGATGAATATGCACTTAAACCAAATTCATTCTCATGCAAACTCAGCTCAGCCTCAATAATATACCATTTATAGAGCAAACCACCCAGAATATCCTGCAATTAGAACACTGAACTTGTTTAATCTTAAACTATCCTATCTTGGGTCATGTAAGAGACTAAAACACTGAAATTCACCTTGAATATTAGTACATTACTAGCCCTTTTTATGACCTGACATTTTAACAGTACAATCTAAATGCTATCAGTAAGTATTAGTGAAAGTGTATCCTTGATCTGCACTTATTTTAGTTCACTAAAGGTCCCATTTGTTTTTATTGAGGTTAATGGATCTGTGAATACAGATCCATTAACCTCAGAATTTTTAAATGTTAAATCAGCAGCTTTAAATAAATGTTAACATGAGGCAGCAATTACTGATACTGTAATCCCAACTGGAGGGCAAAGTTTGGAGCACAGGCTCCCGAGAATGTGTTAAACAACCTAAACTCCTTTATTAGTAAGATTTAAAAAAAAACCAAACCCAAACAATATAAAGCTGAATATTCTCTGGAGCTACAAGCACTAAAAGCATGTTTCCTTAAATGAAAAATAGAACCATGCAGCATTTAACTGAGGGCTTACATATCTGCTAATTCATCTGCAATTTTGGCTTTGAACAATTGTCTTAATGCAAAAACTGTGTCTGCAAAGTGACAATTTACACACTCACCCCGTGGTTATTTCTACTTTCAAAATGAACATGTCCCAGTCAGCACATATGAAAGAAAGTTTGTTATCTCACAAATGATGATTATATAGCATTTAAACAGCTCAACATTCAGAAGCAGAGTTTATTGCACACCAACTATTTGATATCCATGGCAGTTGCTATAGGGAAGAACAGCTCTCAGGGAAGGTGGAGCTTTATCATTTCTGAGAACTGTGTTGTGCACCTACCTTAGCTGTAAGACAGGTCCTTGAACAGTGACCTGGGAGCATCCTATCCCAGATTCCCACTGCTCTCAGCAGAGAGAAGCACTTGCCACAAAACACACTCTTATGGTTAGATAGATATATTTTAAATTTAATGACAAGATAGTCTTTAAGGAAATACACCTGCTTTTTAGCTACTAGAAATATAATCTTTTTTTCCACTAGCAGCATGTTTTGACTGATAATAAACCAACAGAAATAATGGCTTTTCCTAGAGACACATATTAAGTCAACAGGGTTTTTTACAGTTTTATACAGTTGTGCAACCTCCTGAATTGCATTTACAACCAGGGTCACAGAGGCCAGAGCCACATTAGTAGACCCACAGACTACTTTCAGTCCTCACAAAAGAGCACAAACACATCTGCAGATGGTCTGGGCCATTCCATGTGGGAAGAACACAGAACAGCACTAATCTTGGATACACTTGGAGTATTGTGGATAAGCAAAAACAAGTGTTTATCATGTTAACATGCATACATAAAAAGGAGAAAAAGAGAAACTCATCATTAAAAAATGATATCTTCACATTTTTCTGTTATGCACAATCAACCTTTAGGACTCTTTAGGGTGAATTCACTTTATTCCTGAGCAAGGGGAGAGTGGTACTTGTGCATGTTCAAATGGGAAGAATATTTCCAGGCAAGTTCCTGGGATGGAAATACCAGATGTGGTGTCAAAGATTTGTGCTGGACCTCTCTGCCTTATGTTTCATTCAGAACCCATAGGAAGTGTTTTGTCTTATTCCAGTTCTCTAATTGTTCACCTCCCTGTCAATCAGGCCAGAAGTATGTTTTGCATTTTATCACCATGTCTTAAGTTTTATTTTTTTTTCAGTGAGGTACCATTTCAAAACTGCCATACAGACTGTGGTCTCCCACAGTGAAAACTTTTGATTTTATTATTATACAGTGTAAGGACGAGCCTGGATGAATAAAAATGGTACACAAGCCACTTGATAATATTGCACAACCTTGCACAGTAGGTCATAACAGGAAAACTAAATTAATTTTGTGAGCTTCCTGGTGTAGAGTAGACATTCAGCTAAACAAACAACAGTATGATCACAAAATAAAAATGCTTCTTAGCTTGATGTATATCTTTTGAAGCAAATACTGGTCAGTCCCTATAATAAACACAAGGAAGTAATTAAAAAACTCTAACCTACAAAAAAGCCTCATTTCCACTTTAACCTTACAGAGATGAGGCACAGCAATAGCACTTTATTTATTGAGTACATGGGCTGCTTTATTCTAGAAGCTCAGGGGCCAGCTTCAACAGAGAAGAATAAACAGGGGAGGAAGAGATATTTGCTGTTTTCAGTCTTTTCCATTAGCTGGTCAAAGAGGAGACATTTTCAAATTTTCAGTATTTATGAAACAATGTCTTCATATTAATCTAACAGCTTCATTTTGAAGGAAAGTGTCTACTTAAGAAGTGCTTTCTCCCTTATGGAAAAAAAAATAGCAAACTACAACACAGTTACTTGCTTTCTAACAGTCTGTACAGGCATTCACTGCCTGTCTTTACAACGGTGCACCTCTACAAGCTCATGTATCTTATTACTACCTTAGGTATTTACCAGCCCCTCAAGTCTCAGAAAAATCTCTATAATTTAATGTTTAAACTCACCACTATTGACAATAAAAAATATAATTCTATAAGCATCACTATGAGAAAGAAACAAAGCAATAAAAAACTCAACCCAGCCTTCTCCATAAGAACACATCCTCAACCAGAGCTCCAGAGGCAAGAACACAGACACGTTTCTTTAAAAGATAACACAGTCAGTCTGTAGCACTCAGACAGCAGAGAAAAGCTACAAAAGAATTTCAGAATACATTTTATTTAGGTAAATGTTTTCCAAAATAAATACTGAAACTTATCATTCACTTCAACACAGATTTTTCAGTGACTAACTCTGACATAAAATCATGGCTGATATAAATCTATATATAATATTATCTTTGGAAATTTATCTACACACTCATTTGGCACAGACTGCGTCTAGAGCCACACTCAGTTGAAATAATTTGTGATGACATTATGCACAAATAGGGCCCACTGGAGTAGTCTGTATATTGAAATCACACATCATAGTAAACTGAATATATTTGATGTCAAACCAGTGCCTGATACACATAATGGAAAAGAAAGTAATTTAAGAGAAAAGTTTGTATGAAGGAAATTACTTCAATTCCCTCTGCATCTCCTCCCAGCCCCAGAACAGAGAGTAACACATTGTTGATAATGAACAAACCAAGTAAATCAAGCCTAATACAAAAGCATTGGCTGTTCAACATTATCTGTAATTAAAGTTAAACTGGAATGGGAGTATGTTTCTTCACACACCTCTTTCTCACTTCCCTTCACCCCAATCAACTAAAGCACAGTACTGAAGTCATCCTCTGTCTGGGGATCTTCACACTGATAAGTAGAAGTCCTAATTATATAAGGTGCTGTAAAGTGGATGCAGTTGCTACCTAGTCTCGTACACTATTTGAGAGAAACTGAGTTTACACAAAGAAAAAAGATCACAGAATATTCTGAGTTTGAAGGAACCCATAAGGATAATTAAGTCCAGCTCTTAAGTGAGTGGCCCATACAGGCATCTACCCCACAACTGTGATGTTATTAGCCCTGTGCTCTGACCAGCTCAGCTGGTCTGGAGGTGCCTTTCACACCCCTCAATACCCCTCTCATAGAACACTAAATAGAACCCATTTGTTCTGCAGTACCTGTTGTACTTTATGGGATGAGTTGCAATGTAAAGGGAAATGGTGTTTGATGACAGACTTGCCTTCTTACAGCCCATACAGTAAAATACTGTCCCAAATCAAAACAACTTGGTCTGGCAGCAGTTTCACAGCCACCAACCACACCACTGCTGTTTTTTCTCTTGAAAGTCTAGTGAATGTCTGATAAACTTAACATCTACTCATTCCATGGGTGATCTTTCCACTAGCTTTCAGAAGGTATTTCACAGAGTATCTGTGAATGCTGTATTAGAAAGGTCTTGAGAAATACATTGAAGGCAAGCAGGAGTGGATGGAGACAATATTCCCACACTGATAATACAGACAAGAGCGAGCATGAACATTGTGCTAAGTGATTCCCTTGAACCACCTGCACCTTTAAAATATAGTGGTTAATTTGGGAAAGGAACTTTTTACTGAACTCTTTTCTGGAAATGTTGCTTCGCCAGAAAAGTTCAGAGCATAAGTTTCAACAGATATGTCTGGTGAGGATAGTGCTGTGAACAATATGTGTATATTGAAAAATGGATGCAAGCACTTAAAGTCAGAGTATTTATCTATCAGAGAAGAAGAATATGATGTTTATAGATCCCAAACAAGATAGGTGACAAAATACAGAGATTATTTAATTTGCAGAGACTCTGCAACTGAAAGATTGTAAATCCTCTGGTAAAATCCCCAGAAAGAGGCCTGAAGATGTCAATAGTCATTGCAGGTGCACTGATTTGCTATTCCTACATGCAAAGCACATGTATTACCTGTCAATGTGGCCCCTGCAATGTAGGAATTGGTGATAGATTCAGCAGTTTGCTGTTTGCCCACTGGTTTGTTGGTGCATGAGCCAAGTTCCAGAGATGATATTTTATTGAGATTATGCACATTTCATAGTGCTTTCCAGGTAAAATACAAATGACATATCACAAAGTATTTAACACCTGACTGATTCCCCACGTGGAAGAAGTGGATTCATAGCCTCTGCACACTCAGTATCCTGTGCCACTGCTGCTCAATGCCAGCAGTCATACCTGCTTCATAGGGGAAAGAAGACCCAACCTATTTTTATTTTAGCAATAAACAGCAGGATTTAAGAGATGAGAGACTGAAAAGTATTGGCAGTATCAAGATCTACTTTGTACAAGTCACTCTAACAGTTTGCTTGCATCCTGAACAAACTTTTTTAATGCCATTATTTTTTTTTTCAAAGTATCACCAACAATCTAAGTAATCAAGTACAGAACTAGGAATCTGGAGGGTATGACTTGTGCTTTTTCTTGCTTAGGATACATTAGCACTGAAACTACAAGTAAATATATCCTCAGTCATACAGAGAATTTTCAATTATTTGTATGAATTATGTGGACTATAATACATACTAAGGAAAGTATGGGCAACAAATCACAAGGAATTTCAAATATTAAAAAAATAAGAAGCATGAAATGGAATGTCAAAATGAGAACATAAAATTACAATGTAATCTTAACACAAAACAAAGTATTTTTCAGAGCAGTCTTTTGATTTGTAGCAAAAGAATAACAGAAACCCCCTAATTTCATGTGCATATAATCACAAGTTTCTGATTATTTTTCTAGAGTTATTACTGCAACTTTCTCTGAATCTCCTATATATATTGGAACCAGCAGCTTGTAATGAATTGAATTTTCATTTTTCAGAGATCCCAGGAAGGGAAGAAGCAGAATTCCTGCTGCTCAAAGCTTGCAGGCAAGTGACATCAACTCTCCTGTGTCACTTCACTACAGATGGATTCACAGCTCAGTAAGCCACAGGCTCTTCATTACCAACTTCTGCTACCTTAGGATGGGGATACACCAAGAAAGTCTGAGCTTTCCCATCCAACCCTGTCTCATCTCAGCACTTTTCATCCCAACAGACCTTGGGAGATGTCATTTCTGTCAATTTTATCATTTTCTGTTCCAAACTCTGTGAACTGGAACAATAGAGATCTTGAACTGGAGGCTCTTGGAGGGGCTTCCCCACCTCCAGTGGGTCATTTTCAGGAACTGTCTTTACCTCTCCAATGCAGAGTCTTGTGCTCTGAGGTGGGGAATTGGTGTGAGCTTACAGGGAATAGGGAACCCATGTGTACATGGGTCATGCATCAGTATAGACCCTTATTTTAATATATATACACCTTCTGACTATCTACATATCTTCATTATCCAGATTATTTAAGCATGTGTTATATACATGTCATGCTACACTGAAAGATTTTATTTTTTCTTCATATTAGAAACAGTAGTGGTATATTTATGGCTTTAGATTAGGTCAGGCTTTATTATGAAAATCTGTTAGACATACAAGTATATTTAAACAGATCTACCAAAAAAGTTTCTGATAACATTGGGGAAAAGGAAATAAAAGCTATATAATGAGCCTAGACTGAAAGTAAAAGAAAGGAGAGAAAAGTGATTCCATTTAAGAAAGAAAAGGACACAGACAAAAACCTTACTAAGAATCTTTTTTTTGCTGCAACACTTTTTTTTTTAGTTCATATGTAAAGCACCTAATCTTTTTAACTCTAGACATAGATCTAATAAAACCACTGAGCTGTGATACTCTAATTCATAGAGACCTGGACAGATTTGGTAGATGCAGTGCTCCAGCTTAATAGGTAATTGGTAGCAAGGATGTTCTCTACTTTCTTTCTCTGATAGTGTTAAACATGTATTGACAGGATGCCTCTGCTGCTCTATGTTTGGCACTTAGGAGAAGTTCAATTAACCAACCTTTCATCTGTATTTCCACATAAAATACAGCTTTACTTTCCTGTGCTAATTGCTGAGCCCAGAGTACTTACTGCCTCTGCGATTCTAAAGCCTGGCTCTTCACTTGGGAGCACTAAGCATGTTCTCTGCTGCAAAGAGCTGGCACAGATAACCTGAATAACTTTTCACACCAGCTTCTTGTCCTCTCCCTGTGGAAGCTTTTGTCCACGCTGGCTGGAACAAGGAGTGTGCCTAATTTACAGAACTCCCTGCACATCTGCACTCAGTGAAGTTAACACATCGCACTTAATCCTGAAAGCATGTGGGTACTGTATTTCCTAGCATGAATGAGATTTCGAAACATTCACTTTTTATATAAGGATAAAAGACAAATCATACTTGTAAGCCAATTAAAATGTTGTCTCAGTGCTCAGAGGTTAACATGGTTGGGAGTTTAGAAGTGGATACTTCTAGTAGAAATAATGAGCGGATGGCAGACAAAGAATTAATAAATTATCTTAATCTGTATTTGTTTACAAACATACAATCCCTGCAGATGGTTTTGAACAGAAAGGGGTTTTAGAGGCATAATTTAAGCATACACAAAAGTGATTATCAGCCAACACTTCAATCAGCAGTTTCTTCTTGGACAATTTCCTGCATGTCTTTGTTCCTGCAGAGAACAGATTATTCTCTGAACAGCTCAATTTATATTGCTCTCTGTATGCTTTTCCTCAAAGTTCCAAAATATAGCTAATAACTAATTCTTCAATCACATTCAAGATAAGTTTTAAATTTTCCCCAATGCCATATTTTGCCTGACAAAGAAGGACAAAGGGTTTTCCAGTGTCAAATTTAGCTTAGCTGACATGGTAGGCAGAATTCTCATTAAAGTACCAGCATCTGAAAACAACTGAGGAAATACAGTTCTTCATTTCCATGTAAGAAATAGAGTCAACAATCATTCCTAGCAATGTAGCTCTGGACAATGAGCAATCCTGAAAAACTGACTGAAATTAATTTCTGAAGTTCACAAATCAGAGAATAAATATATGAAATCCAGGATTTTATTAGTAATGCAAACAATAAGGTGCTTTTTAATACCTGAATTAAGGGATTTGTAACATTCCAGACTGCACTGACTTCAATTACAGAAACCACTCAAGTCTCCAAGGCTGAGAGTTTTCTGACCCATGGTCAAATTAGGAATGGGATTTCAGGAGCTGTTCTGAGTACAGGTTTTCAGATTGTTTGAAAAAAGCCCTAGAGGGTTCCTTACTTTTTAAGAGTATGGAGCTAAAATAAACTAGGCAGCCTTAACCCAGATGCATCAAAAAGCACAAAGATGATGATGCTACTGAGCATGTTACCAAATACAGGAAAAAATGTTTTAAAAAGCACAAAGACCAACACCTCCATGACACAAGATGTATAAAAAAGACAACTTATGAGTAAAAAATAATTTTTTTTTACTCCTTAAAAAAGGAGGAATGTTTCTCAAAGTGGTCAGAGTCAACAACCTCACTCTAGGTATAATTTTGATCTCTTTCAAATTGTCAGCATCACAACAGAAATATTTTATAGCTATACCAAGTTCAGGGCATCACAAAACTACACCCTTTAGGAAGATAAATTAAAAATAAATCAACAAAGCCCCTCTACTGTGATCATATACTCTGACTAAACAAATCAGGAAGCTAAAAGTACAGAAAAATCAGCTTTGTGTTTTGAAATGTAAGTTGGTAGACAATTGTTGGAAAGTTCACACCAAAAAATGTTAGGAGGGGCCAAAACGCACCACAGACTTCAACATACTTTAAAAATTATTTTTCAGGGGAAGAAAACAGTAAGAGTGAAGTGCAACTTCATAGTTGCATTTAGATTATAAATATATTCTGCTTCCCTTCAGAAAACCTGCAGCAAGACTGAACCACTATTGCTGGTTAAGATTGTAGAAATTAAATAGAAGATTCATTTCTTCATTGAAATCATTGCAACCTAACACATTTATCAGCTCTTTGGTGACAAAGAAGGAAATAGTATGATCTAATATTGACTGCAGACTACTCTACTCCAAAATATTCTCATTTCACTAAAGTACCAGTTGCTTAAACCAATCTTGTTATTATGGCTTAACAGCTCCCATCCATTTAACAACATAAAAAAATGTAGCATATTTGTATCTTAGCTATCAAGTACTCTATGGCATGAACAGTAATTTAACATGGAAAATCCTTCATGAAACAAGTGATTTATTCTTCTTTGAAAGAGGAAATTTTTATCAGCATTTCCTTTTGTCATAGAAACAGCTCCATTCATTTCCACAGAAACAGTAGGAATGAGTAGCATATGGGTTATTTTCATTGCCTTTAGCCCCTAGGATGAGTCAATGTTTTTACAATTGAGTATCACTGAAGTATTAGCTCATGTTTCTGGTTCTTTAATCATTAGATTGAAAGATACCACTTTCAACTTTTCCAGCATAATTGTACAGGCTGATTGCTTTCACTTATATTTCATCTGCATTTAATACAAGGTTAAAAAAATTAAATTGCGGTACAAGTTCAAATTATTATTAAATACCCAGCACATTTGCTTACATTCCAGACACCTGAAGCAAAGGATTAATTGGAAGACAACAACCCAAAACTGGAGTCTCTGTCCCCAGCTGGAGATTCCCTGTCCCCAAACATGCCTTTTCTCATGTCAGTCTCTCTATCATCCTTGCCTCTGCTGTTTGCTATTTATGTAAGATATTTTCCAAATTAATATATGGCATAAGTTACCAAATCTGTCAGCAAAGATTGATTAACAGTGGACAAGGGGGAAGGACTCAAATGGCAAATTAGATTACAGATTCCAAAGCTAGGCCTCTTCTCAAAAAGACAGTGCTTAGGTAGAAATGAAACAAATTCTATAACATTGCTGCTATGGGGAATTGAAAATATTTTCAAGTGACAGAATCTGCTCAATGTGTAAAATCATTCTTATTTGTCAATTCTCTGGATAAAGCAGGAATTAAAAGATGACTAGTAATTTTTTTTCTGCACAAGCAAGAGGATCTATTATATAATATTTGGTCCTGCTCAAACATTTATGGACAATACAGAAGAAGAAAAAGGAGTTTTATAAAAAAAAAAAAAAAAAAAACTTCTAAATTGCTGCCAACTATTTTTCCCAATTCTCTTTTAGTCTCTGAAATTTTCTACTACTTGCAGACTGGATAATAAAATCGAAATTGATATCAAATGAACTCTACAAAATGATGGTAGCTATCTATTAGTAGTGTGTTTTTAACTGCACTATTTTCCTTTAGCCTGTATTTTAGCAATAATATGCTGTATGTGTTTAATTATTTGTTTTGTTTTAAATCAAGACTATATTAATTTAATTGTTTATCCACACATGTATGCTTGGCAGACTAATTTGTTCTGAGCTCTTTTGAGGAGATACATTTGAAGCTCTGTTTTGTGATTTGTGTGACTACAGAACTGCCTGGAATCAAATCTTAGGGAAAATATATCAGAATAACTATAAAAACTAGGCTAATTATCCCAAACTGGCAGTATGTAGTTTGGCCACCCTTGGAGCTGGAAGAATATTTAATTTCCCAGGACTGCTACCTCCCATTTCAATATTCCGGTATATTCTCCATTCAGGTAGAAAAAAGATGGAAATAAAAAATACCAGTTAACCAAGTTCTGGTAGTTAATTAGAAATCTACCAGTTGAATAATAAATCCCCACATACTTGAGACCTTTTATTAGAATATATTTACTGAGAATAATTGAGTTATTGGAAAATGACTTTTACCTCCTCAGTTGTATTATTGCACCTAGGCATATTTCAATTTTAAAAGTCACTATCCAAAACCAGCATCAAAACAAATCAGCTGCAGAATTTAAATCCCGTGCAGAAATGTATTAGATGGATCTTGATAGGAAAAATGTATCATTAGATTAATTAGGCAATTATCAGAATTCACATCTGCTCTCTTTGACAACTGATTCAGTGGCTCTGAATTAATAAGGGGTAGTCTCTATACATATTCTACAAATATAAGTTTATAGAAATATTTGTTTCTTTGATGTTTGTCAGAAAAGCTAATAAAAAAGAGACTGTACACTCAAACTAGGCTGCTATTCAAGAAGTATGATCAAAAGGTAGTTCTTATATCCAAGCTTCTCTAACATACTGCATTCAATAATGAATTGAGAATGTTTATGATATCCATTGAATTCAAGAGAACTTCTCTTTTTTTAAGCTTCATTGAAGACAGAATTGGACCCAATTTCATTTTTATAGCCAGTGTGTTTTTCAAGCCACTTTGTTCGACAAAACAGAAGCTTGTACAGTGCCTTATTAACAAGATGTGTAAAATACAGTAATGAAATCTGGGAATCTGGTTCTCACAGTGCAAGACAGGTAAAAACTGAGCTATCCCAGGTCATTACCTGTTCATTGAACCTACTCAAACATGTTGGTACAGTTATAGGACAAAAATCCTCAATGCAGCTGTTTATTCAAATCACATTTCTTGAAGTTCAATATAATCTTGTAAAGCTAAGAAATAGAGTGGGATCCCTGCTATTTATGTCCCTTTGGAAGAAGCCTTCAGTTTATCCTCTAACTTTTTACTTGAATTCAAGTTGAATTACTTTTTATCGTTTTCTTGTATTGAGATAAAAAATACAATCAGTTTTTCAAATAGTAAAAGCATCCCAAGAAAAAACCCAAAGCAAAGCCAACCCATCACTAGTATTTGCTTTCATATGAATTTTCAAATGAACATCTAAATACAAATTCAAATAGTTTTATTTTTAATTAAGTGGGATTGATATAAGGGTAAGAATGTTCTGCTCTAGTGCTCTGAGAGTGAAATGAATACCCAGAAAAAATTATTCAAGCCAAAAGAAAGCCCATCATTAATGTATTAGTGAAAGATGAACACAGGATTGACACAGATGAAATGAGGAAAGTTGGGTTGACTAACTGCCAAACAAGGAAACTGAAATATGTCATAGTGAGAAGTCTTTGCCCTGGGAGAACTCAAAAGCTATTTATTAATTTTCTGCTAGGCAGAGCCTTTGCAAGCTCTCAGCTTTAGTCAGCATTTTACATAATCTCCTTACTTAAAGCTACACAAGCCTCTCTAGCAAATTCTGAAAGCTGCTTTTAGATCTTGTACAAACAGCACCACCCTCCCAGATTTACAAATTTCTTCTCTGGGAGGAATGATTCAACTTTCTTGGCCAAATCCCTGCTGAATTTTGTGGATATTCATGAAGGATAAATACAGCTCATAAAGGACAAAGTAAATTTGCTTTTACAGTCAGTAGGCAGGATTGCTCAAATACCATTAACAGAAGAGAGAGGGGGAAGGGATACATTTCTACAGAGAAATTCTGGAGAAACCTCTTTAGAAACTCAGAAAGGCTGAGTTTCTATAGCAAAGGCTTCACAGGACAGTTAGATTATAATTTTATAATAACGACAGAAAATAGAGTGATTCTACACTTAAATTTGTTATCTAATTTGATTGAATTCTCTTCCAGAATGTGACACTCAAAAAACATAATTTAAGAACAAGCAAACAGAAGAAAACCCGAGGACAATAAACACCCAGGGAAAATAATTTGTGACAGTTGTAGGAAGACTTAAGCATTAGCTGTCATTCTTTTAACTACTATAAATATTCAAATTGCTACATCTTTGCCACATGATCTAGACAGAAGTGTCTTTCTTTGCAGTTACTGCTTCACATGACAGATCTCATGTTCCACTTAAATTTTTTTAATCCTTAGCCTTAGTGCTGATGTAACAGAAACAACATATGCTGCAGTATTTGCTGCTATTTGTTTTTCCCTGGATCTCTGCACTTTCTGCCTGCATACAGGATATGTCAGAAGACAGTAAAGAACCCACATGACTCCCTGTAATCTTCAAAGATGTTCCTTAGCATGTACAAAGGAACATGATTTACCTGACCTCATGAAAAGCCTAAACATCCTGGAAAAAGGAGCAGGGTAGAAGATGCTGTGCTTTCACTGCTCAAAGGAAAAAACAACCCCACTGGTTCTTGGACTGAGCTCTGTTCTGAACATGGAACTATGCTCTGTATGCTCTCTGGTCTGAAATTCCACAAAGACAATAAAAAAGGCCCCTCCTGCTCAGAATTTGGCTAACCCAGCCCGTGTTCAGTTCTGGTGGATGCTGGGAGCACCACAGGACCAGACTTGTGCCCAGGAACACCAGGATTAAGGATCCAAACACTCCCAAATAAGGAACACAATGTGTATTAAGAAGCCTCAAGGAATCAGCACTAGGTTATTTCTACTTTTAAGGCATTTTAATCTTTAATTGTAACATAGCTACATACTTAAAATTGCAAACCAACTAATTCACTTCTCTTTTCCATTAGGGAAAACAGCATTATTCATAACTCAAGAATTCAATATAGTAAAAGTGTTTCTTTCTGTTCCCTCTAAGAAATAAAGGACAGTCTCGTGGTATATGATGAAACTCCACGGAGCACACTGAGATGGATGAGCAGTTCTAAGACTACTTTTGCTGTCAAAAGAAAACTTGTTTTCATCATGGGATAACTAATAACTAAAAACTTTCCCATGCAAGAGAACAGTGGAGTCAAAGTATTTCATACTAAGTAAGCTAAGAAACATGAAATGAACACATCCAGAGGAATGCAGTTTATCTGGCTGCTCTTTAAAGCAGCCTCAGAGGAATCAAAGAACCCTGCATCTATTTAAGATTTGCACTGGCAGAGCTGGTATAATTTATTTAATAACAAAGTAAAACAAACTATCTGGAGCCGGTGAGGGAAACACTGAAGTTAACAAATACTGCAGATAGCAATAAGCTTTAAAAGCAGAATCAGTATGTATGCAGCACAGACACCCAACAGGCAAAAGGTAGAATGCCAAAAGCAACACAGAGAAACAAGCAGCATTATTTGTCAAACAAAACTTGGATGGATAGCAAGGAGACAAAATGCATTATTGTCTCTTGATTTATGCCACAACATATTTTTTCCACTAGTCACAACTACAGAGATATTAAATTATTTGTATTGTAGAGGGTTCCAAATCCCACTCCTAAACCTATTCAATTGAATTTCCAGGATACCTGCCACTGAACACTTGCCAGCAGCTGATGAGCGAGGTAATAGTACTTTCTGTTCTCTAGGTTTGTGAAGGGAAATCCATAAGCACAACAGTACAGTGTATTTCTGGGCTTTGCAACATGTCATAGCCAAGGCCACATCTCTTGGCTTCTCCACCTGCAGCTACAAGCTGTTACCTGCCTTTCATACTACTAAAATGCATCCCCCACTACACAATTGGGGCTCAAAACAAGGATGTGTCCATTTGTGCACAGAACTGACAAGTTGGGGTGAGGTCCAATAACGTTTGAGCACCTGCTTTTAGCCATATCAGCATCTTCCTTCTTCCCTCCTTATGCCACCAAAGATTTGTGATGTTCCCTGCTACACTGTATGACAGGGTTAGATGGTAACAAAGCACCCAGAGGAAGTTCTGCTGGATGAATAAATATATGAACACTGATGGGAGTCTTATCTGGTGGAGTTGATGTTCTGACTTGGAATCTGGGGCAATTTCAGAGTTGTTTGGGTGGGATTTTTTAACCGGTCTTTGAACAAGGTCTGAAAAGCTGTCTCTGTTCTTCCATGAATTATTCCCACTGGGAAGAATAGCATATAAATCTAGTCTCAGTGGTAAAACCACACTCCCTATTACATTCTCATGCTCTTCTGGTCTACTGAACCAAAAACAACTTCTGCCTTATAACACTCTATAAAAAGAAAAGTTAAGTGTTGCAAACTCCTTTTCTTAACCTACAGCTGGCTGAGAATACAATTGATGTGGATATAAATACCTTGAAAGGGGGACAGCACTGAAACAAAAGCTGTACTTCAACCATGGCATAGCAGGAGAACACAATAATTTCTTGTGCTGAGGAAAGTAAAACAGATGACCTGTACTTAGTGTGTGACACAGGAAAGATCCAAGTTCTTTGGTCTTTTCAAGAAAAGAATTTAGAAAAGCAATATACATTGACAAAAAACCATTTATTTTTTAATTCTTTATCACATACCTATGAATTCTGATCACAGAGACATGGAGGAGACATTTTTAGGACTGCACATTTGGCCACATATTTTATTTCATCACTTTTCCTCCTAGCACTCAAATCCTATGTCCCCTTCTTATCTTATGAAGTGGATTTCTCACTCCTAGAAGTGAAAAGATGCTATTACATAAAACTTGACTAATGCATATCTAGACCAAAACCCAAGTTGGAATGAAGAAGTTAAACTATCTTTCTATATATCTGAAGAAAGCAGATTTTGGAACATCTTTGAGACTCCACAAAATGACCAGTACAAATCTCATTAGCCACTTAATTCTCTATCACCTCTTGAAAGCTAAATTATGTTTTTGAAAAGAATCACTTCAATTGCTTAAGCTTCAGCCTAGTCAAGTAATTTGCACATCTTTAATTATGAGGGATTAATTCTTTCATCTATCTTATTTTTGGCCAGCTTGAAAAATGGCCTAATCTCTCTATACTCTTTGCTACTTTGCATTTCATCCTTCATCACACTGGACATCAGTTCTTTATTACTGCTGAACATTTTTTAGGTGGGAATTCTTCATCATTAACTTCACATTCTCACTCTCACTATAATTACTTAGATACTTTTTATTTGATTACCATCATCAGCTGAATGCATTGCTGCCAGTTGTAGAATCCATGACACTCTCTTGAGGACATGGTAACTGGAATATGGCCCTGAGTTGCAACTTTCCTTGGGGATCAATTCTCTCATTGTTTTCTTGTATAGTGTTTTGGGGTTTTTTTTTCTTTATAATTTTAACAGCATAGTCATACCTTTCCAAAAATCAATATTCAATTTAATCCCTTTCACTGCACATCAGGCCACATGATATAAAAAGAATTTTTCTTTTGTTCCTGAAACCCTTCTTTTTAAATCATGTTCACATTCTCTAAAGTCACGTTTTTCTAATTATTTTCTTGGTCTTCAACTTTTTACATTAATATTCCTTTTCCTTTATATTTTTTAATTTTTTTTTTATAAAAGATGTGCTCATGAACAGCTGAGATGCATTCTGTCCACTTCAAGAAAAAAAATATTTATCTTACATTATTAGTGCATCAACTGTATGTTCAAGGAAAAAAAAATATCAGCTCAGATTCTAAAGTGTTTTCTGTGAAGGAACATGAATAATTTCAAAGGAGTTGAAAATTAATATTTTCAGAGAGAACTAATTTGCATACACCAAGCTATTTCTTGGCACATGGTAGAAGTCACCACTTTACTATAATGAAACTCACCAGTAAGGATTTTTTATTTATAAAACTATAGTCACATATGCATATAAAATTTCACAGATCAGTGATTGCCATCTCTTCCAAACTTATGAGGAAGAATTATCCATATATATATATAATTTATATATAAATAAACCAGCCCCTGAATATACGCAATGGAAGCTTCCATGACCTTGGACACATCAGATGGCTATTAGCCCTCAGTAGGAAGGAGGTGGAATAATTGCCAAATTATGAAATAATAAAACTATGAACCTTTCATCCAGTACAGCTGCAAAGCACAGAACAAATCGGGTGATAAGAACTGACCTTACAAACTAATATCAGATGAGGTCACAACTCTACTAATCCCACCCTTCACTCTCAAATGAAGTGTGGGGGATATTGTTTGGGGTTGTTTCTTTTTTGGCTTTGCTTTATATCGTCAGGTAAATTAGTTTATTTATCACAAAACAAGATATTGGAGAGATAGAACCCAAGGAGATTTCAGCTCTGCAAAGCTCTCATTGTCCAATGAGATGTGTGTGCCCTTGACAGAGGCCACCTGAATGAGCTGCTTGCAGCTCCTTCTGAGAGGTTTTTTCCTGTAAAATATCTGCATGACAGTGTACTACAGTTTATAGCTCTGTGGAAGGTGAAGCTCTTGAGACACAGAAGACAGAAGGAAAGACTTTAATGAAGTACATTTATGCATCTCACAAAGTTTGATCCAAATTTGGACTTACAGGAAGAGAGAAGGAACTCTGAATGCTGAACTAGACAGGAAAGTTCCATCAGCCACAGGAGAGCTCGTAAGTGATGAGCGGGTGGGATGGTTAACACTGCTCACCAGTGGAGCAATTAGAAATCCACCAAAGACTGATTTATCTCAGCCTAAACCGAGAATTACAAGGGTCACTTGGTCTGTTCCTTGCTGGGAGGAGGAATGATGTAACCTGACACTGACAGCAGCACTCTGAGGAAGCAAAACCACAGCAGCACCTGCAAATGGGTCAAACTCAGCTCGGAGCTCAGGAAACCAGGGGCTGGCACCATAACCCTACATCTTCTGTTACAATATATATAAAAGAAGTTAAATAAGCAGATAGTACATTTCTAATTAGACCAACGCCTGAGAAATGTTGCTGCTCCAAACTATGGATCAGTGCCCCTGTTTGTTCAAATTTTTCTTAAGACCATGCTGTAAAAGTGATCAATAAATCGGAGTTAAACCCAGCAAGCAAACAAAACCCAGAAAAAAGCAAGAGAGTACTGACAAGAACAAACAAAACACCTCTATTTATATTTTTCTATATTTACCCATATAATTTTCTAAAATTTATATAAAACTTCTATTCTAGAAAATGTTTATTTCTATTTGCCTGTGTTTAGAGGTGTTACCAACCACTTTGCATCTCCCATTAAAAAGATTTATCAATAAATAACTGCATAAGCAGCAAGTGATGAAAGAATGACTTAAATCAGCTATGCCAACCCCCCCTTCAAATTCCACCATCATAGTAAAAATGGAGAAAAGTCCAATAATTTCGCTGTCAAGACAGACATGTAGAGCTTTCCATATCCTGAAATGCGAAAGTTTAAGTTCCAAATTTCCCAGATTTAAAGAAATGCACAAGATATTTAGTTGTTGATAAAAAACCTACTTGAATACATATATGTGTACATATATTTATATTAAAAATCCAGTGCACAAGCCCCCAGAGTAAAATAAACTAAATTAAAAGCATAATATGTCCCCCCTTTTCAAGTTAAAAGATACTAATTTGCATTTTAGTTTTTCCTCTACTGGGTTTACATGTGCATCAACAATTGAGCTAAACAATCCTGTGGTTCTTCCTCAGTTCCAAGCCTCATTGCTCTCTATGTTACCAGCACAAGTGAAAGGATGGAGAGCCCAGCCACTGCAGATTTCACTGGCTCCTTTTTGATTTGCATTCCACTTTTCCATTCCCAACATACAGAGGAAACATCACACAATTTCTTTGGATTTATTCAGCAAAATTTTAAATAATTTAAAAATCACGACTTTTTATTTCACCACAAATGCAGAAGTATTCAAAGAAGCTCTAAAACAGGCTGTAGATCAGCCCATGAAGTAATTCAGATACAGATCAGCTTTAAATGGCTAAGCCCTCCATGTGCCATGACCTAGACCACCTTTTCAGCACACAAAAGCTTTGCTAAATAAATGTGTGCATGATCAAACTTCCAGAACATTCATAATACTCTACACATGAAAATAATAATAAAATACTACACAATTTTAAGAAAAAATGAAACAGTATTAGGACTAACATTATTCTAAATATTGCTATTTGATCCAGAAATTAATGTAATGATACAAAAATATAGTTATAATTAACAGAAATTCCCACATGATTTATTTATATATATTATGCTAAGGGGAAATTCCTATCACAAGGTTCCCATGTTAAACCATAGATGATGTAACATTTTAAATTATTTTTCATATTTCTCAGTGGTATTTTAAATTCTTTAAAGAATGATCTTCAGAGTCAATATTTCTTTAGATACGTTTTACACCCACAATGAAGCTTTTCTTACAATTTCAGGCAGAGGCCATACAACAAAAAGGTAAAATAAATACTGTGGAGTTTCATTTTTTCTCTCATTGTAGTTACAGACATATTAAGAAGCACAGCTTCTACAGTTTTAAGTCACCTAGACAGCTTTTCAATTAAATAAAATAGCTTCTTTGCATGTTTCTTTAATAAGAATTGTGATCCTTAAACATTTGGGAGGCATTTATAGATAACAGAAACAAGAAATCATATGAGGTTATAAACCTCACAAGCCAAAATAATAAGATTATTTTATAGCTACAAAATAAAACAAAACAAGTCCACAATATCATTAGATAAAATTTGGACATTTATTCCAAAGAAACCTTGGGATATTCTGCATTCCACAGTGATTCAAGAGGGAAGGGGCATGTAGTTAGAAAAAACCAAACCAGCAGGTGCTGAAAGGAAGAGTGTGAAGCTGTACATAACATTCAAAGAGAAAGACTCCCTACAAAGAACAATTATCCATGAGAAACACAGTCTCAAATTATAAAAGACTTCCAAATTATAGCAGTGTGCAGTCTCCAGCAGTACCAAACATGACAAATAAACAATAAAACCATCTTACTTGCATTACACAAAGCCTTCAGAATATAATCCTTCACACCACAAAATGACAAACAAAAATGACCTTCCTTTTCCTAATGTTTGTTGTTTTCTCCATACCTTGGTACACAGTGCCTTTTCTGGCACCTGTAACAAGTCTTTTACTTCAGGCTAGAAGTTTATTCCTGGCTATTCTATTCTTGTATCAACAAAATGACTGTTCCTGCCAGACATTACAGCTTCTCTGACACACAAGGACTTCCAGAAAGATACATTTCCCTGAGAAAGGAAAGTAGAAGAAAGGAAAAGGACAATAGTTAAAATTAGGTGTGAAACCAGCTACCATTGTACCTGTTATCTAAAACGTCAGGAGTTGAGCTCCCTATCACATCATCCTAATGTTTTAATTTAAAATTTTGCAGGTAGGCTCCTGCCATACATAATTTTTTTATTTTTTTAAATAAAGACATTATGTAAAGGAAAGAACCCAACAAAAAAATTGTGAAGGTGATGATGGCAGGAAAAACTACCTGGTAAGAAATAGGTTGTAAACAAGCACTTAAACAGATTATTTTAAAGCTTCACTGAGTATTGTTTTCTTAGTGATATCTAAACTTCTACATAAAAACTAAAACTAAAATTTTCCATCAGAAGTCAAGATAATGAAGTTAAAATTGCTGATTACCTCCTGATTAAATACAATTAGATATCAATGGCACTTTAGAATTCCTTTTCCTGAAACAAAGCAGCAAAACAAGAAACAAGCACAGACAAATGAAAACATGTATAAAGGTTACTTCAGGTTTATCAGCAACAATTTTGTATCCTCCTCACTGTTAAATAATGTTATTATTTTATATAGACTAAGTTATTTGTCTATGGATAAGTTGATACAGCTGCATTGAAGTTCATGTAGTCAGTCAATTCTTGCTTGAGGCTTCAGCAAACAGATGACCCACAGTGTGCACACCATGCCTGTACAGACAACCACTTAAGGTCTGTAACATCCACCTTAAACAAGACTGTTTCTAAAATGACTTCCCTTTTGGAAGCTGTAAACCTCAAAACCTGCATATCAATCTGTGAATTTAAATATACTTAATACTTCCCCATTTATTAAGAAATTGGTTTGTAGCACAGTTTTAAATTCATTCATTTTGTCTGGGTATATATGTGGAAGTAGGAATGCATTGCTACCTTTCATGCCGCATTTTTTAATCCTTCTGTATTACATTACATATTCTCCTCTTGAAAATGTAATCCCTTCAAAGAATTATCTTGCTAAGTAAGGCAGGTTTTTTCTGCTATACAATTCTGCTTTCACAAGTTGCAGCAAATGAACTGATTCACACTTTACCTTCTCCCATTAAATGTACGTAAAATACGTCATCACATACTCATTTTTTCCCTTACTGCACTGAAACTGCAATATTGTAGATATAAGTGCAATAATTTTAGAAATGTTATGTAAAAATGTTAAAAATAAGGACTCTTACATTCCCCTAAATATATTTATTCACACTACTAAAATTGCATCTAGTTCTGCACATTTATACCACAGTGTGTTTCACCATGGTGTTCTGTAAGTAGGCAGATCACACTTCCACTTAGAAATAGTATCTTTAATTAGTCCAACAGTTATACATGGAAAATTAGAGAAGTGCTAGAAAAACTAAGCTCTTTGGATGTTTAAAATAAAGTCTATTTAGAATGTTACAGGTTTTAAAATGATTAATTTTAAATTGATGATGGGTTTGATCCAAATCCACAGGAAGGTAAGAAAACTAATGGAAAAGTGCTACCAGCAACAGGAGCACAATCAAGCTATGAAACCAGCAATGCTTCCTTTGGAGCAGAGACTGAGCTGGAGTCAAGATCATCTCTACACTCACAGGTCAAAGTCAATACAGAAAACAAGAACAACAGAGGAAAAACAGACCTGACAAACTAAGTTGTGTTTGCTAGCAAAGCAAATAGGAAAACTGACAGAGAACAGAACATACAAGTAACAGCAAACCTGGATCCAAAGTGTTAAACAGCTTACAAAAAAAACCCACAGGTAAAGTGACACTGGAAATATAAAGTATCAGACATAAAGGACAGGAGAACAGGACATTTGATTGAAGTGTACAAAACCACAAATAGAGAATTGTGACAAGCAACATGGATAATTGGGAAAAGAACTAAGAAAGAATTAAAGAAAGAAAGAAAATTAGAAACTGAAGCAGGTGAGAGCCTGTCCCCAAGCCCATTGTGTGGGCCCTGAGGGATGATGTCATAGTCCAGAATGCTGAAGCCATTACATAAAGCCACTCATATTTTATGTACCAGTCTCTCTGAAGCCATTGTAGTGAGCCCATAATTATCTCTTGAGAAGGGATAATGGACAGAGTATCACAATAAATGGGATTGTCTTAAAAGATTCAAAAGAAAATGTCACTAAACCTAAAGCAACCAAAACTAACTCAAAAATAACAACCCACAGTTTTACTTAACTGGGAGATTGCAGCAAACTACTGATGACAGAAGGTGCTTAAGGTTCTTTGACTGAGCAATGAAGAGGCCTTCAGTTCTAAGTCAAAGAGCCACTCCCTCCACATCTGATTTCCACAAGTTTGGAATAGGCTCAGAGCCTGCTATAAATACATACTCCCCATATGGTATCTCTCCATGAGGCATCCTGCCTGGGTAAGAATAAAACTTGCCTTGCTCCTACAGCAAATTTAGTCCTCTACCAAAGAAGACCTTACATTAAATCTTGTGAAAGCAAAACTACAGCATGACAGAAGAAAGAGTCTACCTACATAGCAACCCTCATTCACTTCCTTTAACTTGGTGGCTATATAAGATAAAGAGTACAGGTCTTAAAAACAATCTCCAATGTTAATTGGAATGTGAATGGAATATAATACAGAGCACTTTATCCTTTTGTAGTTTTATTTTTCCCCTACAGTAATAGATACAGCATTTTTAGCTTCTTTTTGCATCTAATGAATATATCAGGACACTCACAGAACAGAGCAGACTATTGTTTTTCACAGCCTTATTTACTCAGCTTTTGTTTATTCAATTGAAGATAGCTGGGGAGTTTGCATTCAGCATGACATATTTACTGGTGCTGGTAACAGGATACTCTGGAAGATATTAAGGGTTGAAATAAAGCAACTGCTTTCACTGCTTAAGTGTCCCTGGTTCCCTTACCATGTATAACAGATTTCAAAGGCACACAAAGTGCAAAAGCTTATGGAGTAAAATCTACTGAGCATTTTCACATACATTGCAGAAACTGATTCTCTTCTCTGTCAGAGTAAATCAATATTTATACTATCTAAGAACTGACTAATACTAGCATTTACTGAATGGACAAC
Source organism: Parus major (assembly GCF_001522545.3). Taxonomy (NCBI): domain Eukaryota; kingdom Metazoa; phylum Chordata; class Aves; order Passeriformes; family Paridae; genus Parus; species Parus major. Next base: position 12,499,037 of record NC_031782.1, on the reverse strand, counting down.
CGAATTGTAGATACAAATTTAATAAAAGTAACACAAGACAGGAAATAAACAAGGGGAGAAAAAAAAGCTATTTTTTTTCCTTTAGGCTTCTGCAACTGAAATACATCTCTAAGTAGTTGTAGATATTATGTGCTCTCTAGCATGTAACTGTTCAAAACTTAATCACCATTGTTTTTCCCCTCAGAACATTTACAAGCATAAGGCAAATGCATACAGATAGAACTCACTAAAAATTACTTACTTAAAAAAGCATAAGCTACAGAGCAAAGACATGCAGGGTTTGGAGATGTTGATTCACTACTCTTATTAAATGGTCTCAACACCCTTCAGTTTTCATCATTCATGTTGTTCAAGTCCACAGTATTTAAAGGTGACCATGCCATTGTAGGAATGGGAGAGTCAACTTCAGTGTATGTACATTCAGCCAATCAAAGCTACAGACAGCAAACATTTTTGAATACTATCACACTATCATTTAAGTTTTCCAAAATGCTGCTGCTGTATACATCCTTCACCTGGCACAACTTTCTCCCTGCTCCCTGACTCCCTCTTGGTAAACACCAAGGTCCTGTGCAATGATATTTCTGCTGTTCTTCAACTCAATTTTCTGTTTTGCAGCTAAAACCATCAAATCCTTAGCTGAACTAGAATATCCTCAAAAGATGTTCCTGTGTAACCATGCTTCCTGCTGGACTCTAGACAGCTATTGGCATGTGTACCTAGTCAGTCTAAAATATTTATCTATCTGATGGAAGGGACCCTTCCCTGAGGAAACTAAAGGAATACTTTAGGATACATCACCTCTCCCCAAGACAAATGGAAATATCCCCTGTGCAGCATCCAAGTCTCGAAAGGATCACAGCCACAAAGCAAGCATCACAACATCCAACCCTTCTGGAATGGTGGAGAATAAGATCCCTTTGCCTCAGCTCACAGCTCTGAATTCCTGAGTACAGCAGCTTCTAGGCCTGCTTCCAGGCCCCACAAGTCAGGCTGTTGGCAGCTGAAGACTCCTTTGGAACATGGGCAGAGTCTCAAGGATTGTTTACAGGAAGATTAAGCCTAAAACCAATGATCTGGAAGTTCCAATGTAGTCCCAGGGCCCGCTTTAGGTCCAGAGATTATCCAGTACCCTGTGTATAAAAAGCATTCTAATTTGGCACTCCTTGTTACAAGATGTCAGACAGGACACTCAAGGAGCGGTTCATGTTACACTTGATGGCAGTTTGTCTTAAATTGCACAGAAAATGTCCTAGAGAGATTTTTTTTTTAATCTGTAATACTCCAAAATTCAAGTTGGTTTATATTCTCAAACACTTTTAAATGCCTAAAAGCCACAAAGATCTTTCCTTTCTGATGTTGCCTGAGATCTAAAAAGTGGTAGAAGCATGACAGCTTTATTAAATGTTTACCTAAAACATTCACTGCACTTGGGATGTTTTCTCTGTGTAAGTTCCAGCAACACTCTGATTCCAAAGGGATTCAAACAGGGCTTTAAACACCCATTGCCAGCAGAGCTCACACTCCCTGTACAACACAGTGTACACATGGAGAAAAGAAGGGTAAATCTGGTATTAGTCAGGTTTTGTGGGACTGAAGAGAGAAAATATGATTTTGAAATACCTGCTGATACCTGTGAGTGGAAACATTGGTCCAAATGCTCACTCAGGACATTTCAATCAATGCAGTTTTCAACAGAAATGCCAAATGGGACAAACACTTCACCTCCTTTCATGATTGCCACTGTTTCATATTCTACTGGAATAAAATGAAACTCATTTTGATAAGCTTCCTGTTAATAAATGTAATAAATTACATTACTGTTAATTTATTTTGAATAATAGAGAGTACTAGAATGAGCAATCAGAGTCCTGTGTTCAGACAGAGGAGGAACAATGTTTCACCCACAAGAAACAAAAGCAAACATAGAAAGTAAATGCCTGACTGTAAGAAGGGGCTCCTTCACAGCTGGGACCACGACTACTTATAACATCTGAAACAGGTGAGCTAGTGATCACTAGAAATGTCACTAGAACAAAGTAGAAAGGTTTGGGTATACATCTTTTATAATTAACAGAGTCAGATGAAAAGGCACATCTCACTGGCTGTTCATCTCAGAGAAGTTCCTCAATTAGCATTTTCTTCCAGTATCTGCTTCACTCCTGAGCACAAGCCTAGGGGCAAAACCTTACACTTCCTTCCAGTCTTTCATAAACATTGACCATTGATTAGCCTATGCTCTTATGCCTCCTTAATTCCAAAATATACAATGGTATTGATTTCTAGTACAAGGCTTCCTTTGAAAATACAAGGTAGATTCTGCCCCATTTTATAGTTTTCATTCCTCACTCTATACATCAGTATTTGTATGACTGCCTTGTAAGCTCTCTCTTTCCCTTACATAGCAAATATTGCTATGTAGGCAACGTACTGACAACATTTAATTTTTATGTGCTTCTCAGTACATCCTGTGTTCTCTACTGCTACTTTATATATATATATATATATATATATATATATATATATATATATATATATTAGACTTCTTATGCTTCTTATGTACCAAAACTACTAGTAGCACCTTCCTTTACTTTTCACATGCTTTTATTAAAAAACCAATTAATTTACACATCTGCTTGATCACCTACACTGGTCTTTTACACACTCCCAACAAGCACACATATAATCTAATCAGTCTTGGCTACTGCCTGAAGCAGATATTTCCTGGTTTATTATTAGACTTTCAGCTGGATATTTCTTCATGTATTGCCACGCCCAACTCCATAATTTTTTAGCCCTTTTAACCCATATCCCACCTACAACTATAATTGCCCTCAGTAGAAATTTCAGCTCCTGCTGTGTTGGATGTCACTTCTTCAAGTTCTGGAGCTTTGGAAATAAACCTTCAATGCAATTTAGTTAGACTGCCAGCCTATGTTGTCATGGACCAGCACAACACTAAGACAGAGGCTCAATAACCGATACAGTTGTACAATTCATTACAAAGTCAGATGAGCTCTTTGTCATTTAAGTAGACAGGAGAGACTGACATTAAAATACAGTTCATTAAAAGTGAATTTGAGCCTCAGCATTCACTGTACCAAAACATCTGGAGACAGTCTAATTCTTACTGGAGTGCCTCAGAAAATATTTGATCTTCTAACTAAGCACAGGGGATTTACCAAGTAAAAGGCTGCCTTTTGTGTATCACTATATATTTGAGGAGGATTTTCTTTATGAATATCACAGTACCTCTCATCAACTGCAAAACCATGGACCCAGCACCAAGGACTCTTTGTATTAAGACACATTACTTCAGAAAATCCTGCAAACTGTTTGCATTGCCAAGTTGTCCAGGAAAATATGCAGTTAAGCTCCTGTGTATTCTTTAACTTATTTTAAATATTTATCACTTTTATCTAGATATGAAAGTAAAAAAAAATCAGTTTATTGCTTTTGACTATTCTGAACAGACAATGATATTTTTGTGATGTTCTTTCTTGAAGTATTATATGGTATCTTCTTGGATCATTAGGAATACAGGCAGGTCAGATAAAGTAAAGGAAAAACTTTAAAGACTTCAATAAACTGAACACAATGTAGCTCAAAGAACCCTTATAGATTGATAATCAGGTTTTCAAAGTGCCTTGGAAGCTGCTAGCATCTGTTTTTTCAATGCTTTTCACTTTTCTTTAAGAGAAAACTTGTTACTTTTTAATAAAAAAAAAATAGCAAAGGAAAAAGAGTGAGAAAAACATAACTGAAATCAGCACATCAAGGCAGGTGGGTATACCAGTGAAATTCTGTTTCTCTCTAGATGCACATTTATTGTGATTTTGAATAGATCTGTTTGAATAGAACTGGTTTTTCGAGTTGAGCATATGTAGTTTCATACTCTCTTTTGATCAGGAAAGGCACCATGAGAGGCAGAGCCATGAATGCTCATGTAGGATAGTTAGGGCAGTTTGCATTGCCAGCTGATTTCAGGAGCCAAAGGAAAACACTCCAACATAACAAAGCAAAAAATTATATGTAGCTACACACTAGGAATACAAAAATATTTCATTCCAACCTTGATTTGCATTTGTCTATTTAAGCTTGTTTAAATCATGAGATCTTTCCTGAGACCTTTTCAGAGAATTTATAATTTAAAGTATTTTAAATTCATTCTCTATCATCTATATCAAAAAATATATTCTAATTTATGGACGTTTATAATACTGAAAAAATGTTATATGGGTTAACTTATGATCAGGAGTGGAATGTCTTTGGGTTTTGTGTTGTTTTATTCTTTTTTGGAGAAAAATGATCAAGCCTCATTATCTTTCATAACTCAGTCTGTCTTCTTATAGCTGTTTATCCAGAAAGTTATTTCCAAGTGTTTTTACTACTAACTGTTAATTTTAACCCAGCAATTTTAATGATAGGCTTTTGCATTTAGAAAATGATGGAGCATAAAATACCCAAATTTGCTGTGCTAATCACTTCACAGTTCAAAGGTAAACCTTACACTTTTTACAACAGTATCAGCTGTTGTCAAGATGTAAAACATATGTGAAAGCAAACAACATAATGCAATTAGTTAATTTTGGTAGATTTGCACAAGTGTTACCAAAGCAGAGCTTGATCCAAATACAAAATTACAATGATAAAAAAAAAATCTGCAGATTCTTGAATGTGCAAATATAATTCATTTTATTTTTGATATCACTTATTTCTATCTCACTGAACAAAGGAAGAAGATAAATTGTTCAGTATTGGTTCTTGAAGTGTTGGACAGAATGACTCCCTATTGATTTTTCTGCAGCTGTTCTGTTCAGGGTACAATTGAAAGACATGCAAGTACTTTACAGTTTTCTAATGGAAATAAACATTTTTGACACCAAAACACAGAATGAGACCTTGGAGGTAAAGCAGCTGAAGAACACAGAACAACGTAAATCAGTAGCCTTAACACTGTCTACCTGAGAAAGTATTTAATGGAAATTTGAACAGCCATGTGGGCCATAGGTACAGATGTGATCAAGCATCAGGTAGCATTAGGGATTTTGCACTGTTGAAGTGAATTTCATACAGTTTGAAAAATGACCAAATGCAATTTCTATCCACAGAGTCTCTCCTACCACTCCCAGTTCTACTATAAATTACAACTCATTGCAATTATTAGCAGAAATATAAGTGAACTTAGAATTGACAATTTCCTGTGGTGTACCTTGATGCTTTCCAAAAGCACTTGTTTTCTCCAAAAGCGAGTTGTGAGCACTATTTCTTCTAATTTTCAATGCAACTGGTAAAACATATACAGAGCTGTGTAAATCTCAAATACATAAAAAACTTTACGTTGGTGACAATGTCTTTTTCCATGATCCTTATTGAATAAGCCTTAGAGCACAAAGCTACTTTTATTGAATTTCCAAGTGTGACTTCACAGCTGTTGCCCTTGGTAGCAGTCAATATTTGTATATTACTTTAATGAGTTGCTAGTAACCCAGACTCCTAAGGCACAGCTGTGCTCCTGGACTCAAACATGCAATTCCCATAGATTTCAATTACCAGAAATGCATTCCTGCCTCTTCCCCACCTCTTTTACTTTACTTTTCTGGCACGTCAGGTCAGGGGGTTTTCCCCCTTCCCTTTCCTCCCTGCTTTTCAAAGGAGTCCAGTGAGAAGTGGTGGTGTTTGGTGGCTCTGTTGAGAGGCTGGGAGACCTTCATATCTGCTGGAGTCCAGATGTAAATCTGGATAGAATGGAAAAGTCAAAGCCCAACAGACTACAGTTTTTAACATGTACAGGGCTTTTTTTCAGGAAAACCTGAGCCAAGCTTGTTTATCAGAGCACAGCTCCAGAGAAACAAACCTTAGCAACACCTGTTAATGAGTCTTGACCAGTACTCAATTTTTGTGAGTTTGGGGACCAGTTTACTCACTCTCCTTAACTTTCATTTGGCTGTGTGTGGAAAGGTCTTGAGCACTAAGAACTATAATACATAAAGATTTGTAAAAAAAATTTACATTTACAAGAAGTGCTGGTTTGTTTCACTGCTTAAGAAAATTATTTCCCCTTCCTTGCTATAGTGAGAGGTCAATCATGAACTCAATCATCAATGAAGCTCAGCAGTATCCAGCACAAAGCTCATGTGAGTATCACTGTCAGGCACCCACAGCATGAGCAAATGGCCAGTTCTGAAAGAGAAATCTGTTTAGAAAATGGGAAGAAGGAATTCTCTCACAGTCTTTCCTAAGCACACACATATTTACTTTTTGATAGGCAGAGTTCAAGCACTTCTCCTAAAGATTAAATCTCTTTTTTCACTATGATCAGTTTCAAATACCTCATGGCTCAGGGTGAAGGATACCAATGTTTCTCCCAGAATAGAGGATATAAATTCACATATATAATCCTCAGGTCTTTCCTTGCTATTCCCACCATCACAGAAAAACCACAAACCCACAGAATGACACTTATGTTTGTCTCCAACCATAATTGTGCTCAGCCAAATCCTTCAAAATTGTCAGAGCTATGTCAGAAGGAAGATAACACTGAGCACATTGAAGAGAAGTGAGGGGGGAAATGCTTAAGTCTGAGAACTTAAAATGTAGTTGTACTCCAAAATGAAAGACTTTTAGTGAAATTTCTCTTTCTTATCTACAGATTCACTTCAAGATTGCCTATATCTTCCTGCAGGTTTAAGAGGTAACATATTTAGGTTTTAGGTTCAGGCTTTTATAAAATTAAACTTTCTTTCATAATTCCCAGTAATGTTTCTGGTCAAATGTGGAGTTCAATGTCCTGTCTTTCACTAATACTGTTCCACCAAACATTAATGATATTTCAGTGGATGGATTCACAGATGCAATTCTAACAAGCAGTGACTGGTCAAACAAATCCTAGATTATTCCAGTCACTTTGGATAGTTGAAAAAAATCCTCTTGGATATTCAATAAAACTGTTTAGAAGGAATATTGCCTCTGCATCTACACTGGTTTTATTTAGGAAAAAAACATAGTTTTAGAGAAGCAAACCCTTTCAATTAATTTTGGGAAAAAAATCTAAGAATATACTTTATTTTCTGAAAATTCATTGTAGGTTTTTTAATGTAACTGAAAAGAAAATGTTATTTGGAATGGGTTCCTACATCTCTAAACACCATAAAGAAATATACATCAGGTTTCAGCATAATAAAAAAAAGATGTGGGGGAGGAGAGTGAAGGGATAAAATGATCTTTCAAAGGAATAAAGAAAATCCGTCTAGAAAGTTGGCTGCTTCATTTAACATAAGCTGTTTGCCTGGCTGAGTCTGGGGGAAACTCATCAATGTGTGGCACTTTCTTGACTCTCCCCTGCTGATCAGATCTCCACCAAAAACCCTAGCCAAATGAACTAGAAATCATCCTGATTTCCTAAACCTGCTCATCTCATAACTTAGTTTCTATAAATACCAGGCTACCTATCATGGGTGTGACCTGTGGTCTTTAGTTGGATGGGACTAAGCTACTGCAATCAGCCAATCCCTACATAAGTACTTTTCCTATTTCAAAGCAAGGCATTTAAAATTCAAGCTTGAATGCGGCATCACAGCATCTTGGTGACTTTGGGAAGGGACAGGAAAGCAATTCTTTTTTTTGTTTCACTTTAATTCCCCTTGCCCATATGAGAGGTACTTATACCTACTCGTCTGGTACTGTTATTTTTCAAAAATAGCACAGTTTCTAGCTCGATTCACAAGCAGCGCTTCTGCTGTCTTATGGCTTGTTTAGTGATGAGAAAGGTGATGGGTAAAAATAAGAGATGGCTCTTATGGAACACACATCATACAAAGGACTTTCAACACATGCCTGTTTTAAAGTAATGCATGGCTCGAAGGTCAGTACTAGTTCCTATAATCAGAGAGTTAATTAATTAGTTTTAATGTGCTACTTTTTTCTTATCACATTTTCCTGTGTTTGTACTGGGTTCTCCCCCTTAGTCCACAGAACCTATACCACTAGATGTCACTGCAAGCAGAACATTGGGAATCACACACTCGTATGGAATTTACTGCTATATTGCTATTTCTTTTTTAGAAAAAAAGTCAGAAATAAGTTATTTTCTAGTCATATTTACTTTCTCATTTACTTGAAGGTGAATAGCTGCCAGATTTCAAATATGTATTGAATCTCCAGTCTCTGAATCTAAAGGTATGATGAGTAAAAACATTGACGATGTAAGAGCTGAAGGATGGGGACGATTACAAAAGCTACCAGAACTTTATTTACAACCTGATAATGTCCCGCACCATAGTCAGTTTATTATTATTTCTTTAAAAACATTGCAAGCCTCTGTCTCATTAGAGAGCAGAAGTAGCACACCGATTAATGTGCATATGCTACAACATTAATTAGAGAATAGTATTTTGCAGAAGATTGATAATTTCATAGTGACAATTGTAGCTGCAATTAACTGAATCTTTTCTGGAAATCTTCTGATGAGACAAAATGTAGAGAAAAGAAAACAAAAATCCAGTTTGAGGTAGAAAGAAGGCATGAATGATCTTCAGAATAAGTCAAAAATGCCTCTCAACAAAGTGGAATTTGAACTATAATTTTGCAATTATATTCCATTTTCTGCACTGGCTTCTAATGGAGAAAAAGAAAAATCAGGCCACATAAAAATAAAAAAAAAGCTTGTTTTTAACAACAAACAAAGGTTCCAATCAGTAATATAAGCAATCAGCAGTTAAAATATCCTTAATAATAGGATAGTGGCAACAGAATAATAGTAGGGAAAATAACTATTCAAATTACTCTGCTCAACTGACATTTAATAAATTCATATTTAAAAAATGACATTTAGAGAACTAGATGATAATGCAAATGAGGGATATATTTATGAAGGGGTGAAAAAACAGCTTCTAGTCTCAAGCATGAGAATATTCTAGGTTATGGTACCTGGCAAAAAATATCAAAATTCGCTGATGGATAGTGATCTGGTGCAATTATATGCTATTCTCAGCTAAATGCCATGTATTCTCCATCTGCCCTTACTGTCATGGCAGAAATAACTTTCTAGCACTGGCTCATTCTTGTTTATCCATGTCACCCTCTTGACATGAGGTGTTGTTTTCTGAACACAAAATGGTCCAATAGGCCAAAAGGAGCTGCTGTAATTTACGTGCTTGGACACTGCACTGTGCCAAACTGGAGTTTAGCTACTCATTTTGCTGTCATAATTCAGAATTGGGATGTCTCAGTCCCTTTAGGAATATATATTTTACATTTCTATCCCGCCCCACAGTTTCTGCTATAACAAGGATATTGCATTTCTTTAAGAGCATCTTCATTGTCTGAAACAGTCCTCTCACATTTAGCAGGGGCTTTTTGCATTCCCTTTTGCTCAGCCACAAAAAGCCACCAGGAACATTTTCAGCAATACAGTAAAAGTGACATATTAGCACTCAAAATGCAGCACAGTGGTGGTACTGCTGACCCACCCACCTGTCTTGAAGTGAGGAATACAAAGAATTCCCTTGAGCCAGGTCATAGTTTTCTTTCCCACCACATTTTCCCAATGAATATTTAAAAAAACAACAACTCAACCCAAAAGTTTGACACTCACTTGCATTTCATTGTTACTGATGATGTAATACTCCCAGCACTTCATGGCTAAATGGGACTACACAATTTTTAACCTGATCCAAAATTCCAGATGATGCCTGATAATGGATTACATTGTCTCTGATTATTATACAGATGCCATTTTCCTGCTCCCCCACTATGCCCAAAAAAGGATGGTATTGCTGGTCAGGGTTGTGTTTTAAAGAAAGGATGTCTTTTTTAGCACCAGTCAGTGCTGAGTATTAAGGGACAAAGACATCATCTAATGTTAGGTTAAAGGCATAGAGTTCATTTGATAACTGTATTCTTAGACAGTCTCTAATTTTTATCTGTTTAAAAACAAAAGTGACTTATCTTTTAGCTATACTCTTGAAGTACATTACAAAAACAGAGGTGTTATGTATCCAGTCAAACAACCTTAGGTTTTCCTCTAGGAACAATGTAATTAAATCTTAAACAAATTTTAAGAAGCCTAAACCTTGCATCATATTCAGCTTGCAAGTCTTCTCATTACACAGTTGAGATTATATCCGCTTAATATAAGAGCCACTTCCACTTTGTCAGAGCACAAATGTTAATTAGAGCTTCAAAATGCATGTTTGAATCTCAGATAAAAAGATCACCAATACATAAATCAAAACAAAGTGATCAATACAGCTGCTGTAATATTTGTGGCATCCATTCCAATATCTAGATAAAAATCCCAGATAAAAACATCTCAAAATAATCAACATCAATCTTTTACATCAAATAGAAAAGCTTTCAGACTGTTTAAGACTTGTGACTACAACTGATTAAGTGGGATCTTCAGGCATACCATTTAATTGTTGAAACAAACCCAAACCTCTTTGTTGGTGTTTAACTTAGTAACTTCTTATTTCAAAGTATTAATAACGCAGTAGTCAATGAATATAAAACTCTTGAAATTTAATCTGGAAAAGTCTGGAAATCACCTTAGAAACCTGGCACTTGAGAAGAAAAGAGGAATTCAATCTCTCACAATTAACACTACAGCATATTTTCTAGCAATTCTGAGAAGTTCATCTTCAGGTGTGGCCTCTACCAGGGTGTGACTGTAATGGTTTTTTTATTTGGAGGAGTTGGAATTCTGTTTGTATTTCACTAATGGATTTTAAGCCTTTCTCCCTCCACCCCAACCCGCTCCCCTCCCCACAGAGTCCTCCTCAGCTCAGATGAAAACATTACACATAACTGTTAAATCTTAGATTATAAAATACTGTATAAGACTAATCATAGATACTTTTAGTCTGCACAAACTTTGTTTGCTCATCCATAGCAAGCATTTAATAAAGCCAGTTCATCTGGAAAGAAGTTAAATTAAATAATCCAAAATGAATGTGATGCATATTCAGAAAAATATGGTGTTCAGAACTTACAATAATGAAATTTAGACCTTAGGAAAAAAAACAACAAACACAACAAAGTCTGTAATTTTTTTAATTCTTTCCCCCATTTATTTGTTTCTACAACCAAGGGGGAAAAATTAAAGACTAATATTTTACCAGCTTGGTAATTTTTTATCTTAAATAAATAAATATTAAAAGTTTCGATAATTGTTCCTTTGTCTTTAAGTGTCAGTTAAGATTTGAAGAAGTATATAAATTATAAATTGAGAAATTCAAAATTATAATTTTCCTCCCAATAAAAGACCCAAAATGCTGAAACTTTTAAACCCATTCTCTGCCACAAGCACTCCCTACAGAAGCCAAGGACCCAGATGAGAAAGGAAAAGTTGAGGACATCACCAGGAAAAGGAGAAAAAATAGGTCATGTGTGGTACAGAACAATTGTAACTACATGGAGACTCCTTCTGTGAATTAGCATTCATCTTTTCTATTCTCTGTAACAATTAAATCCACATCAGTATTAATAATCCTGCAATTTGGCTTTTAGGCTTTGAATATAATAGCATTATTCCCATCTTTTCACATAAGGTGTGTTTCCTTTGTGAATGTAAAGAGATGAATGACATCATGCTGTGCTATCTGCTATCTCAGTCATGAAGCTCGCTGTATACACTGAGCTCAGGTAGAAATTCCTAAAGGCCAAAGAAAGGCGAGGATTTAATTTCATAGACTGTGCTAACAAAAAAAAGGTCACAATTATCAAACTTATGATACTTTCAGGAGAGCACACAAGAGTGAAGACATTATATATATATATATATATATATTAATATCACCCTACATCTTCAGAGACCTTAGAAGGCATAATGTGCCACAAACATTCCTACTGCTCTATGCTATTTATCATAGAACAGTTTCTAACTTATTGTACGGTATTCCCTGTATTTATAACTTTAAACCAAGGTTTATTTCTGCAGTCCTGTGTATCATACTATCATAATATAAAATAGATAAAGTCATATTTTATACTGTAAAATCTCATACAATTGCATAAGACATATTTTTCACTTTAAGAGCCTGCTATTTTTTGATGTGATTCACGGTAACTTTAGAAGTAACATGAAAATCAACAGTTAGAAACTGGATATGGAAGTTCTGTCATCCAGAGATGCAGACATTTCATACCAGCAATGGGGGCATCCTGAACTGAGAAAATGTCACTTTTCCTTTAAAGAAGCGGAAGGAAAGAAAGACTCACCATGACCCAAAAGATACCTCCACATTTTTGCAGCCAGGATTGGAGAGTTAAAATGACAGGAATTATTCCATTTCTGATGGGTGCTCATGAGACCTTCAGCATACTCACACTTCCCTCAAGATGCTGAGATAGTTATGTCAGCTATAGTTTGAAAAACAATGTCAAAGTTACTATGGATTTTCTTAATAATTTTTTCTCACTTTCTCTTAACAACACATACATTGAAACTTCTGTTTTTGCTTCTTGTAAGTGTCAGTTTATCAGGATAACAAATACTACTAGTATTTGTTTAATAGTGTTTGTGCTCATCTTCTATTCCAAGTTTAAATTAATATCATACCTATATATTTTATAGGTGGTGAATAAAAAATTGCCACCTTATACTTACTGACAGATCTGAATTTTAGATCAGCTTGTCTCATTACATTTGTGGTAGATCTGGGGCATTCTATCTACTCTGACAGGTTTAGCTTCTGCTGAGCAATATCCCTCTGAACCTGCCAGTGTTCAGATTCAGGGCACACACTCGCTGCAGGTGGTTGGAAAACTATACTGGGACTTATGGGACTTTAATGTAACACAGGGTCCTTTCTCTATAACCTTTGTGTTTTGATTGCATATGCATAATCAAATTCATTGTTAATGACAAAAATGAGCCCTTCCCACCCCAAACAAACCTGTTCACACTTTTTTGAGTGCAAATGTAATGAGGCCTGTCCCTCCTAATGAAAGCATTCCAAGTGGGCAACACACACAGATTCTCCATACTGGTGTTGGATAATCACCTCTGGGTTTGTCTATGTTAGGACTCTATTTTGGGTCAGAAGTGTTGTTTGGTTTGTTTTTAATGCTAATTTCACGATTAAATCTGGTGCATCATATGAACCAAAGTACAATCAGGAGACAGAGTGCACAAACAAGATGCCTTTCACCTGAAAGGAAGCTAGAAGGTGTGCCAGATTCCCATCCAGAAGGAGCATTCCATTTGGAAAACCAGTCTAGAAGTAGCACAGAATATAAACCCTGTAAAAAAAAATTGTTAGTGTAAATGCCATGCCCACCATCTCTTCCACTTTGCACATTTATTCTTTAGCCTGCACTGCCTCCTAATGTGAACGTGGACTTTGTCACTGAGTAGTGTCATGACCTTTAAAGATTATTTTGGCATTTTTTTAAAGCACCAAAAAGAAAGGTTTAATGTTAGTTTACAGATAAGCATTATTTTTTATATCCTGGCAGAGTTCCAGTTACAGAAGCACCGTCTGGTCTTAAAACATGACTTGAGTTCCCAGCAGTCCCCCTGTTAGGAAAACAGTTCCTGGGATGGGCTTAGCACTACTGCTCAAAACCCAAAAGATTTGATTTTCTTCCTTACATTCACTTCAGTCACATTACTTGTAAAAAAAACAACAGAAACAACAAACTCAAAACACAAAAAAAACCTGAATACAAGTTACTTACTGTTGTGCATACATTATTACTTGAAACTGGAAAAATGTGCTTTCATCTAGGATGTTGGAGCAAAGCTTAATATTTTTATGAAGCAATCCTTGTATCACTGACTTCAAATTGGCCATGAAATATCATAATTCTAGGGATCTGGATACTGTCAGAGCATATTTTCTAATTTAACTTCAATATCCAGCTCACGTAATCTACAATTTAATGATAGTGGAGAAGATAATCTTGAACTGTTCTTCAGGAAGATTGAGAGCACTTTTAAAGCTATTAATATCATTAGTATTTGCTGTGCATGCTAACACATCAGCTCCTTTATTTTATAAAGGAGTTACACTGCTACAGAGTAACACTCCAGAAGGGGAACAAGTCAACTACATCCAAAACTTCTAATACGCCAAAACACGAGGCAGATTAGCTTCCAACTGCCCTTCAGATTCAGAGGTATCCTAAATCAGATCCAATACCACACAAGTGCAGTACAATTCAATTTCCAGCTTTTGCCCTGGAACGTGGCATGACTAAAAGTATGCAAAGGCCCTGAAGGTGTGGATAACTGAGGACCATTAGGTATGTTCAGCTGCCAAGCTCAAAAAGTCTTTTTAGAATTTTGCTTGGTATCTCTACTCTTTTTGGTGTTTTGGGTAATCTTCAAATGCAAGCTATTGAAATCTTGTCTATTCCAGGCTATTACCATACAGACTTTCTCCTTAGAAGCTTTTATTTTATCTTTTTTCTTCCTCCATTCCCAATTCTTAGGGAAACACCAGTATGAAACAAGAGAGGCGATTACAGGCAGCCGAGTATAAAAGACATAAAGGATGGAAGAACATAATGGGTGTAAGGATACACAGAAACTATTTAGGTCTTTTTCAGCGAATGTCAAATCCAATATCTAGTGAGCTATTTATTTGGTTTTATATATACAGAATATGATCCTTCTGAATTGTCTAATAGGCTTCATATTCCTGAGTAAAGGAAAATAGAATATGTATGCCCTGGTATACACACCCAGAAATTAAAATGCATCTACATGGAAACATGCAAATAGATATAATTGCAAGTGGTTAACATGCAGAGCAGGATCCTACAATGATTTTCTAGCATGTTCCTAAGACTAAAATTAAAACCAGCCATATATCTCTCTATCCTTGCGTCTAGAGGCAAAAACTTCAATGTTATTAACCTCTTACAGTTACACACTATATGGATACCTGCATATATTTTCAGCCAGTTAAATTTGAAGCTCTATATCACTGTTCCTAGCCTTAATTTAAACACAAAGGAGTCACATGTATGTTTTTCCGGGTATTAGTATTCCCTGTCAAGCTCACAATCCCGGAAACATTACTTTATGGACATTGAGACTGAGTGGATAAGTTGTTACATTGTTAGAAAACTAATACAAATAAGCAAAATTACACATTTCATTCTTTCTTCATTCACCTATTGTTGTATAAGAAGGTAGAAGTCCATACGTGAAAGACTTGGAAATAAAAGAGAAACAAACAAAGAAACAAACAAAGAAACAAGCAAAGTTTTGTAAATTGTACTATAAACAGAATAAAAGTCTCCTAGAAACTTGATAGCTCTAAAAAATCAGGACAGGAAAGGATTCCCTTAGAATGTACTATTTATGAATAGGGCAAACAGTATCCTATGACAAATTAAATGTTTGGTTTTCAAGGTGAGTTTTGGTGGGATATTTTTTATTCCTTTTTAAACATACCTGTGATTTGTTTCATAAGTATTAAAATGCAAGGAGAAATGTTTTGTTTTGTTTTGTTTTTTTTCTTTAATAATACAAGTGTTGCTAATACTGCCAAAACTTACAACATGAGATCATGAAACAACCCCACAGACACGAGTGTCTCCAGAGGCATTAGTCTATATATGGGTCATATCCCAAAGCGTTTCTGCATGGCTGACTTCAAAGGAGAAGCGATATTCCTGTTATTGCCAGCACTGAGGGCTACTCAGAGAAATAAAACACGAATATAAAAGATACACACAGAGCGAGACAACTCCCTGAACTCCCTTCTAACACAGAAATAGCAGCAGGCAGCCTCCTCCACCGCTATTGCTTCACATGACGATCGGCTGGAACAGGCAGAACTGTCCAGCTGCACCCCCAGAGCACAAAAAACATGCAGGCAAGGAGCACAGGCCTGACCACAGCACTGTGCAAAACCCACTCTGTATTTACTAGCAGTGCTTTTCAGCTTTTCCAGCTCTGTACCTGCAGTCCCTCAGCAGGGTCACTGAGCACATCACTGCAAACAGCTTTTTAAAGCGCTCGTTTTCACCAAATCTTTCCAGAAGCTCTGCCCACACAGCGCTCCCAGCGACCGCTCCTTTCGCACCAGGGCTCCCTGTGAGGGCCAGCACCGAGCTGAGCCCCGGCCCCGGCCCGGCACAGCCCACCATGGCCACCCCTCCTCACGGACGGCCACTCTGGCCCCTCTCTTCAGTCTCTGTGTCACCGTGGTGTCCCCAGCAGCCCTCCCGCAATGGCAGCCACCCCTCAGCCGTGTCCTGGTGTCCCCAGCAGCCCTCCCGCAATGGCAGCCAGCCCTCAGCCGTGTCCTGGTGTCCCCAGCAGCCCTCCCGCAATGGCAGCCACCCCTCAGCTCTGCTCCCCCATCCCGCGCTCGCCTCTGCCACACACATTTCCCAGGCCCGCAGCAGCATTCCGTGGCATTACTGTTATATTAGTGATTACTGTTTGATACTGATTAATGTTAAATGGGACATTAAATGCTAGCAATGTAAACGTTTCATGGGAAACAATGATCCCAAAGGTCGTTTCTGAGCTGGATAATTGCAGTTCTGTGAGCTCCTGTAGGCAGCAGGTGCCATCCAAGCTGCCACGGTTCCAGGAGGAACCTTCTAGAAGGAGACGTCCAACAGCTGCTGTTGAACGTGTTAAACTCTGAAATGTTCCATAAATGCCAACTTAGTGCCAGGCATAACATTTGCAAAAATTTCAATATAAATGCTTTTTTTTCTGCCTCTCGCCCAGCTCACACATCGCTACGGAGCCATGTGCTGCCTCAAGCAGGCCTGCGTGTCGGGCCTCACTGCTTCACTGCAGGCACTCACTGACCTGAATCACGGCCCTACCAGATCTTTTCTGAATTACACTGTGGCAAAAAAAATGCTAAAATTTAGCATGTAGACAGCCAATTCCTGCTTTGCTGAGTACAAAATGGAAGAACAGATAAAAGAAGACTATTTTCTGAATAGCCCTAATTAAAGCAGAGGCTCCTGGAATAAATACGGTGCAACACTGTGCTACGAATGCTGAGGTTTTATGCTTCTCTAGACGCAGCCCAAAACTCCAGGGATCTAAAACCAACGTAACTTCTAAAAAATAACACAAACCACCAGCTTCTGAAGTTTGGTAACTCTTTTGCTGTATAGCTAAACATTAAAGCCTCTGAGAAAAGCTGCAGCATATTTTAAAAGATGCTGTGAAGATATGAAAAGAATAAAAGGTCATGGTAACCAATGATTTAACAGATTGTAGGTGGAGAGGTTTTTGTGCTTCTGATAATTAATTGGCAGGTTTAGAGAGCACAGTTCTTAATTAAACTGTAAATATGTGTTGATGAGCATCGTGATTTAATAATGATTAATGGCTTTATCCTGTTACCATAAGAACATACAAAATGGATTTAGTTCTTCCATAATTTAGCAGACACATTCATAATTTTTCTCACTAATTTCACAGAAATAGAGAGTTTCTTTCTGCAAACATAAACGCTGTGAACCTCAACATGAAGGCTTGCCATGAATCATATACAATTTGGATGGCTAAAAATAGTGAACAAGATGCAGAGGGGGAAAACTAAGTATTTCTGAGAACTGCAGTGTCCATGAAGTTGCATGAGAATACATGTTTATTATTTTCTTTTCATTTCCTTCAAAAATTTATTGTTGGTGCTGAAAGAAACCAGCCTTCTGCAGCAACAGAAGCTTTGCTTTGGTGGAGATGTTAGAAAGGAGAACTAGCATGCCTAAGCCTTGTGTCTGTTTTCACATGCATAGACAAACAGATCATGCACCACAGGAGACAGTATGTGGGGGATATTCTCAAGTCTCAAGAAGCAGGGGAAACTTCTGCTTTTACAGAGATAAGTCAATAAAAGCAAAGGTTCCTCAGTTCCAACAAATCTTTTATTCAGCCTGCACAAAATTACTGATTGCAAGCTTGTTGGGGAGAGAATTGGAAACACAGCTAAGTTTTGCAAGAAAAAATGTCTGATACAACGTAATTATTCTAACTCAAAGGACTGCTTTTTACACGAGAAACAATAGAATAGTCAGTGAGAAGGAAAAGGAATGTTTCTATCCTTCCCAACTGTTAGTAGGCAATTGATGTGATGCTTAGAATTGTCTCCCGTGATGCAGCATCTTCCTTTTTCCCTAGAAAATTTGAAGAGAATGAGATTTTTTTTTTTTTTTCTTTTTTGGCAAAAGATGCTACTGCTAAAGCAAAAAAGGAGTACTCATTTGGATTACTTGAGGATTATGCTCTAAAATAAACTGGGATCCTGCAAGTTTTTCAATTACAAAGGGTATGGACCTGGAAAAAAAGCCCCAAACAAACAGAAAAAAATTATAGAGGCTTGCAAATTATTTAAAATTCTAAACTATAGCCAGAAGACATGATTTTTTTAGCTAGAAACTTCCACACATATTCTTCCTACTGAAATGGTACAAGTTTTCTGGTAGGGGATCTTTGAAAAAGTTTGTGTCAATCTCAAGGATTTAAAACCTGCTTGAAGAGTATAACTTGAGCTTAACTATGGAGCTGCTAAGGTCTCTCTCTATAAATTTTACATAAGTTTACAATGCCACAGTGTTGCCTGGTGGTTCACACAGCAAGTTAAAAGCAGTCTCTATCCACACCTTGCAACCACAGTTGCCTATGACAAGACAACTTGGAGAGGGCAGGAGGGGAAGACATGACTATTAAAAGCTCTCTGTGGTATCTCATGGTAATTTACCCTGAGAAACACTGAGTTTTTTCTTAGGAAAGCAGTATTTTAAACAACACTACCTTGCAGTGCATGAGATGGTGAATAGAAAGCAGCAAAACATCTCAGAAGCCTGCAGTAAACAATTCTTGTTTGGAAGTACTTGTGGAAGAATATATGAAAAGAGTAACCGAACAAATCTTTGACTTTGACTGCAATAAAAAGCTTGCTTTACTCTTGGACCATTTGCAAAAGCTGTAGTGAAGATGATTAAAAAGGAGCAAAAAGGAAACAGTATTTGCATTCATTCTGATAATAGAATATGAAATTAAAGCATGAAGGGATTAATGTTTTAAAGCTTGACTTGCAGTGATAAAGCTAAGGTATTAGAAGAGACAACATAACCGTTACAGGATAGACAAGCAAAGAAAAAGCAGCACATGCCTTAAAGATGAGCAAGGCAACCTAGAATGGAATTACAAAATGATTAATCAATAGAAATGAGAAAGTGTACAAGGAAAGAGAGCTTGGTGAGGCTTCTTACGGGACTCAACACTGCAGCCGCTTAAAGATAATGAAAGGAGCATAGCAAAGCCAAAGAAATGCTTTCATTCAGTAGCAAAGTCATTTGTGAACAGTTTAAATTACCCTAATCACCTCCCCTCCAGCCGTCAGTATGCTCTGTCTCTTTAGTTATTTAAAAAAAAAAGAGTTTGGGGAAATGAGTTCTGCAAATCTAAGCTGCAAAATAATTATACACACACCGTTTTAGCATTTTAACAATGCATTCCCAAACATTTGTTCTCATTAGAATGCAAATCGACTCATTTAATAATCCCACATGAGAATTCCACCACACTCAGCTTAAAAAGCGCAGTGGTATTCAAAATATTATTAATAAATGCCAAATATGGAACAGCCAGTTTGTTTTGCCAGCAGCTCAGGGTAGATAAAAGACATATAGAACATTTTTTCCAACCAAATTTGTTTAATTGAAATTTAACAGTGGGAATGGTCTGGGCTGGTCTTTAAAAGTATGAAGGTGACAGTACCCTCTTAACACAGAGACATTCACATTCACTAAAGGCTGAGCACTACAGCCTGTCCTACAAATCAATGACATCAATTTGCTTCAAGTAGAGTCCAATTTCAGTAAGGTACTTCACTATTAATAGTTTTAACCTCTGGTACCAGTTCAAAGCACTGGCCTGAAGTGTGTCATTTCCGATTTATCAATCCAAGTGCTGGTGTCATATTTTCAATACTACTGCAGAATTTTGATAAATAGAGGACTGGAAAAAAACCCTTTGCAGGGGAAATAAACAAACAAAAGGCTTAGCAGTAGCATAATAATCAGAATTTTTCTATGGTATTTACCATCCTATTCTTATCCTGGAAAGTTATACACTTCCATTGCTCAGTGAAGTATAATATTTCATAGCTATCACAAGGAGATCTAGTTTAGAACAGAAATCAGATCTATTTAAATAGCACTCTCTAAATAATTAAGAAACCTGAATGACCAGGACTAACATAATTAAATAAAATCTGACCCTGAGGCATCTGTATTAATGAGTAACTCTCATGTCAATATATGGGAGAAGCAAGGTAGATAGCAATAATACTTTCTCCAAATTCCCAATTGCAGTAAGAATTTCAAATTAAATGTCCTGTGTGATTCTTGGAGTGAGCATACAGAATTTTAGTAGATAAAAATCAAAATGATTGCTTTGATTTGCTTGCAAGCCCATGATTCAGGCCTGATTCATGGTGATTTAGGGAATAATTTGCTTTTTTCTAAGAGGGACAAGTGGTGCCCCTTTACTCATTCAGAACAGCATGTTCTGAACACATCGAAGTCCACATCCCACAGAGCAGGCCAGTAGGGCCATTGGCATAAATGACTGGGTATGGTTGAAACACCAACCAGAGCTGCTGTTTCCTGCTCTGTTCCTCCAGGTTTCATTCATGGGGATTCTGATACTTCCAGAAACACATGGTGCAGTGGACACTCATCCAGGGATGAGCAGGGAGTGACCCAAAGGACGTGCTGGGGATATCGTGTATACTCACTACTGAATGTTTTCTCAGTGCTGATTAGGGCAATGCAGCAGCTGCTGAAATATGAAAAGTCTTTTAGAGTTAATACAGTATGACAACAAAAACAAATTAAATATTGTAATATGACATGAAGTATAAATTGTCCTTGACACAAAGTTATAAATATCTGGAGAATCTTTATTTGTTTTGAAAATGTCAGCTTGTCAGAAATTTTCCTCTGACTGTTTTAATTACCTCTACACTGATGCACATTTAAGCCACAATAAACATTTTTAGAAATCTCAGCTTTGGGTTACACAACTATGTTGTTAAGTACCCACTTCTGAACATTTTAAGACAAATTAAAAGGATTTCAGGTTTTCTGCCTCAGAATGCTGATATAGAACCCACTTCTTCCTGCTACATGAAGCACTCTATCACATGCTGATCACTCAACTAGGCTGCAGACACGTATAAAATAATTCGAAGCATTCATCTACAGGGAGGCAATGCCAACTCTCTTTCTGTTAATCACAAAGTGTGTAATGAAGTTCCCAGAATGGTGTTTAACTCCTTCTGAGCCTCAGCTGAGGGAGACAAGACAATGTGATGGATGAGGATGTTGTGCCATGAGCTGCACCTATGCCACACTTTCAAATTCATTATTCAGTCTTTTAACCAGTCGGTATTTCTGCTTCACATGAGTAAAAATATACCATAATGTAATTAACTGGGTATTCTAGAGACACATAACCCACAGATGGACTAATTTAGTTTACTGCCAATGTAATTGCCCAGTAGCAGTGAAGCAATGGATATTTATCCATTGTAAGCTACTGTTAAGTATGCCCTAATAGATTGGTTTCACTGATTTTTTTTTCCCCCCTGGGTATTCATACAACCTCCTCCATTACATTTTCTGAGCACCTAAAACCTTCAGTGAATTTGTCTTCACAGTTCTCTTAGAAGGCAAATAGCAGAATTCTCATTTTACTGAGGAAGAAATAAAGAAATGAATTTATTCCAAAGCATTCATGGGCCAGCTGGGAACTGAAACTTTGCACACCCCCATGGAAGTCAGTAGAGTGTTCTAGAAGAAGATGAGCTGTGACACTTGGATGCACAGGACACCACTACAGGATGAAGTGGCTCTGGTCAAGGAACAGCACATTTAGAGTCACATAAAGCACAGGCACAGCAGGTTTGAAAGGACTTTGTACTTCTGGAGCTGGGCACAGCCCAACAGCCACAACTTCAACTTCTAAGGCTGTCCTTGAGAGGAAAAAAACATTCACAATGGACCTAACTCCTGAGGTTCATGGAAAAAGAGAAACACCAGCACAGCAGTGTTTTTATTTAATTAAAGATGCCTGCTTGCTTATGTTTTGTATACTTTGTGTAACACTAAGCCAATCACACGTGACAGTATACAATTATTGTAGGAAAACTTGCTCAGACTATATTTGCCTCATGCTTTCAACCATTCCAGACATGCAATTATTACACAGTTGTGTCTGGGAAATTATCAAAACAGTATGGTATTTATAAAAGTGAGAGCAAGCCCACATGCACATTATCAAATTAAACTGTGGTAATGTGCTTTTTCACTTGACTAAAATTTTTATAACATAATTCTGCAATATCTTTTTGCTTCACAGAGTTCTTGCACTTAGTTGGTAAAAATCTCTCATTCACATTTTTATGCCCAAAACACTGCAGGTTTAAAAAGAAGCTTTTATAACTTCAATTACTTAATCAATATACAATGAAATTATGAAAATCATGATCTTGGTAGCCTCAAAGCTTTGTCCATCCCAGCTTCCTGGCTGCATTACATGTCTCATGGCTTAACACATAGTTTCATAAGGAGTTACAGTATTTAAAAAGTGCATCATAGCTTTCCCACAAATCACCTACAAGAAGCTTTACAAAAGGAGACAGATTTAAGTCATCTGAAATTATAATAGTCCTCTGTTGTTGCTGTGTCCACATTTTTGGCTTTATTCTGGCTATATCCTTGGTGTGTGGCTGGATGCAGCCAGTATCCAGTGCCTTAACACTGTCAATATTAAAATCCGTGGTGCTGGAGCTACTTCTCGTGCTATGCAGTCAAGACAATTACCTCTACTTGAGACTTGAACATATTGATCTCTATCACACAGCATTCACATGGTGGAGAGGAGCAGGAGAATCAGAGCAAAATGAATTCTGTGCTTTCACATCCCCTCTCCTCTGTCCCAAGTCAGGTAACACAAACTCCACACTGGTTGAGTGAAGCTGCTGGGCACTGCAAAGTTCCAAGCACAGTTCAGCATTGTACTGAACTGAAGGAGCAAGGGTTTCTTGAGACTTGTCATCTAAACCTCATTAAATGGAAGGAAGCCCAACTGTTCTTTGGCCCTGAGCAAATAATGTAGAGGTTTTTTTTAATTTTTGTTTGGGTTTTCTTTTGGACGAGGGGTTCTTTGGGGTTGTTTTTTTGTCAAGCAAAAAATCATTCCAAAGGGAAATATCAGCTAAAAATATAAAGTACCATTTGTAACATTTTTTATAATTCTAATATTCCACAATGAATGGCATTTTTTAATTGAAAGAAAGGTGCTAAGGCAGCTTACTGTTTGCTTTTTCTAGCTTTGCATTCATGTAGATTAACTTAATATAACTTTTACTAGCATACTTTTGCTTATGTATCACTCTAAAAAGAAAAAAAATACAAGAGAAAAAAGATTTCTTCTTGGAAATAATTACATGTTAACATTTACTACAGTTGCTCCCTATTGACCTCTTCTCCTGGAATATGTTCTGCTGTGGAGAGGCTTTGGCAGCCTTTGACTGTGGCAGTCCTTTACTCCCATACAAAGAAGTTGCTAAATGCTTTGTTAGTTGCTAAAAGATTCATTATTTACAGTCACAGATTATCTAATACACTGACATTCACCAGTATTCCCAATATAAATGATACCATCAGATTTTCTCATGACAACCTTCCAGAGTTATTGTGGTAGAAACAGAAACAAACTGTGATTAAGTTTTCTTATTCTGTTTTCTAAAGTGGACATCCCATTACATCCCACTTGGGCTTTTTTCTAACATTTTTTCTTCTGCAAAATATTTCTTAGCAAAATACCAGTCCACCATGTTCATGATGCTTCCTAATACAAATTGTAAAATCAAAGTTAGTCAAAGGTGGCAGGACAGGTGCTAATTGTCAGTTTTAAAAGTTAGTATGTCAACAGTTGTTCAGGTAAGTGAACACATAGATGGGCAAAGGGATTGGTTCTGCCATCTCTGAATCCTCAAAAGACAATTCAAAAAGGATTTTACACATCCTTTTCTTTGAGAAACAGGATACAGACCTCAGAAGCTCAGACAATGCACCAGACATATATATAACTCCAAAAGAGTTATTAAACTATATTATATTTTTTTGCCAATTGTCACCTTTTTTTACAAATACACATTTCAAAAGAAAATGTGATATTTAAAGATCACCCTTGCTCACTATTTGAAATATATTTTTATACATGTACTTTTATAGGGTTGGGGTTTTTTTGGGATTCTCTGAATTTCGTTCCTTATGATCATGTGACAGAAATGCACTGGATGTGCTTGAGTTGCTGCGTAACTATTGATTTGGAATGCATAGGAAGGCATCATTAATAAAGCAAATATAAAAGCCCATATGCCTCTTTCCGTGAATGTATTTGTAATTTGTTTTAAAATGCCATTAATACCCCTCAGCTGAGTGCATGGTCTCCATGGTAAATATCTGAACACTGAAGGTCTTTACCAAAAGATCTACACAGACCACATTTCAGTAACCTCAACCAATAAACAAGTGAAAAAACCCTGATCATTTAAGAAAGAAATTATGACAGGTTCAATATGCCTCTATCATTCTTTATTCCATTAGTCCATTATTATCATATTCATTCCATTAGTTATTCCTGTTATAGTTTGGTTAAATGTGTAGTTGCTGGTGGGTTTGGGTTTTTAAAAAACATACATATTACAAATCAGGAGGCTCATAGGGATCTTTAGGTAAAGCTAACATTTACAAATCCCACATTTCCAACAGCATTAAAATTCTGAAGGCTTCTGCTTCTTAATTGTACATAGGCAGGACAATTTGCTCCAAGGTTTTATTACATTAATTTTGTATAACATTGTTATGCATTATTAGATTTTTGCTGAACTACACACTGCTGAAGCATGAAGTAGAGAGCTCGGACTAAAACCCATCCTGGAGTTTACAGTCCTGACTGGTCTAAAAAGTGCACTTGTATTTCAAATATTTGTAACCACGTAACTTGGGGAAAACAGAATGCATGGTTGAAGGAACATCAGTGCAGTAGCAGACCTTGTAAAAAGAACAGAATAACTATTCTAACTTTGGAAAAGCATGCATATTCTTCTATAACTAGTTTGAACAGGAACAGTGGTAATATATGCTGGTATAATTGAAGATAACCTTGTAGTCTCTTTGGAAAAGATAACAGTTTTAAGCAAATTTGATATTTCAGAATAAAATAGGAGATTACTTAGGAAATTGAAAAATGTAGGGGGAAAATCCCTGTTCTGTTAATTGCAGCATATCTGTTTGAACAGTCTTATTAAATACTTCATGTTTATTATTAGGGTTTCTTATGCCTATGCCACACAGTGGCCTAAGGGGATGGTATTCAGTCTTCACCCAGAGATCTGAATCTTCACTCAGAATGATCTTGTCTGATCCTTTTGCCTCTGCAGAATCACAGTTCCTTGAGGAAGCTTCAAAACATCCCAAACCTCCCTAGTGCTCTCTGTTTAGACAGGCAATTAGAACAAGCTGCCACCAAAATATCGCTGGGGGAAGCAGGGATAGGACTGAAGGTGACAGGGAACAGAGAGGGGACAGGAACCAGGCTCCTCCAGCCCGACAGATGCTGTGGTCCAGTGGCTGCTGTGAAGTTCAAACAGCCCTGCTGAAATCAAAGTGCCCCAGAGACTCCCTGCAGCCACGCTGGTGAGACACAGACAGGATAAATGGAAAACTGGCAGGGCTCTCAGGCTGCAAGGGTCAGCTTTTGCCAGTGGTAGAAAAGGCAATTGGTGGCTGGTGTCACTTAGACACTCATGCCAACACCACTTAATGTCATTATTTGCAATCTGGACAATGGGATGAAGTATATTACACTTTCCAGCTTGCTTAGGAGCATTTTCTAGAATTGATTGAGAAAGTCTTATTATTAAAAATACATAAAAGAAGAAATGAGATGATTGGCCTACCTCTCTCTATATCCATTTTGTAGAATAACTGACTAATTCTACTGTCTGTATTAAATATGACCACTTATATATTTCACTGTCAAATAATAAATTATTATGTTTATTTAAAATGTTTATAATGAGGATCTTGTACTTGGAAATCAGTGTCTTTATTCAAGTATTATCTATTACTACAGGAGCACAGACTGGTATTTAGAACTGGTTTTGTCAGAGTATCTTCCATTGTCACTTTTGCAAAACAAATGCAAACATAGAAAGTTGGTTTTTTTTACCAGTATCTAGAGAAATGAGAAGGTTCAGTGCAGAATTTGGGATTGATTAATGCAGTTATATATATATATATATATTCAGAATAAATGCCTAATTCATGCACCTGATGTATGCTGCTCACTCATTCACATTATCCAGAAAATGGTAAAACAAATCAATGATAAATATGATACTGGAATCTCTCCTGCAGTAAAGAACTGATGAGGATCAAACCTTTAAGATGCTCTAAATCAATGAAAAACCAAAAGCAATTTCCAAAAGGTTGCTTGGTAGAAAATTTGCTGCCAGAACTCATACACTGACAATGGTAAATACATATTAACTCCAAACCCAGGATATTTCAGAGGAAGAGTATAATTGTTCATTACAGCTTGATATGTGATTGAAGGCAGAAATACCACAGTTCAAAGTATAATGCAATCTCAAGAAACCATTTCAGATATTTTCTGTAACTCAATTACTGGTTAATTCTTTAGGGGAGATATTTGACTTTTGCAGGCCCATGAATCTGTGGGAGGAGGACAGATCAGGGGAAAATGAAGGAGCTGAAGTTATTTTTTACTGGACCCAAAACAGTTGTTTTTCTGAAGCTGTGCAGAGAAAGAGGGATATTCTCATAAGGAAAGATGGTCTGGTTGTGCTTCTTCAGAACTGAGTCTTCCCATTGGCAGGGAAGGATAAGTTTTAGAAGAAATCTAGGAAATTTATTCTCATGCTTTCTATAATATTTTTCATTAACAGAACACAAACAATAAAACAAAAACACAAAGAAACAAACTAACAAAAAAATCTAAACACTCATTTCAAAAAAATTGTTTGGTAACCAATTCCCATTACTCTCATCACCCAAAGGGAAGAGAACATCAGTATTTCATCTAAAATTAAAATAGATTAGATAATTCAGGGATTATCCAAGGATACAGCTCCATTGAGACCTTATTGATGAATGGTACTCTGAGACATGACTGATGAAGGGGTGAGGGAAACCACCTGCACTGAAAATGCACAAATAGCAGCTCAGGAGGTGGGAAAATTAGATGAAGCTCATCCTAATGGGAGCTCTGTCAGTAGGGAGCCAAACTTACTGACATTTTCATAAAACAGGAAGTATTTCAATAACATATTGTAATTTATCCTCACACAGAATTGCTTTGAAGAATACCAGAAATAAAGGCAGTCTGAAAAGGAATAAATGTGCAACTTTCCTGTTTAGTACTGTCATGGTTTGGCACTGGCCAAACACCAGGCACCCACCAAAGTCACTCACTCACCCTCCCCTGCCACAGCTGGGCAGGAGAGAGGAAAATTTAATAAGGGGTTCATGAGTTGAGATAAGGACCAGGAGAAAACACTCCA